>NC_041049.1:35862393-36185531 GCF_900634775.1 Gouania willdenowi | reverse complement strand
AGCAATCAATCAATCTTTATTTGTATAGCGCCAAATCATAACCAATGGTATCTCAAGGCACTTTACAGTAGAGCAGTCTTAAGGACGGACTCTTCATTTTATGGATACACACATATGCATATATACGTATATACACATACATATGTATCCCATACCCAACATGAATTCATCATGGCGGCAAGGAAAACCTTCTGTTAAGCAGCAGGAACCTTGTGTGGATCCCATTCCTATGATGAACACTGCCTCACTAAGCAGTAAAAAATGGTGGTAGTACAAATCATCAAGAAGACCCCAAAACACAACAGGCCCAAAAAATAACAGTATGGATCGATACTCTGATGCTTTGAAAAACATTCTATGAGAAGACACACATCGTGGAAATCTTATGGTAAATGGTGGCTGGATTTCTCTTAGTCTTTTGTCCACTTCTTCAATTGATCGGCCCATACTAAATGAACATCGTGAAAACTCTGTGGAAAACCACAGGCACATCAGCAACCGCATCACTCCCAACAGTACGCAATGCATGTAGTCTATGCCAGTACTCCGGACTAAATCATAACTTTTTAGTCTGCTGAGATATGTAGGGCCTTTCACTCCCTGTACAATGCTATCAGAGACACAAGCCCTCCGGGCTTCATCGATGAAGTCTTCATGTGTACATGCTGGACCTTTTGGGTCTACAGTCTGGAATGGAAATGCATGAACGTGTCCTTTTTCTCCTGTTTTCACAGTTTGCCCCGGCTGTTCACATTTTAAACATCCAAATTTACCATTGTATTGAACAGTGTTGAGAACTAATGCTTTTGCTGGTAGATCGCATGTTCCAGCGATGGTGAAAACTTTGCACGTAAAAGGTGCTGAGTCCCCTGCAAATGTGACAGTAACACCTTCTAATTCCATTTTGTTCAGAGTCTCAATCAGTGGTTTAAGAAAGGTCAACATAGATGGTTTTGAATCCCCAAACCAAAGACCAGCAAATATCATGTTTTCACGTTTTGTGCGTTGAACAAAGCTTAACTCATTTATAATACAATAAAAAGGCCACACTGAAAACTTTGAAGACTTAAAAATAGGTACTCCATCTGTGTTCCAAGTCAATGAAATATTTTTGGGGTCATTGAGGGGACCGTTGCCTTGTAGTAATGTTTTATAGACGTCTCCATCATAAATTTCTTCAACACTGTTGTTGGCCCTTTTCTGTCTTTTGAATCTGAACAGTAGTTGCTCCTCAAATCCTTGTTTAGCAAACAGGGATTTCAATTGTGCTTCAATTGATACTTCAATGAAATAAGAAGAACCATCCACCAATAAATCAGCAGCACATGATTTGCATTTTTCCTCTGTGCTTTCAACTGATAAGAAGCACCCACTGCAATATTTGTGCAAATGTACAGTTGTAGCAGATGACTGATCAAAGAATTGTTTAAATTTTTGTAAACTATTAAGACATTCGGTCTGGATCTCAGATGGACAATGCAAACTAATCAGAGTAATCAAGTCATTAAGTGCTTTACCTGTTAGTTTGTGTCTTTTTGCAAAGGTCATAATAAGAATTAGGCTTTCTGCTACAGAAAGGGGTGCATTAGCGTAAAGAGGCATGTCTTTTGCATCTGTGTCAGTGTTAAAATCCATATTCTCATCGGCACTCTCCTCATTACATGTGTTGAAGTTCTCATCCAAAAGTTCATCATAGTCCGAGAGGTGATCCGGTGTGTCAATTAGATAAGATGCTGAGTCCGTCTCAACACTCTCCGTAGTCACTGCAGTCGCAGCAGTCACAGCAGCATTATCTGACGATGAAGGGAGCACAGGTGTTGGGGGAGAAGGAGCCAATTCAAAAACTGGGTCCTCTTCATTGGCATTAGTTCCAAGATTTGCTGAATCTATAAAACAAAAATAATATACATGAAAAACAAAAATGGTCCATTACTCATGTCCTATTTTACACTGGAGAACTGGGAATTTATTTTGACATCCCAGTTTATGAGAGGAGAAAACCTTTTTATTTAATTAATATGCACTATGCGTGCTTGTTTTAAAGCCTGCACAATTTATTTAGACAATGATATTAAACAACTTTTCTATTTTCACTTAGCGTCATGTAAAGAAATATATTTTACATTTAAATTATTTATCAAGAAAAATAAAAGCAGTTTGTAGACTATTTTCTAACCTGAATTTACTTGTTTACGGTGATAGCTAGTGTGTTTGGTAAGTAAGATTGTTTCAGTTATTTTAGTTGAAGTTAGCTATACCAAATGAGAACCACTGCCATAATGTATTTTTTATTATCTCTTTGATTCAAACAATGCAATTACATTGATCTAAGCAAAATACCTTTCTCCTGTATCTTTTAAGCGCTTCCTTCTTTCTCCTCCAGCGTGGATCAGGTTTGTGTGGCATTTTCAAATGCAAGTTAACTCTAATAGAAAAAGACAAAATAAAGTCTGTTATGAAACTGAATAATGCATATCTTACTGAAAGATCAATACATGATTGGTCATGCTATTTATACTGCGTTCCGTTTGTAGGAATGTCCCACTTTGGAACAGTCCCGAGTTGGTGAAAACAAAATAGCTGTGTCCTGAGTTAATTAGCATCAAAAAATAATATGCGGCAACAATCATTTTACATTTCTTGTGTTCCTAATAATTTTGTTGTCCTCTACTGTCTGTCCTGTACTGTCTGTCCGCTGTCCACACAGTTATTTTCAATGGGTTAAAAAAAAAAAATAAAAAATAAATAAATAAATAATAATAATAATAATAATAATAATAATAATAATAATAATAATAATTAAAAAATAGTTCACAGTTCTGACCTCCAATAACAAATGGAAAACCACGGTCATATATAATTATAATAAAAATTTGTACTCACCAAATGACAGACACCATGCAGTGCAGTGAGTGGAGAAGTGAACAAGAAGCAACGTCAATACGTTCAGTTTCAGAGCTGTCCGTTTCAGATCCTGAAATATGATTGGTTGTTTTGAAAGTGGGCGCGCAAGTGATCAGACCTGTCATTGGCTAAGAGTGTTTCCTGCTTCAAATGATTGGCTGTTTGAGATGTCTCACCAACGTTACGCACATCAGATGGCAATGACGGCGGTCCCGAGCACGCAGCGAAAGACATCAGCAGTCCTACTCCGAATGAAAAGCAGACCTCAAAGACGGTAGGTGCTTCTTTGTTAGTGCGTGGTATGAGCTAAGTTGCTCTAATTTTAATTATTCTGTAATTCACGTTCGTACGACTACAAGGAAAACGTTAGCGCGCTAGCGCTAGCGCTAGCATGCTGTGCTAGCGCTAGCTAACCCAAACCACGCGTTCCAACCAGCCATGGTTAGAGTCCAAAAATATGTCAGTGGGGAAAATGATTTCTCGTGTACATATGAAGCCCATTTTATTGAGGAAATGAGAAGAATCTTTCTTAAATTATAATTCATTTGCCTTTGAAGGCTAGCTGCCACATGCAGAGGTGGGTAGTACTCATTTGCTCAGTTACTTACTTTTTGAAGAAATTGGGCCTAAATTATCGAGTAGTTTTATCAGTTACTTTGTTGTAATTTTACTCAGAAGTATTTGTTCTCTTACTTGATTAAATATTTTTTTTAAATGTAATTTATTATGATTATATGTGAGTAAATCTTTAAGTGACTAAGCTGCATTTTCACATAAAAAATGTTTTTTGTATTTATATGCAGTTTTCTTCTAAAATATTTTTGTTTTACAATGTTTCATGTTTTGTTTCACTTAACTGTCACAACTCAAATTTGAATCACTTTTTTTCTCACAGTACTAAAGTAACATTTTCTCGATGTACACATGTAAATGAAAATTATGCATATTAATACCATATTAATTTAACCTTAATTCAAAATCTATTTTTCCAAACTGGTAGATATAAAAACAATTTGCTTGATGGGCAAGTATCTCAATTTGTCAAGACCTTGAGCGCCTTTTAAATTTTTGTATTATTAAAAACGATTGATGCTTGATTGGCTGGTCTTAAGCATTACAGGTGTGCAATAATCACACTGCTGTGGCTTCACTTTTTAAAACCTATAATTTGTTATTTTAAAATCAATACTAAAAAATGTATTTCTTAATTTCAGTATGGAGAGCAGAAAGATAAAGGAGCTGCCCAAAAGGCATCGCCTTCCACCAAAAAAAGCCATGTGCTACCAGCCACTTCTTGATTCGCCAAAAGGTGTAGGGGTGAAAGGTAAAAATGTTCAACCTTTTTTTGAAGATCTTAGAAATTATGATTTTCTATCTATGGAGAAATATTGAATCAGCGCTATATTTGAACACCTTATTATGGGGATTAGCCTTTTTCTGCTGTTTGATATATTTTGTTTCCATTTTTAGGTTCGTTTGTCTTTGTGTCCTTCGAAGATGGATACACCGGAAAAATGTTCAACATCTGTGATGTTTTAAGGAAGAATGAGAAACCTGTTCAGGATTTTCACGACTTGAGCCCTGGAGAGGAAATTCTGGCTCGCTGGTCTGACCACAAATTTTATAATGCAACTGTGGAGTACATCGGAACAAACACAAAAAAAAGATACTAAGAAAACCCTCTCAAAGAACAAAGACGCTGTGGCATCGCAACATCACAATTTTTATAATTCTTCCCCATCTCACCCGACTCTGCAGCAGCCTGCGTCATCCCTCCAGCCTGTACAGCATCCATCTCAGCAGCACCAGGTAGCCTCAGACCTTCAGCCTGTACAGCATCCATCTCAGCAGTACCAGGTAGCCTCAGACCTTCAGCCTGTACAGCATCCATCTCAGCAGCACCAGGTAGCCTCAGCCCTTCAGCCTGTACAGCAACCATCTCAGCAGCACCAGGTAGCCTCAGCCCTTCAGCCTGTACAGCAACCATCTCAGCAGCACCAGGTTGCCTCAGCCATCCATGCTCCTTCCAACCAGCATCTTCAGCAACAATCTCAACACCAGTCTCATCCATACCAGCTTCTCCAATCCTCTCCGCAACAGTCTCCACCGCCGCTTCACCTTCTTTACCACCAGCCTCTTCAATCTATTGAGGTCCAGCCACCACCTCTCTATGGGCCATCATATTCCAAATCCCTCAGCAGCTATTATCAGCTCACACCTAGTACATCACAGCAGGTGTACGCTCAGGTTCACCACAGTACTATTGTTAGCCAGGGGACTCCTGACAAACATGGTGTCAATCAAGATGTCTTCCAGTCAGCTATTGAAACCCCTCCTCATTCTGTCCGAAGCAGCTTCATGAAGATGTTAAACACCCCTCCAGGCAGTAGCAGAGTGGAGCACAATGGCGCCATCTCAGACACAAGTACTGCTGACACAATAATACTTGAGCGTAGTCCAATAGAAGAGTATGGTGAGCCATGTGAGACCCCACAGTCTAGCGAACAAGGTTTTCAACCTTGCGAGCATTGTGCAGCAGAGTTTGCAAGGCTGAAAGAAGACAATAAGAGGCTGGAGGTGCTGAACACTATAGGTAAGTCCACTTATGTTTTTCATTATTTAAGCCTTCAGGTCTTACCAAGGACTAAACGAGGTTTAAACCAGATCGAAACCGGGACAAAACCGGATCTGTCCTGGTTTAATCCTGGTTTTGACCTGGTTTAGACCTGGTTAAACCAGACCAGACACTTTAAGCAGATAGAAACCAAAGTTGATTTCTATTTTATGTGCTCCAGATTGTGCAGATCTGGAGAATATCAGGAAGCTTCTGGGCAAAATTGAAGGAATAGTACCAAGCACCAAGGAGGGACACCAGGGTCCACAAAGAGACAAGAAAGAACTGTACCCGGGAAGCGGCCTGTACATCTCTGCAACTCGTCTTGTTGCAATTAAAGTGGAGGCCAAGAAAGACTGCCTCCGCCTGTTCCACCTTCTGTTTGATGAAGTGTTCTCACCAGAGGAGTGCAGGAATTGTGTTGCATTCGGCAAACATGGAAAAATTCCTGAAGGCAAGACACAGCTGAATAAGCGTAAAGTAGACGCAGTATTGAGTAAGTGTATATTTTTCATTTTTACAAAATGATTATGTCTTACAAATATCTTGACAATTTTTTTCTCTCTGTCTACAGCTTACATCATGCACTGCTGCACCTTGACAGGATGGGTTCCGGTGGAGATGTCAAAAGTGAAAAAAGCACTCATCAATAAATGCCGTGCAAGAGCAGCCCGGAGTCTTCTGAGTTAAGGCTGGGTGATATGACTGTAAAAAAAAAACAAATTGCAAACTGATCCTTGTTACGATCTGCTTTTTGGTAAGATCATCGTTCATCGGATTCTTTTTCTATGCAGCACTTTCAGTAAACAATGTTCAGGAGATGTTTACAGTTAATGGACATAATAAATAACAATATTGGACTGAGAGTTTTGTGTTATTTGAAAGATTCTTTTTTTACAATAACATTGGTTGAAATAGGCACATAGGAATTGGACATGATGATGAAGAATAATAATCCAGAGAGAGTGCTGTCATAACCTTTTCAAAAGTAGCATTTTTTTGTGTGTGTCATAATGGTGACAATTGTTGCTGCTGTTCTAGAAATTTAAAGGAATAGTTTGTTTTTCCATACTGAGATATGTTCTTCCCTGAGCTTAGACGAGTTGATTTGTACCTGTCTGGTCTTTTTGCGTGCGCTCAGTCATGCAAAAAGACCTAAGATGTTATTAGCATTTAGCTTTTCCTAGCATACTCCTATGGTAGCAAACGAGGTTGAAATTAGAAGGGACCAAGCTCTTTCACGTTTTCCTTATTTAAATACAGTTACAAGTTACACGATCCAAGTATAGTGACACAAAATTAAACATGTAGATATTCTAAGCGGATAAAAAGGGGTACTATATTGTGAGCCATCGGCGCAGAGAATTCTTTAGGAGTGAAGATATTCACACTATCGTGTAACTACTAACGTAACTGTATTTAAAAAGGGAAAACGTGAAAGAGCTTGGTCCCTTCTAATTTCACCCCCGTTTGGAGCTATAGGAATATACTGGGAGAGGCCACATTCTAACAACATCTTTGGTCTTTTTGCCTGACTGAGCGCACGCACAAACAAGACAGGTACACATCAACTCATCTCAGCTCAGGTAAGAACATCTCAGTATCTCAGCATTCCATATAATACCAATGGTAAATGTGTGAGTCAGGATCACAGAAACATTGGCGCTTTAAAGGCTCATTCAGTTCTGTGTTTTCAATGCAGATAAATAAAGAGGTGTCCAGAATCAAGTGTGTAGTTATTCGTGCAAATAAAACGTATGCATATGGAGAAGTTTGTCAGCACACTGGTCAGTAACTGTATCCCATGAAGTTCTGGGGAAACCAGGGTTTGACCAGACTTTTAAAGCAACACATCAAAGATAGTTGTCAGCAGGAGGCCGGACATAATGCGATACATTGACCAATAGCCAACAGATGCCAGTGCCTAATGTAATTCAGGATGTGTCGGATGGCTAGCAACATTATGGCAAAACACTGCTTGAGATGTCTTAATCTGTGTATTTATCTGTGCAATACCATAATTCACTTAATAATTAAATGCATTAAATTATATGGTATTCTAAGTATGTATGTACTATTATTATTATAATAATAATTATAATAAAATATATATATATATATATATTTTTTTTTTTTCATTTTGAGCTTTGGATGACATCGTTTAATCATTTAATTTAAGCATTTATAATCTACTTTCGGTTTGTTTAGTCTAATTTAGAGATTTACTTTCATTTAAAATTGAAATAGTTTTGTAAAAATTGTTCAATGAAAAGCATTTCTGTATTTACAAGCATAATTATTTTTCTTCATAGAAGTTTTTTTAAGTCTGTTTTTTGTCTCCATGGTAGGCGTCATTGAGGCGTAAAACTGATTCTCCAATGTGTCTCAAGTAGGTCTCACTCTCTGGTCTCATCGGTTGCTCCTAAGACATTTTAGGAGAAACAAAATAAGCCATAGAAACAGTTTCTCTCTCATGTCTCATGTATGTCTCAATTATGTCTCAAACTCTGATCTCATCTTTTGCTCCTAAAACGCTTTAGGAGTAACAGATGAGAATCACATTTTTGTCTTCAAAAGTTTAAGAATAGACATGTTTGAGCAGTAAAATTTTCCTCTGGGTTTTTTTGTAGGTATGTCATTATTAACACACAGCACAACAGTTGATGTATCACTGAACTTTATTTGGTCATCTCAAGAATCCTTTTCTTAACAAAATAGAGATTTGTAAAAATTTAAAGGAAAATGAAAGCGAATCCTGACATTAAAAGGTCCAGGCTAATAATAAAGCAATACAAACGAAAACCTGCCTGCAAGCAAAATAATTTAGAAGTGACAAAAACCTATAAGCACAACACAAAAGCAGTGCTTGCATCCACAAGGACGAACTCAACCCCACCAGCAACTATCTTTGCATCCTTGCTCACTAGTATTATGGACATTTTCATGTCCTCAACCAACCGCCAACCTGCGTGACCTAAACCATTTCTTAAAACGAGACACCAACTTATAAAACATGCCTAGAAAAAAGTAAAGGCTCAGGCTATCCAAAAGTGCATTTAGCATTTAGCCTCAGAATGTCTTTTAAAGGCCACGCCTCTGTTGCGTACAAAATCTCGAATGTTTTGAATGGATCTTGTCTCCAAGATAGGGTGTTCCTTTTCCCTGCACTTCAGGCACTGCTGAATGGTGGCAGTTAAACCATTTTCAATAAAAGGCCTCATATGTTTCATCACAGCTTGTATCTCCTTCTCAGTCCATGGTTTCTTCACACACCGCCTTGATGAAACACGGGAACCTGAAAAAATTAGAGATTAAGATTGGAAGATAAAAAAAGACAAAAGATCCTTCAAGATGTACTTGCAGGTAGGGATGTTGCTGTTCAAAATTGCCAAACACCCTGGAACTTGTGTAGACTAAATGTGCGTGATAATAAAAAACAAAATATATCCAGCTTCTTTATATGCTTTATACCTGTGCTTCCCAAACTTTTTTTTGCTGTGCCCCCCCTATAGAACACCTTTGAGATGAATTAGAGTGGAGACTGAGAGCCAGTCTCCTCGTCCAACATCAGTGTGTGACCTCACAAATGTGCTTCTTGTTACTATGGCAGCGCGCGTGGTCGTAGTGGCTCACGGCTCTCCGTTCCTTTACCTCCTTTCCTGTACTATTTATTTATGTCCTATGTTATATTGTATATATTGTTTATTTATTTATTTTATTTCTTGCACTGTTACTGGAGTTGGCTTGTTTTAATCCCATGGTACATGTGTACAATGACAATAAAAGCATTCAAAAAAAAAAAAAAAAAAAATGCGCTTCTGAAAGAATGGTCAAAAATTCCCATAAAGTCACTCCTAAACCTTGTGTAAAGCCTTCTCAGAACAGTTGAAGCTGCTATAACTACAAAGGGTGGATCGCCGTCATATTAAATCCTATGGATTAAGAATGGGATGTCACTTAAATTCATATGTGAGTCAAGGCAGGTGACCCAATACTTTTGACAATATAGTGTATGTCTAACCAAACATAATGTAAGTGTAGACTGCACATTAGCAAGCGTGCCTAGTGATGGACAGCATTTAAAAAATACCTTGAGTAACTGAGTCAGGGAGATGAGGTGAACCAGAAGTCACACAGACAGAGTTCCCCAGGTCATCTAAAAAAATATTGCACAGTATAAATGTATGGGCTTAAAGAGCCTGTCTACCTACCAATCAAACACCATGGCCATGGAGAATGGGAATACATGTAAAACAGTAATATATTTTACTGCCATGCACATAACAGCTTTAACTTTCATATTATCCATTTGGTTTAAGTAAATGTTCTGTACTTTTTCCAGTACAATATTCTTCTGTGGTTGCTATGATCATATGATCGCCCGGGATACCGGGAGGCATAGACGAGTTGGTTAGCTGTAAAGATTGGCCTACTTTTATTTGTATGTCGCTTTGGACAAAGGCATCTGCCAAATAGCAATAACCATAACCATACCTTGAGCTGTGGTCTCAGAGAGGTGAGGCGATCCAAAAGTGCCAGAAGCCAACATGTCTTCATTGTCTAAAAACAAAACAAGACAAAAAAAAACAAACAATGGCATCAACTACACAGCAATGAGGGTAGGCAATAAGAAGTTCATGCATGTTGTAATGACAGTAGGCTGTTATCTAAATGTATATAAAAATTTTAAATATTTCACCAATACAATCAAAATATGAACCAAGAAATTGTGCTTCTAACAAAGTTTTTAACAATCGTACTACTAGCAAATTTCTGACTAAAACCATTTTAATATAGTCTAATGAACCCACAGATCCCAGCTCATTACATGACACATGTTGGGCAAACTTTGGGTCCATTATTGAGATTATACCTTGAGCTGTGGTCTCAGAGAGGTGAGGCGATCCAAAAGTGCCAGAAGCCAACATGTCTTCATTGTCTAAAAACAAAACAAGACAAAAAAAATGGCATCAACTACACAGCAAGGAGGGTAGGCAATAACAAATTTTCACTAATACAATTACAAAATCCGCATTTTGGGACCACATTTGAACGGTACCTTGCAGAGTGGAAACATTAGGAAGTTGCTGTGCTGTATCCATATCAACGATGTCATCTATTAAATTAAATTGGAAAAATGTTATTACACCAACCATATACACATACACTAAGTAGATTTAACAACATAAATGATGGATACAATCAATTTTATCTAGAGATTTTCCTTGAATATCCTTCACACTTCCGTTCTCCATAGCCATAAGCAGCTTTGAGATCTTAGCCAGCTGAATTGTTGATTGGGGCAGTCGATAATACTCTCTATGCACCCTAATGTCATGGCCAAGAAAATTGGCCAGCTGGTCCAGTTCATTATCTTTCAAGTTCATGACTTGGCTTATTGTGGCGATCTGTTTGCGAAGGTTAGTGGATCTGAGGTTTTGAGGATCTTTGGCTCCACAAGCATCTGCAAATTGACCAAACTGCCCTCTGTAGTGACCACCACTACAAGGAACAGCGAAGAGGTAATCATTGTTTTCAGTAACTCCACACTCTTTCCTCTTACTAATGAGGAGTGACAGGTTAGCAGTCATATCAGGAGTCAGAATCACAGCAACCTTTCGTCCTTTCTTCCCCCTTAATTCCACTCTGACGAATTGTTTGCAGAGTCTCTTCTCAACTTCTGTAAGCCCAGTGCTTATATCATCGTTAAGTTGTGACATGTCACGATCTTCAAAATTTTTTTACAGTCATCCGCGCCACTTCACCTTCCCTCCTCCTATTAAACAAAATGATTTGACAGAGGGTCACCTTTGCTAGTGCTGCATAAGTGCCTGCTGTTGGGTTATCGGTTAGTTTCTCCTTAGCCAATTCCATTTGCTGACCAAGATATAACTGTAGCTTCTGAACGTCTTTGGCCAGTGGAAGCCTGGTGCTCTTGTTGTATTGTGCCTCGCTCAGGTTTGATAAAGCAGAATGGGAAACTAATTCAGACCACTTTGTTTCATTAAGTGTATGAAACCTTTTGATGGAATCGATCGCCACTTGGTCCTCTTCCATGAGGGCACGACACATCATGAGGTCACTTATCTTTCTAAGAGAATGTCCAATTTTCAGGGCCAAACTTGGGGCTTTGTATGTGTTGTTTTTGTTATCAAAACCTGAAACTCTTTTGACAGCACTAGTAAGAGTAAGGAAGTTGCCTGGTTTTATTGCCTCTTCCATGTTCTGGATTCTAGTTGTGTGGCGCAAAGTCACAAGTAATCTCCCAAGTTCCCTTACTTTCTGTCTTATATATTCATGCTTTGATCGGTCACTTCCATGTTTATTAAAGAGAGACTGGGCAAACTGCATGAGATAATGATCATTCCTTACTGCAGACGACACGGCATCCTTGTGCATTTTGCCCAGCAATGACCAAAGTTCACTTGAAATTGGCTGGGGCATTGTAGATTGAGCAGATGCTATACCAATGACTCTCTCTCTCAACTCAGGTCCCTCTTCAACATTATTCTCTGGTCTCAGAGCACATCTTTTCATATGTCGAGAAAGTTCTTTTCTGGATAACATACCCTTACAGTACAAGCAGTAATCATACGTCTCAGAGCTTTTGCTCTGTTTGGAACTCCTTTTCACTTTAAGACAGCCTGACCCTGTGGTGTTAACGACTGAGTTATGCTTGAAGTTGCCAAGGTTTCGTAATTTTCCAAGAATAACCTTTCTTTCCTTTGATGATTTGGGGAACTGGAGTGCCTGTGCGATTTCAGCATTTTCATTTACATGCCTCTCGAGATGACGTGCAAGTTTTGTTTGAGGTTTTCCACATACAAAACAATAATTGACATGGCTTTTAAGGAGTTTTCCTGATTTGGTTTGGGATTTACTTTGGCCAAGAATATCCACAGTACCCTTTTCGGTACTCGTATCTCTCGTTTTCTGCATATATGACTCTGAGCTTTCTGGTTTCGGTTCGGGGTCACTTTGGAGATCACCGGTAGTTTCTAGATCCATCATCATTTGTTCTTGTTCAGCAAATGTAATGCCTAAATCAGGCATATTAGTGGTATGGGACGTTTTGGATGGTTCAGGCAACTCAACACTGAACTCTGTCCCTGAGCTTTCTGAACCTGATACAGACTCTGGGATGTACTCGTCATCAGATGAGACATCCTCCTGTAAAGTACATTAAATGAATGAATGAAGGAATGAAATACACATGGGATATATGGATTTCAAAAACAAACTCATCATATTGATATATACTTCAATGTACACTTACATCTAATATATCCCAGTCTTCTGAGGATTTCTGGAGGCAGATTTTATGCCACACACCACAGCATTCTTCATAGACAAAATTAGACAAAGCATAGCATTAGACAACAATTTAGCAGTTTCCCATGCTGACCGATTACATGCTCATTTTCTTATTAAATGCAAACAGCTTCACACTTCTGAAACATACAAAATCAAGAAATGTGAACAAAATTAACTGTTTAGTACAAATGCACAGTTTGAGTGATGGATAAAATTCAATTTAGACAAAAAGTAGACAGGTTTGAACCATTAAGGTAGAATTCACTGGAGTGGCAGAGCATTTACTTTACCCATTCAAAGTCAAAGCATCAAACCAAGAAGAGTTTTTTGCATTGGTAACATTACAAATATGGGCTTGTTGAAATTTGTCCAAACAACAATTAAAACAGTGGAGTTTCACTTATTGTGCCATTGGGTTGACATTTGAAGCAACTCATCTATAAGTTGTAGTTTTATTTTGGAGTCACGCAAATGAATGGTTCATGAAAAATACATTTAGCCGAGCTGCAACGTACTGGATGAAAGAGCGATACATTTTGTGAGGAGTTAAGGTTGTAGCCTAACTTAGGCCTAAGTCTAATCAAGAGCAATAGGAAAATGTAAATAGCCTAATAATATAAATGATAATACCCAAAGGTGATAGTCTCCAGGGATAGGGAAACCCTGCGTGATAAATTTGTGATGCGACTCACCGTCCAAACCCCCCCCCAGTAAAAAAAAAAACCTCCTTCGCTTCACGTGAATGGCCTATTTTGATTCCAAAATGGTAAATTAACAAAAGGCGACTAGTTTGCACATATGCTCCCTGTTCTCGCCACGTGCCTCCATTTGCAAACACACTTGCTTGGTACGTCATAGTATCTGCCACTCCAGTGTTCACGGCAATGGTTTGAACTGAGAAAACATTCAATCAACATGTGTTCATGCTTTATAGGTGCAAGTCTGAAACTGCCCCATGACATGAAAACTATGGTATACTGAGAAGAGCATTAATTAGGAGAAGATGAATAACACACTTACGTTTGCATCTTAAACCGGGCCATCTGATAGATGTCAAAGGTGAATGGCATATCCAGCATTTGTCAATTCTCACCAATTCAAAAACCAGCTTATGGATTGTACACTGTGACAAAAATGTTCAAAACATGAAATAATGTTAACCTTTACACAAACAAATTATATAATGAATTAAAAAAAAAGACAAAAACTTTCACACAACCTTTTCTACAAATCCATCAGGAAAGATAAAAGGGGGAAAGAAGTTACTTTTGAGATATAATAGCTAAGCAAATCTATTCAATTCCTGTGACTTATGTTTAGCTTGGCTAACCGTAGGGATGTCACTCATCACACACACAAAAGAGAAAGATATGCTTATACTTGGAACTTTGGCATTTAAAAACACAACACGTGTACTTTCTGAACCTGCCTCTCTACAATATAGGCCACTAGTGAAACAGTGGGTAACTAACTGATAGGGACAATTATTCTCTTCTTCCTAGCCACAGCACTACATAACCTCAAACTGCAAGGACATATGTTAATTAACCATGGACTATCTATTTCAGTAAAGCAACAAAAGTTAAAACAATTCTATGTTTTTTGCACAGAAACTCAAGGTATGCAAGGACGCTGTCCTTTGGACTTTTAATGACATCCATGCTCAAACCCCCAGTCTTCCACTAGTGAACTCCCAGTCTATGACACACTCAGAAAAACACCAGTATTAGGGGGACACCATGGTTCATCAGGACCATCCATGCTGAATAGAGAACATTTCCACTATTTAACTCCCAGTGTATGACACACTCAGAAAAACACCAGTATTAGGGGGACACCATAGTTAGTAAGGACCATCCATGCTGAATAGAGAACAATTCCACTATTTAACTCCCAGTGTATGACACACTCAGAAAAACACCAGTATTAGGGGGACACCATGGTTTGTAAGGACCATCCATGCTGAATAGAGGACATTTCTACAGTAGCTTCAAGATGTTTCCTCACTTTACTTACTTTCAATCCAGAGACGTGTGTTCATTAACATGCACTGTCCCAAACACATAAAATAAACTACTAAAATACTGACAATTGTGTCCCATGGAACATCACAGTACTTCTAACCATTGGTCAATTTCAAAACACAGGTAAATTCAAACTCACCTCACAAGCAGAGTCGTTTGGTGCGGCTCTGGATGATTGGCACTCCAATCCTGATTTGGTCTCTGTACGAGGGAAAACAGGGGAGATTCAGTGCTTAACTTTCCTCAAGTCATAAAACCAAATATAGCCATAAGATACTCAACTCACATCCCTGACTAAAAATGGCCTCATATTGCCACATTTTTATGCTGCAAACCCTTAGCAGGCATGACATGCATTGCCAGAAGTTAGCAACATTTACTCAAAACTATCACTGACCACTGGCAAGGTCTGTTGAGAACATAGGGGGTGACACCTCCTGGTGCTGGACACCAACTTCTCCAATCCCCTCTTTCACAGTGCTGCATTGACCTCCGACACATTGCACCTAAAAAAAAGAACAGCAATATGCAAAGACGAACAGGCACCAACTGGTACAGTGTCCATTTTACATTAAAGGGACACCCTCACTCAAACCTTGAAGTTTATGACACTCAAAATGATGTAGCCAGGGTAACAAAGTGTGGTAACACTTTAATTGACGGGTGAGTTCACAACACATTCATAGCAGCTGTCATAAACTGCACAAAAAGCATTCATGACTGTTTCACAAGACATGGCTCAACATTCATAACAAACCTTTCATGAATGTAGAAGACAGAACAACGACAACTTGTCAAAATAAAAGTCCAGCAATCGCAAATATGTCCCTTACGAAACTACATCATTTCTAAACATTCATACATCCCAAAATAAACAGCTGAATTCAAACTAACCTCATGCACAGGGCTGTCTGGTGTGGGACCAAATGACTGACACTCTGCTCTCAATTCGGTGTCTGTTGAGGAGAACACAGGACATGAAGGCACAGTGCTTTGCAAGACCCCAGTATTTATCAAACATTGCCAATCCAAGCAAAGACACACCTCTGGATAAGTCTGTAGAGAAAACATTGAGTTCCAAGTCATGGGCATGGTCACCAAGCTCTGCTACGGAGTGTTGGCCAGAAGGGATGCTTGCACCACTGAGCTGTGTCTAAACAAGTTAAACAGATGCAGATGACAACTTGGACATCATCTACACAATTGTCAATTCAATTCAATTTATTGTCATTGAGCATCCTCTTGTAAAATTCCCATATCACATTTCTGACTGCATTTTGTTCTACATTAGTACACCTTAGAAAGGTTACGCTGTCTGCATTTATTAATTACTTGCTAACAATTCAGCTAGAGAAAATATATTTTGCGGATGAATTGTTATTTACCAATAATTCACTACATTTTGCTGTGCCCTCATTCAATAAAACTATGCCAGGTGTACATGGTGATGCTTTGTCTTGTGTCATACTTCTTTTCTTAGCCATTGTAAAACAATGGGACTTATTGCTTTAACAGATATTTAACCTAACCTCACAAGCAGAACTGCCTGATGTCATATTGCAGGACTGGACTCCTGGTCTCTCTCTGGTCTCTGCAGAATACAAGAAAGAATATGAGGAAGGCTAGGGAAAGTGGGGATGTCAAGAAGCAACACCATCATCACTGGTTCACATGGTTCACTGGGACACAATGGGCCTCATTTACTAACATTGCGTAGAGAATGGCGTATATTTTGGGTGTATTGTGGAAATACACCAGAGGCACGTCAGATTCATGAAGCCATGTGTACCTGTCCTTTTCAGGTGTACGCAGGACGTGACTTTGATGAATGCGGCGGCTGAAAAACAGCGTCATTAGCATGAAATGCCTTCAAATATTCATGTTTGATCTGGCCTTACCCACGAGTTTTATGACAAAAACAGGTGAAATACGGGCAAATTAAGGCAAATCTGAGCAGGAAATTATAAAGAGTTTTATAAAAAGGAGGAATTATGTTATTTCCCATTAGAAAACACAAATAATATAAAAAAATTAAAATAATATTAGGCTACTATCATTTTTTTTATTCGATCTGGCAATTAACTAGGGCTGGGCGATGTAGCCTTTTTTTAATATCTCGATATTTTCAAGCTATATCACAATATACAATATATATCTGGATATTTTGCCCTTGCCTTAAGATGCTTTGATGCATACAATCAAACCAGAATGGCAATACTCAATATATATTAATGCGCTGTAATGATCGCCTTCTGAGGACTGTCCCCTAAAGGGAGCCATGGTGACGTGAGATCAGAGCTGATTTGATGAATGGAGCGTTATGATACTTTTCTGTCACTGTCCCGTCTGAAACAACATAGAAGCAGTGATTGAGCTTCCCCTGCACACAATAAACATGCAGTTTGACGGTAAAAAGTTGTTTTGAGTGCGGTTGACAACGACCCACGGAGACATCTGGATCTCTACAGCGCACACTCCCGCACACAGTGTTTTACTTGCCCCATTTTCGAAAGGCACAGCACGAGTCATTGAAGCTTTCAGCGTTGTTTGTTTTGGCTGCGATCAGAGAGACAGAGCGAGAGAGAGGAGGGGCAGGGTTAAGAGGGACAGATAGAGGAGAAAAAGGCATACCGACGTCTCTAGGGAAGAAACTTTTAATGTTACGTGAATTATATAAATATTACGTTATAGTCCTATGCTATATCTCCGAGATAAATACATTGATATTTGCTATTAAATAAGTCTATGTATTTTATATTATATATCAACTGAGGCCACTTCAAACAGCAATAGCCTTTGTGCGGGGAATGCTTGTGGACATCAGCAGAGAGCTGCAGTGGTTTAGACCTAGTTCAAGATCAGACCTCAGACCAGTTTCACACAGGGAGGGCCTGGCTGCGCTAAACAGGTGCAGCTCGCAACACGGAGCCAGAGTTGAGTTTTTGCACGTGTGTGTTTGTCAGCTTGATGCTGCTGCATAGCCTGCTTGATCTCAGCTCCAGGATGATGCACAAATATGTACAAAATTAATCCATGCTGTAGTTTTCGGCTACATATTGAGCTCCTACAAATATCTTGGTATGAGTTTTTAAATGTTAAAAAGCTGTATCAAGAGCAATATAGGTACAATAAATGTAGGCATACTTCCCAATGTAAATTATAATAATGTAAGACAATTTTACAATAGGAAGATCACCCTAATGACTGACAGATAACAGGGCAACACGTGTCATGTGGTTAAAAGTAGTGTTTGTGTGCAGTTTGTCACTGGTTTGTGCGTACAGGATACACCTGCTCTTGAACAGGCGTACCACCTGAGCGCATCGTGCGCCAACGTTCATGTTGATAAATCGCAGATGGAAAAAAAAAAAAAAAAAAAAGATAAATCGCAGATGGTGCAGCGTTTGGGGTGTGCACTATGTGTACACACAAATCCGGTCGTACGCATCTTTCATGAATGAGGCCCATAATGTTTATATGCCCACCATAGCTAAGTAAAACCATCTCCTGGCTATATGTGGCATAAATCTTTGTCACTCATCTACAGCACACCATTGATAACTAGATAAAACATTAAGTCAAACAGTCACTGACCTTTAATAAAGACTGTGGATGACCTGATTTGGTCTTGGAAACTGTCTTTAATGGACTCCTGGGCAGCAGTGCTTGTAAGCGCATGGGGAATCTACAAAGCATACAGGACAAAAACAAACAAATAAACTAGCTGGCATCACCTGGGCGAGTCATGCAAGTTCAAGATTCATCTGACAAGATTGACTGAAAACCACCATGAAGTGACTTCTGTTTTTTGGTTATAATTGTTGGCACTAACAGCAATGGGTATTGCGTAGGCTATATTGTTTAAACCTTGGCACCAATTCATAGGCGAAAAAAAAATCACAATGACCCACCTCTTTACGCCAGGGCCATTCTTTCCCACCATAGTCATAGGTGATTTCAGTTCCTGTCGTAATTTCCTTCAGTGCAAAAAGGCAGAGATGTGGTTTCCCTTCTGCTTCGATCAACTTCATTCTGCAATTTGGTGACTTGTGCTCATCGTTTACCAGTCGTCCAAATGACCCATCTTCAAGTGTTCCATCAATACTGCAAATTTACAAACATCATTCACTAAACAGACGTTTATGACACATTTTTCAATTGTACTTTAATTTGTAGGCAGCTACATTAATGACCATTGTTGGGCGGTAATGCGTTACTTGTAACGCATTACCGCCCCAACATCACTTTTGACAGTAACTAGTACTGTAACGCAATATTTTTCTAAAGAAAAAAACACCGTTACAATATGGTGCATTTGTCCGTTACTTTGTTAGCTGCAATGTACTTCCTGTTTACAGTGGCAGCGCTACATATTTTTGCGGTATGCCAACCACGGTAAAACAGAAGAAGCAGAAGAAACATTGTCAGCGTGTCTCTGTTTACATCACGTGCGCCAATCATGGTGAGTGAATGCGAGAGCAGGACGAGCTTCTCAGAGTGGAAATACGCGCATTATTTTTGTCTCCAAAAGATGCATCAGTGAAGCTAAGCTAACGCTGCGGCTGGATTTTAACGGACTGATTGTTATCCAGGGATAGATCAGCCAAACTATTGCACTGTATTTTGTCGTAAATAAGCAGTCTGTCGCTGCTGCTGAGTCACTGCTAACAGCAGCTCGTTAGCCTGATATGTTTAGCATTGTGTAGCTGAGAAAAATGCTGTGAATTTGTTTTTCCACATTTATTTCTATAAGCGTTTTCAACAGCAGAATGTGCACCTGGAATGCACACAGCTTACTTTACATTACTGTGCTAAGGCTGAAAAATTACTGTTTTAATTTTGGAGCAGCCGTTTTGTGCTTTATATGCACATCATTTATGGTTGTTTTATAGCAGTTGATCAACAGTGGATTATTATATTATTACAGCACTAATATGAAGCTGTATGGACACAAATGACCCAAAATAAATAATACATTCTTTAATTCTAAGTAACTCAAAAGTTACTTTTTCCAGTAACGCATTACTTTTTGGTGTAAGTAATCAAAATAGTAACTGAGTTACTTTGTGAATGAAGTAACTAGTAACGGTAACTAGTTACTTTTCTTCAGTAACTAGCACAACACTGCTAATGACAACATCCAATACAAGTATAGCTGTTCAATGCACAGTTGATAATTTCAAGTGCAACGTGAGATCTTTACTTCAGAAATCCTGACTTCTCACTATAGAAATCTAAACATATTAGTCATTCTGAACCTACCACCAAGTCTTTAGCTTCCATGTGAAGTCAAACATGAAGATCGAACGTGCATCGTGGTACAGTTTACGTCTATGTTCAGCTTCAGCTGCATCAATGAGCTCCCCCCTATACTCCACCACAAAGTCTCCTTGACTGAAAACAGCCGAAGTGAAGATTCCACGACCTGCAGACACAACCTTGTTAAGAGACAAAAGGGTAGCAGACTATCCATTGGATACAACTCAATTGGTGACATCACGTGTAACTCCTCAGTCTAGCCTACAGTAGGGATGGGTACCGAAACCCGGTATCAAAATGACCCCGGTGCTCGCCTCTTCGGCTCAATCCATGAGTAGACGTATCTGTAGACGCTATCTACAACACTCTTGTTATGGTTTTAAGCCAAAAAGCACTGCAAATTCCAGTAAACACATGGCTATTTAAGCAGCTATTGTGGTTTTGAATCAGAAAAGTGTATGTGCGTCACTGCAGAACCATAGCAGCAGCAGCAGAGGAGTTGTGTTTGTGTGCGGAGCAGCACACTGCACTTTGATAGAGAAGCCGTTCTATTCCATAACCGAGTCCGGTGTTGGCGCTGTGAGCCACAAATCCGAATTTGATTTTGAATTGAATCGTGACCCTAAGAATTGAAATTGGATCGAATCATAAGGCACCCAAAAATTCACATCTCTAATATACATTATACCACAGTGTTTGTTTTAGCTGTATGGTAGCTTGAGATAGAGGAGCTCACATTCTAGGAGGTGTGTATGGTAGGAGGAGAGAGGCTTGTTTAGCACTTTACACATCATTTTGGTTCTTAATCTTAATTGCACAATTTGTCATGTAAAGTTATGTTTCATATGCTTGATTTTAATATTTGTATTGTTTAGACAGTTGGTTTAGTGTTTTGTTAATATTAAAAAAAGTTATTTTTACTGTATTTTTTTTGTTTTATTAATACATTTATAATGTTTTATTTAGAACTATTTCATTTTGTATTTTTCATTTATTTTGTGTGCCATATTGTTAAATTTAAAAAATGAAAATAAAAAGATTGAGGTTTTTTGTTATTCTGTGTTTTTCCATTGATAAAAAAAAAAATAAAAAATAAAAATAAAAATCGATAAAGTACCGAATTGATAAGGAGTATCGATAAGAGTAGTAGTATGGATAAATCCTTAATGATACCCATCCCTAGCCTACAGTGTATCGTACAGTGTAAGTCACTCACCTTTAACTGGATTAATATATTTGATTTCCAACATTGAATTCTTGTCTCTTCCTGCAAGGATGTGATTAGTGGCATCCTGAAGGGGAGTAGTTCTCCGTGGCATGACTTAAAGGAAATTAAGGACAAAAATGTAAACAACACAACTTCACTACTTTTCATCTCACTAATACAATGGATATTCAAACAGTTTAAATCGAGTTCTATGCTCTAATAACATTCACATAACATTTCCCGCATGTAATCATGGTTTGCTTATTCTTCCACCTCATGCTCAGATACTAAATGGCAATGCATACGCCATGTTGACCAGCTAAGCAATGTTTTGAAGCTCAAACCAAAACCCAGAATGGGTTTTTAAAAGAGGTAAAAACTATAATATCTTTGTAGAAAGGCACTTTATGAACGCCGGTCCATTCACTTGCATTAGTTTAAAGGGCACACTAGACCTACACAATATGGCGGCCATTGGTCCGTAACACAGTCACGGACCAATGAGAAGTCAACGTATTCATGTCTATGTGTGTAACTGGTGACAAGCATCCCAGTGGCTTTAGCCACTTAGCTCCATATTAGCACGCAGCTAAACTACTTTGTGATAAACAGAGCAATGTGTCAAACATAAATGTGACTGAATAAAACTCTCACCTACCTGTTTGTGGGCGTGCTTTCCGCGGTCTACGATGCTCCTCACTCAGCATAAACAGTGAGCATGCTGCAGCTGCTGCTTCTTCTTCTTCTGTTGGGTTTTTTTGGCGCTTGGCCACCAGTTTTTGGGGCATTACCGCCACCTATCGGGCTGGAGTGTGGATCATTGCGCATGTGCAATGAGAGGCTGTGTATAAATTCCCGCGCTTGTGTATAATGTCCCGCGCTTGTGTGTCGTAGATGCAGGGACCACAACCACCGATAGGGGGTAGTGTCGGACACACAAGTATACAACATATGACAGGTTTTTGGTACATAAGGACTTTTGAGAAAACCACTTTTTAGGCATTAAAACATGCTGAAAAAATGTTTTAGAAGGTTAATTTTATGAGGACAGCAAACTGTCCTCATAAACTGGAGGGTCCTCGTAACTCTTTGAAATGTCTTGAAAACTGTCCTTCTAAACCGTAAAACAAACACACACACACACACACACACACACACACACACACACACACACACACACACACACACAGGCACACAGGATTCTCACACACACACACACACACACACACAATTTCAACCATCCCGCCAAAAAAAAGCAGTCTTAGTTTAGTTGATGCGTTTGTTTTTCCACCTGCATGTGCTTCATCATTATCCGATATGGTCTGACTTCAAAAACATTCCTTCTCTTACCCCGACCCCCTCTCATGACCTTTTCAAATATTACCTGTTGGATGAAATTGGAGAACGCACAGGGAGTTTAGTTGGTACGTGTGAGCTATGACTTGTTTTTAAAGTTTAAATGCCTGTTTGAAGGGGACATATTCAAAGAAGCTCCTTTTGTGGTAAATGTCATAAAACTTATAACACAGGCGGGTTAATTATTTGTTTTGTACTTATGTATTTATATTACTTGTTATTCTTATTTCTTTCTAATTTCAACTTTATTATTTTTCTTTAATATAATATTATTTCTTATATTTATTGCCTTGAAGGCAACATAACTTTATGTTTAATTTGTGTTAAATAAGAAGATAATGCCTGAAAGCTCAAGGGGTACACATAATAAGAAAGGTTGAGAACCAATCAATCAATCAATCAATCAATCAATCTTTATTTGTATAGCGCCAAATCATAACCAATGGTATCTCAAGACACTTTACAGTAGAGCAGTCTTAAGGACGGACTCTTCATTTTATGGATACACACATATGCATGGTGTTAAAGTCTGGAATGATCTCAAGGCTCACTTTAAGTTAATGAGTTCATGGTCAATGTTTAAAAAAAGTCTTTAAAAAACAAAAGGCTTTGAATCACAAGTTTATAAGTTGATGAATGGTGCTGTTATTGTTTTTATATCGTGCTGTTTGGGGGTGGGCTCCGATACAGATACTGATTCAGCTCATTCCATTTTTGCTGTTTAAACGAATGTTTATTTTTTGTATTGAATTGTCTATGTTGGAAGACAGCCAACAGCCAAAAGCAAATCAATCAATATTAGGAGTAAGTTACAGATTAAATTTTTGTCAGGTAATTTGTAATTGTGCTAGATTATTAGAAAAGAAAAAGTTACCCTCCAAACACTGACTTTTTCAAAACGGTGTTTATGTTGTTCAAATCATTTTGCTGTAGTTAACTTTAGGATTTCCCTACGTTTAATCTTCCAGTCATTCATTTTTATTAGGATAATTACTTAGCACCAGAAAGATAAATAAAATCCCAGGGATGAACTCCAAATTAACATATTGGCTCATCAGATTTATCCTTCACAAAAGGCCTTTTTTTTAGAGAGCTTTGACGACGCCGCCAAAGATGTTCACGGGTATTTAATAGTAGACCTCACACCCATATGCCCAGAGCTATACAGACTAAGGACCCGTGTAGAGCCTCACGAACGTCTGGCCGTTTACACCCCCAAAACGTAAATCATGTCGGCACGTATAAAAAGAAACGCCCCCTTGTTGGCGGCTCTGTATCATGCTTCACCCAAGAAACGAAAGGACATTCTTATTCACAGTTCCCCCTAGTTTATCCAAGCATTGTGTGAGATCGCCTTAAATCTTCTGAAAGGAAACATCCCGTTGAATCCTTCTCAGTTTAAAAAACTGAAGAGGCAGAAAAAAATTATCAAGCTGTTGGCCGATAAAAAAACCAGCATAAAACACAAGCAGCGGGCTCTAAAGAAGCAAACTGGTGGTTTTATTCTACCTCTGCTCTCGACCGTCGTGCCTTTGCTCGGCAATCTCATCGGAGGACTGATCCAGAGATAATGACTTTAAAGAAGGCCCAAAAAATGTTTCTTATTTCACCTCACCAGTTAAAGAGTCTAACTCAGCCTTCGCCGTCCATGAGAGAGAACGCTGAGATGGATTTGGACGACCGTATGAGAACAATCTTGAACGAGCAGGGTGTGAGTCCTCATGAGAAAATTAAAAAGTATAGCGTGCTACTGCAAAGATATCTGACCTTTATGAAGCAGGGTCAGAGAGAGGATCGTAGGGTGACAACGACCCAGCACCCGGAGCAGTTGGATGTTCCGTATGACGCCAAAGCTCAAACGTCTTCTCACAAACCACAATCATCCGGCGATGTAAATTTTGACCGTACAGACGAAGATCTTTTGAAAAACCTCCCCCAGTGAGATCGCAAGAGCGCAGAGTACGTCTTAAAAAAAATATCGGAGAATCATGAAGGCTGGAATTCCAAGGGGGAATTCATTTTCAGGGGCGACGCTGTGCAAGGTTCTCACGTGATTGATTTGTTAAAGTATCTCACCCACCCTTTTAAGAAAAAAACCAGGGAGCCATCGCCTGTGGGGTGGACAGAGTTTTTAAATACTCTGTCAGAATTAAACATCCCCTTATCCACAATAAATAACCCGCATGCTCGCGATCAATACCGTCTGCTCAAGAGGGAGGCCGGTGGTTTCCGTGATAAAGAATTTGAAACACCTCGGGAAGCGCCTGAAGGAAAAAGAAGAAAAAAGGCGTTCCGTGTACTATCCCCAAAATGGATTACTCCAGAGAGAGAATTAGCTGCCGAACGGACTGTTGGAAAACAAAATACTTTATCATCGCCGTGGATTAACATTTCATCTTAAATAACTGTGAGGCATAACACATTTTATTGTCTTTCATCAATAAAAATATTTATTGAGCATATTTTGTGAGTGTACATTTTTAAAGCAAAATACACATGGGTAATGGCATAGCATAAGCATAAAAAAAGTAATTTTTTTTATTTATGACAATCTTTAAGCATTTGTAAAGAACAATTCCCCTGTTTCGGATTGCGATTGAATTCATTTTTAACACACCGCTGATATTTTCTGACATATTCGTACACCGTAAGATCATTCTTTATCACATCATCATCGTACAGAGACAGCGTCTGTCCATAAGATAACCCGCACGCCCGATGGCAGAGATAATAGACGCAGTGATGTCCGCAAACCGTTGACAAGAGGTGTTGCAACTGCTTGTCGTGGTATTCTATGTTTTGTGAGCGATCTTCCAAAAACTGTAAGATGGTTGTCGGGTAGTGAGCAAAGTCCGGGGGGAATCCATAAGAGTCGAAAAAGGTGGCTTTGCGGTTCTTTTCCAAGGTCAGAGCTAACCAGTGTTCTCCAGGCATGTGACCGGGGTGTGTGTTGACTATAAAGTAGGCGGGTGGTTTAAAAGACGGATTCAGCGAGGGAAGTTGATCCGGCGCCCACACACCGCAGAATGCATCCCCCAACAGACTATGCAATAGAGTCTCTAGTTGAATGTTATCCATCTTCTCAATAATAATCCACCAGAACCTGCCTCTTAGCGTTGATCTCCAAAATAGAATCGTAACAGGCGTAGACGATAAGCGTAGTGGTGTTTGGTAGGGGAACTCTAAATCTCATCTCCAGTCTTAGATTTCCGTTTGAAATGGGGGAGAGGGCGTCATTGTCATCGCCCGGGTTGAGATTAAACACAAACAGAGAGTATCCTTCGTTAAAATCCTCCCGGGTGATGCTCAGAGGTAAGTCTTTAAGATGTCTCCCTGTAGCCAGGAACATGTTGTATAATTCTCTGACGGATAACCCGGCATTAAATTGCGGCTGGAAAGCCTTAGCGGGGATCTGTCTGCCGTCCTGACAGAGAGCCAGGTATTCAACGTCGTTGTGAATGAAATTAAATGGTGATAGGTCTCTTCTCCCAGTAAAGGCTTCGTGGTGTACCATAGCCAGTACCACGTATTTGGGCATGGAACCCAGAAACAGATTCCTGGGTGCATATCCTAGAGTTCTCCGGTAGGGAGTATGTTTTCACGTTGACCCGCGAGAGGGGGTAGAGAGCGTTACCTTTCATTAAGGCTGCGGCGTGACCTAACCGCACAGCCGGGGACACAGAGACTTTTTTTGCAAACAGAGAGGCTCCCAATATTTTCAGACGAAACGTAGAGTCGCGGACTCCGGTGAGGGAAAAAGCGTCACTAGCTCTGGTCAGTTTAATTCTCAAATCAACCGAATTCAGCAAAAGTCTCTCGCAGAAAAATATATCTCCGTGAAGAGGGCCGAGCAGGTGCAATTCTCTGGAGGTGCTTGTGAAAGCCGCTCTCTTATTTAATCCTTTATTCGGTCCGTTAACGGTCACTGTAGAGTTTATTGCACCGGCTGTATCTTTGTAAAAAAGGCCTGCGCTAAACTGACTTTTCAGAGTGTTCTCTGAAAAGTTGAGAAGAGTCTCAATCATAGCGCGGTAGGGATGTGTAGCGCTAGACTGCAAAATCAGCCTATCCCCCAAAGTAACGTCACACTGACTGAAAATTGTATTTAGAGGATAATTGATGAGGGCTACGGATGCGTCGTTTGCCAGGTCCGTGCCATCGTCGTTGGTGATTTTTACACGTAACAATGTATCGTTCAGGTCCAGATACTTGTCCCCATCTCCGGGGATGAAAAACTCTATAGGTCCTCCGTCGGCGATGGCCAACAAGGGAGAGATTTCAGTGTAGATTTTATCATCAATCGAAAGCTGCGTCATCGGAATAGCGAATATATCTAATTCTGCGAGGGTGCATTCTGGAGATTTCTGGTGCAACAGTGCCATATTTGATTTAATTAAAAAATATCGGAGCTCCGGGTAGACTTGTTCTTCGCGCGTCTGCTTTTTGCAACTGGTTTCCTCTTCTTACCGCGTGATCGTTTATTAGAGTTTGAAGGGGCTCGTTCTCCGGGAGGTCGCTTTCTCGATCTACGTGACATGACCATATTACCGCCGCTCCCCTCTTGCTTTGAATCACTGCTTCGTGCCATCGCACGGGCAAACACGTCCGAGGCAATGTTGCTGGCTGCCTCTTTAAGATGCGGTTTAGCTATGGCAAAACCCTTCTTCACCAGAGGACTAATAAAACGAAATAATTTAGAAAACAAGGATCCTATCCCACGCCCATACATTACCGGGGCTCCATAAAAGCCGGGCAAATTCCCGCCGACCTGACTCTCATAATAAGATACAAAACGGTGAGGGTCCTCTCTCAAGGCGGCCCGAACCATTTTTAATTTTTTGTTTTTCTTCTTTTGGATGTACCAAAAAAAACAATGTACCTTATCGTACGATGTTCGCGAAAGGAAACCCCCTTAGACTAACGGGTAGTTACCTTAGCTCAACGTCTCGACACTGAATGACATTGTCTTAGACGGATGGTTTATATAAGCTGACGGCTTCATGCTTTGGGTCTAAAGTGAAGCGTTACGATAGTCTTACCGTAGGTAAAATCTACCGGTTTGTTTTGATCTGATTTTATCTCAATTTTAATGTTTTCAATGTGATGTTTGGCTACCGGTAAGTAATAAGAGGGATTGAAATATTGCGTGATAATGTCACCGTACGTTCCTTTAATATCGAACGTTCTCAAAAGCGGTGCATATACATCACCAACCATCTGCGGACTTACAATGTCGCAGTAACAATACATGTGGTAAAACCCTGCGCGTATATCGGCTGGGTAGTGTGCAAACTTTTTTTCAAACACAAACCATTCCCCCGGTTTTAGTCCCAGCAGGTAAGCCGCTGGTGCGTCAAAGAGTACGTGAGTTTGACCTCCGGCTTGGAATTCCATCTTTTTTTGAATACCGCTATAGACGAGATAAATATCGGAATTGATTTTTCTAAAAAAAACTATTCAGCTCATTCATAAAGGTTCCTATGGTATTGTAATAACCTCCTCTAAATCTCTGCTGATGTACGACGCTTTCTTTCGCTGGTTCTTTGGGTTTTTCCCTCCAATAAAAATAGGCGTCACTCTGCGCTATGGTAAAGAAGGTGTGCGGATATGAAATTTGCGTCATGGCTACCTCCCAGCGTCTGTCTAAATTTATATGTTGAGGTAAATCCACCCGGTAACTGGAACTCTTGTTGTCTTTAAAAACGTTGAGGCTGGCGTTGGAGGGAAGAGTGATGAAAAACCCTTCATCCTTTGGGCCGTACATGGTGAAATGATGGTTTTTGCCATCTTGTGTAGATCTTTTATACATTTTTCAAATCAGATTCCTTGATCCAACTGTTAAATTTCTCGGGCCAATTTTTCCACTGTACAAAAACTTGTTTTTCACCCTTCAAGGTGCGTCGATTCAGAATCTTCTCTACATGATAGACTTTGTCTTTGTCCATCGTTACTTTTTGCAACTCTGCCTCGTAAAATGAACCTTGGATGGCTTCTCCGTCATAATCTGTTAGTTTGTACACAGGTGGTCTGCGTGGTATACAGTGTGATATTGTAAACATTTCATCCGTAAAACTCTGTTCATATTTTTTATCAAACACTCCCCTCAACTTTGAGATCCTGACTATGTCACCCTTCTTAAAATTCATCTTTGGAAGATATGTTTGAGGTGTACCGTACAAGTTTTGAAACACTTGATCGGTGTTGTCCGAGGTCACCTGCACAGGCCTCATTTTAATACTGGTGTGATAGCTGTGATTATAACCTTTCACCAAGTCTTGTAGGACATTGAGGTATCGCAAAGTGTTGTTTGCTGTAAAATATCTCCACATTCTACCCTTTAAAGTACGATTGAATCTTTCCACCATAGAAGCTTTGAGATTGGTGGCTGTGGAAAAATGAAAGATTCCGTATTTTTTCATCAAAACCTCAAAACTTTTATTAAAAAATTCTTTCCCCGCGTCGGTTTGAATTTTTTTGGGCGTCTGACTTTCGGCAAAAATAGATTCAAAGGCATTCACCACTTCCTTTGCGGTTTTTCTTTTCAGAGCCCTCACGTAAGCTTTCTTGGAAAATACATCTATGACCGTTAATAAATAATTGTACCCATCATTGTGCTCAGACAGGGCCTGCATATCGCACAGGTCAGCCTGAAATTGATTTAGTGGGCGAGACACAAAAACCCAATTTCTAGGAAAATGTATTCTGGCAGGTTTGTGTAGAGTATATGCATCTTGCGTTGATAGGAATTTCTTAACATTTTCTACAGGGATAGTCTTTCCCATTTCATCTTGCACACCTCTACGGAGTCGCTCTACACCGCCAAAGCTACCGTGGTGAGCTGGGGTGTAGTATACTTTTTTCATGAAACGTATCTCAGACATGATAAGGAAGAATGAGAAGAAAAGAGAGGGTTTACAGTATTTATTCATTTTTATTAGCGATGCATCAGTCATTTTAAGTATACATATATAGATATAAAACATTAGCAAACACATTGCTTTTCAAAAAGACAACAACTAACATGAATGAATAATTAAAACAATAGCACACAAGTTTTTTTAATTTTTAAACATTTACTTTTTCAAAAACCTACAACTAATATGAATGAATAATTAAAACATCACACAACATACAAAAGTCTAAATCTACCTTTTTATCATTGTTAAAATCTGAGCCAGTACAGAATGATCCACAGTACGGTAAATGACATTGTGTATTTTTTCAAGCTCAAACATGATATTTACAGAATAGCACAAGTTTGGTGGTAACATGAACGAGTAGAGCGTAAAATGCAAGCAGATGAGAGGCTCTCACTACATGATTAGCCAGGTCTTTTAGAATTTCTTTAAAGCATTCGGACAAACCAGATTGGCACAAAAATACTGTGTCGCGGATCATCGCACTCCAAAGTACTGGAGCGGGGTGGGATCTTGTTATTGCCAACAAGTTTTTCAGTCTCTCAATGTCCGTGTCTCTGACAAAAACATTGGTGTTTGTAGACGCTGAGACATTGTTCTCAATAACCTGACAATATAGCTTAATTAACTGAGAAATTACCATTTGGCTCTCAATGTCGGCGAGGACCTTTCCAAAGAAGCTCCCCATTTCTCAAAAACAGAATCAAGGATTTTTCCAAAACTCGGCCATCTCTTCCAGGTGCTCGATCGTAACCCCTTTTTCGCCGACCAGCGTGTCATACATGTCAAATATGGTGTCATGGATTTTGGACGTTGACCTCAAACGTAGCAAAAGAATCTGCACAGCGGCTCTGACTTTGCGTTCCTCCATTGGAATGTTGTACAGGTTCAAGAGATGTTTGATGGCTGGAATTAACTTGGGGGTGTAGAGTTTTTTCATCAGTCCGTGAAAGTTGTCGTTGTAGAATTCGTGCTCGAGGACATCCAAGCAATCATGCTGCCACTGGCTGGGATGCTCGATTTTGCATCCGTTGCATGTTTCTCTCTTGTACTGAGAAGATGAAGCACACCCGCTTTTATCATTTTAGCAAAGTCGAGGGCCCCGCTGTCAATCTCATCCCCGCCGCTACTTCCTGCTCCGGGCGGAGTATGATCTGGCTCGGTACCTCCTGAATAATTGTCTTCTGACATTGTCGATTCAGAAGAGGAGGAGGAGGAGGTGGTTGTGGATGATTGACAGGAGTCGGTGATGTGTGAGCAGGGCGCAACCACGACGCAGCAATCTTCCGGTATAGGCGATAAGGACCGAGGGTACGGCGATGGACCTCTGCGGTTCGGTGTGGTTAAAGTCATGTCGGAGAAGAGATCCTCCGTGTCAGGCAAGGCGGGGGGAGACTCGGGTGTGTCCATAAACACGCCAACCTGACACTGACTGTCGACAAAGAGTTCCTGCGTGTCCGGTGATGGTGGAGGTGCGCTCATACGCGAGTCGTCCTGGAGCTGCGGATCGGAGAGAAGCTCCTGCGAGTCCGATAACGCAGGGGATGGTGAAGGCTCGTCCGAACACTTTGCATCCTGGGAGTGCAGGTCAGTTTCGGGGGTTCGAGTTTTAGAGTAAGGACCCCAAAACTTTGAAAGGTCTTTAGGAGTCGGGCGGTTGCTTCTGGTGTTTTTCTTGATAGAAGGCATGGTTCTTCCGGCTGCTTTTTCTTTCAGTAGTGGATAACTTATGGTTTGGACCAATGTATTTTATATACTGTAAAAGAAAGCCCCTCCTATTTAAAAGGACGGGGGTGGGTCTAAAATGAAATATGGTTATTTTTTTACCATCAAAGTATCGTTCCAGACGCGGCAACTGTGAAAAAGTAGGGTAATTTTATCATTGATTTCTTCCATTTTTTCTGACCATGCTACTGCTGGCAGAGTCAAAATGTTGCAAAAAACTCCACATTCTGAGTTGAAAAGATCCAGAACAAAGTAATGTCTTGATCTCTGCTCAGGGGTATTGTCTTTCTGCTTCTTATAACTAGCGCGGTAGAACCAACGGGCTGTGCCTGATGTTTTTGTCAACCAAATACTCACAAATGGTTCTTTTAGCTCACATAAATCGGTGTTTGTGGGAAAAGGATTCAGCTTTTGCTTTCTTGCTGGATCAGAAACACCTTCTTCTTCTTCATTATTTTTGATGTTTCTAGGGTTAGCTAGTTTTAATACACCCCAGTCATTTGACGACAAATCAGCCGCAGACATTTGCGTGGTTTCACAAACATTCTTCTGATACAGACAGAGTTCACCCGTCTCATACTTGAAAAAATACCCCCAGCTCCCGCGTTCACCATAACTTTCGTGTGTGTGTGTGTGTGTGTGTGTGCGTGTTACGAGTTTAAAGTTCAGAGTTTGTATGTTCAAAGCACTCTTCTGCATATTGATGGCCAGGCATGGTCATATTACTGACACAGCTGCTGCAAGCAGCTATGAATGGTAAGATTTGGAAAAGTACTCAACTTTTGCTTTTTTGCATCTTCTTTTCAAAGCAAAACACTTTTATTTTATGCCGTCTGAACTCAGGGTTTGTGTTGGATTGTGCATTGAATAATACAAGAATTATTCCTCACACCTGTTTGATTGTTATGATTTCTACATAAAGCTGCAGTAATAACCCCGTTGTTATGTTAATCAAATAAAAGTACTTTTTTTGAAAAGTACTTGTTTTTCTTTAAAAAGGTTCATTGAGGGGCTGGTGAATTAATGCTGAAAGTATGAGACTACTAGATTGGAAAAAAAAGAATAGCTACCTTTTAGTTTGAAAGGTTTAACAAACAAAACTCTTCTACAAAGCATTTCATGTGTGTGTGTGTGTGTGAGTGTGTGTGTGTGTGTGTGTGTGTGTGTGTGTGTGTGTGTGTGTGTGTGTGTGTGTGTGTGTGTGTGTGTGTGCGTGTGTGTGTGTGTGTGTGTGTGTGTGTGTGTGTGTGTGTGTGTGTGCGTGCGTGCATGTGTGTGTGAGAATTATTATTATTTTTTTTTTTTTGGCGGGTGCTATAAGGCGGGACTTCCGGTTTGGGAAGGTGGGACTTCACACCTGTCAAAGTTTGACGAGTTGTGGTTCCTTTCTCTCTCTTACATTACAGAAAAACACATCAAACAAAAAAAAACAAATAAAAATGAGTATAAAAAAACAACAAACACATTTATCATGCGCATGTCCCATAAAATTAAACCAGGGAAATCGCACACGCTATTTTACTTTGCACCCGCAAATGTACCTCTTTATAACACTATAGAGTACAGAGTATATACACCTCTTTGTACATCCAACCTTCAAACATATTCTCATTTGGCCATAAATGACAACTGTACCTATGCTCCTACATGAATCCATACTTCTGACGGGGACTGTACTTAAAATAAAATTGGGACGGGCAAATATGACCATACGTCCCAACGGTGACCAATGAGTGAGGGAGTCTCTGTCCAATCACAGGTGATTTTACTTCTGAACTGTCTGTGGTTTCATCCAATGGTTGGTTAGTTTAGGGCGTGTGCATTTCAGAATTTATACTACAAGTTTGCATATAATATATATTTGTGAACCAGAGTGTGTGCATTTGTGAATCTGAAATACATGAGCATTCACAAAAGCGGCTCTTGCATGCACATTGGTTGTGGATAGACTGTCATGCCTTAGGGTTTGCAATAAGCTTGCATTGGGGCCTAACCTTAAATATGTTGATCCCAACTATCACTTTTTGCTCTGTTCATGGCCACCATCATTTTAATTTAATTTATTGTTAAGCAAACTCTGATGAAGGCAGCGTGTAGCATAAACATTTTAACTTTATTTTATTTGTTCCATTATGAATAAGGTGTTTATATTAAAAAATTTTAATTATAAAAATAGCAATTTGGTCTGTACCTGTCTGTATAATAACATCTAATATACATTTTGTAAGCTATGCTAATTGTGATATAGCCTTTTGAATAATTTGGAGTGTGTTATGCATAAGTAATTTGGTGTTAACTATTGTGCTGTGTATTGTGAAAGTTCAATAGAGTGTATTTTTATTCTAATTGGGTTAGTGATGCATGTTAAGTGTATTAGACTTACATATTGCATTTTATTGTAACTCCAGGGGTACTTCAGAAATGTTTTGAAACAACCTTGTCCACCAGTCAGAATGAGGATTTATGCCCCTCCACAGCCACACAGTGACACAATCCCTACCAAATCCGACTCATGAGAATGAGCCTCTGTCTACCAACTCTGCTAATTGGCCTTCATTTCTGACTGACAGAATTTGCACACAGCTGGTTTGCAGAGCGCCAAGTGAAGTACCGGCTGACTTTGTTTTCCCAAGGAATGAGGGTAATGGAAGTAGTTGCCATCACCAGTATTTCAAGAAAACATTGATTAGTGGTGTTCGCCCAGTGCGCAAAACTAGCCAGGTCTGCCACTGGTCACAATCAAGCAATAAAATAAAAAAAAAAAATTGTAAGACTATGTGGTGGGTTCCCCTTTATCTAAATGTTGTGTGTGATGATGTGAAAAATTCTCCCCGGACACCTTCTTGATATAAACATAACATTTTATTAATACAAAGTGAAGACGAGTGTCCGAGTTATACCCTCCATCGTAGGTCTGAGTGCAGCAGAGCCAAGCGCTACACTGAGGAACGAACATCCAAGAAAACACATATGGACTGACGTGAAACCTGAAACCCAACAGCTTTAGCTAAGAGAAAAAAAAAGAAGCAACAAATATTCGTCAGTGGTGCAGGCTACATTTAAATGAGCAAATTCCAATCATATGGGACAAGTGTATGAGTTGAACTGATGTTTTCAAGCGCCATCAACTTCAATGAAGATCCTTTGCTCAATAGCAAAGTTCTTGAAGATCCTTCACGATGGCATCATTGTGGTCCATCACACCATTTTGGTTCTGCGATTCCTGTTCGTCCTCCAAGCATCAAGTGAGGGTTCGCGATCCCTGTTTGGGTGTTCCCTCCAGTGCCGTCAACGTTCCCATCCGTGAAGGCAATTAGGGGTTTTTGATACTCCTGTCTATCGAGGCAGTTAGAATTTTCTAACTCAGTCAGTTCCAATACTGGTCCTGAAAAGTAAAAAAATATCCAACCAGTATCGAGCACAAACATTTCTAATTCCCGAAGACCAATTCCTATTTGTAATTCCATTTCCCCCCTTTTGATTGCAGACAATCATCCACAAGTGATCACCCATACATACACACAAAACAGTCCAGAGCCAAAGTGATAACTCAAAAGAATCGGAACAAAACCCAACATCACTACCATTTTATCAAGTATTCAATATAAATGTTCTTATTTTATAGTTCTCCAATTATATTTTCTAATTTATCCAAAGTTTTAGTGGGTTCAGTGTAAACAAACTTATCTCAAATTTCCAGAACAATCACTCCTACAGTTTCCTCCTATTTCCCAAAACTTCCATATTCAGTTCATTTAAAGGAGTAAAACAACAGAGGGAAAAACCCCTAAGTTTCTGCAGTCGCTACAGTTGCCTAAAATTCTAAGGTTCAAATTTACACAGAAATCCTATCGTGCAGCATCTTCTAAGGTATTTTAGGATGTAACCCAGGATTCACTGAGGATAGAAAACATAAACATATTTTACTAGTTCAGTTTAAGTGGTGTGTTCTTAATCTATTTATAAACAGATTTGATCAAGTAATACAATTGAATTGGCATGAATTCCTCAATGAGAATACACAGCTGTTTTCAAACTGACTGAAAAAGCGTCAGCAGAACACGGCAACAGGACAACCGGCCTGTCACTGTTGTAGAACTGTTGACTCGATTCAGTGGGATTTCAGCCGTTTCGTATAAGATCACTGAGAAGGACTTTCCAGCAGCACAAAGTCTCTCCTCAACACAGGCTTGTATGTCAGGTTACGACCCAGTCATTTTCTCTCAGTTTCTTTGCTCCACTTTATTTCCTCTTTAGCACAATGACGTGGTTTTTCATAGAGTCCAACCGCACAGCATTCACAGGTGGTTTTATTGTCTCTCCCAGTTTTAGGCCTCTTTTGAACAGCAGGGCAAAGAGTGATCAGTTTTCAGCCACAAACTTCTTAGTGTCCCTATTTCCATGTATTGAAGTTAATCTGCTTATCTCCAAATAGTCCTCTTATGACTGGTTATTCTATCAATAAACTCTCTACCAATTCAAGTGTAAACTTTCTCAAACCACATTCAATTTTATTTAATAGTAAAGTTACATACCTATATCTGAAACTTTCTGCATTTGACAATCACTTGGCTCTGTTGTGTAATTTACCTTAATTTCTGTACCCCCAAATTATTCTCACATTCCACTGTCATTAAGTGTTATGTCTTCATTTTAACTTACACACCATAGTATTCACTAATCTTATGCTCTTCACACAGCTCTGTGTACTACACAACACACCGCAAAGCAATAGACTTCTGTGCAGTGGCGGATGCTTTAAGACTACAAGGGAACCTCAGCTTCCCCTAAAACAGTGGTCAAATATGTAGTGTTGTGTGTACATTTCATTGACTAAATACAGGTAAAAGCCAGTGAATTAGAATATTTAGAAAAACTTGATTTATTTCAGTAATTGCATTCAAAAGGTGTAACTTGTACATTATATTTATTCATTGCACACAGACTGATGCATTCAAATGTTTATTTCATTTAATTTTGATGATTTGAAGTGGCAACAAATGAAAATCCAAAATTCCGTGTGTCACAAAATTAGAATATTACTTAAGGCTGATACAAAAAAGGGATTTTTAGAAATGTTGGCCAACTGAAAAGTATGAAAATGAAAAATATGAGCATGTACAATACTCAGCTGTCCAAAAGGCGACCATCGACACATTGCACAAGGAGGGAAAGACACAAAAGGTTATTACTGAAGAGGCTGGCTGTTCTCAGAGCTCTGTGTCCAAACACATTAATGGAGAGGCAAAGGGAAGGAACAACTGTGGTCAGAAAAAGTGTACAAGCAATAGGGATCACCGCGCCCTGGTCAGGATTGTGAAAAAAAACCCATTCAAGAATGTGGGGGAGATTCACAAGGAGTGGACAGCTACTGGAGTCAGTGCTTCAAGATCCACCACCAAGAGACGCTTGAAAGACATGGGTTTCAACTGCCGCATACCTCGTGTCAAGCCACTGTTGACCAAGAAACAGCGCGAAAAGCATCTCACCTGGGCTAAGGAAAAAAAGAGCTGGACTGCTGCTGAGTGGTCCAAAGTCATGTTTTCTGACGAAAGCAAATTTTGCATTTCCTTTGGAAATCGAGGTCCCAGAGTCTGGAGGAGGACAGGAGAGGCACAGGATCCACGTTGCCTGAAGTCTAGTGTAAAGTTTCCACCATCAGTGATGGTTTGGGGTGCCATGTCATCTGCTGGTGTCGGCCCACTCTGTTTCCTGAGATCCAGGGTCAACGCAGCCGTATACCAGCAAGTTTTAGAGCACTTCATGCTTCCTGCTGCTGACCTGCTCTATGGAGATGGAGATTTCAAGTTCCAACAGGACTTGGCGCCTGCACACAGCGCAAAATCTACCCGTGCCTGGTTTACGGACCATGGTATTTCTGTTCTAAATTGGCCAGCCAACTCCCCTGACCTTAGCCCCATAGAAAATCTGTGGGGTATTGTGAAAAGGATGATGCAGAATGCCAGACCCAAAAACGCAGAGGAGTTGAAGGCCACTATCAGGGCAACCTGGGCTCTCATAACACCCGAGCAGTGCCAGAAACTCATGGACTCCATGCCACGCCGCATTAACGCAGTAATTGAGGCAAAAGGAGCTCCAACCAAGTATTGAGTATTGTACATGCTCATATTTTTCATTTTCATACTTTTCAGTTGGCCAACATTTCTAAAAATCCCTTTTTTGTATCAGCCTTAAGTAATATTCTAATTTTGTGACACACGGAATTTTGGATTTTCATTTGTTGCCACTTCAAATCATCAAAATTAAATGAAATAAACATTTGAATGCATCAGTCTGTGTGCAATGAATAAATATAATGTACAAGTTACACCTTTTGAATGCAATTACTGAAATAAATCAAGTTTTTCTAAATATTCTAATTCACTGGCTTTTACCTGTATATGACAGAACACATGTATGTTTAGTTCAGAATCAGCTTCTTATAACAGGAAACTGACAGTGACAGCGTGACGTTCTTCATTCATTACCGCAGCGTCACAGTGTTAATAAACAGTGGTGAAGTTCAGCTTCAATTGACTTCAATGGGACAGGATTTAGGGGTTGATCCACTGCAGTCAAACTAGACGCTCATTGGATAAATGCTCGGTTATGACGCACTTAGTCCCGCCCATCGGACGCCGGGCTTCACAGGAGGTCTATGGAGCAGTGGGCTGGATCTGTCTGTTCCGGACGCTGGAATAATGGATGATGATTGGATGATCTGTCTCAGGCTAATTCAATTTTGATTGACAGCGAAATGAGCCAATCAGAGAGTATGACGTTGTAAGCACACAGGCGGGTTTTTCAAATATTTCAGTCCGTTGCTCTGTGTTGACACGGAGACTTTGCTGATCCTCTCATAGCGAATTTGTCTTTGTTTTCATCAACTTCTGACAAACCTAGTGTCTGTTTTTGGTGTTTGTGGAGACTATTACTGCTTGTGTTGTGAGACTTTTGACCAAACACTCACACTCCAGCGCGCAGCAGCTAAGCGCGTGCGTGCGTGTGTGATAATCTACAAATAGTTGTTGACAACAAAATGTGAATTCTACTAGAATTCACATTTAAATAAACAGATACATTTTCTGAAGTAGGCAGAAAATGAGCTTCCCCTGCATGAAAGACCAGCAGCCGCCACTGCTTCTGTGTAAAATTGAAATTGCCCTTCCTTATGTATGAAATTAAGCTTATATGTCAATAAACCTAACTGTAGTTGATAAAAAATTCCATGGTTTAAAATGCAGGTGGACTATCTCTCTCTCTTAGGTCAAAACACTTTGTTTAGAAAAGTCTTTAATTTCATTATTCTTATTTATGAATCCAGCTTTACTTTCTCTTGAAGTGATGAATAACAAATCAAATTTAGTTTAGATATATTTCTCCCAATATATTTTTGTACTTGTTCATCGCATCCTTTTCATTTTCCTTAAATCATGACATCTGTAGATGGAGATAACCTGAAATCATGGCTCACACAGTGTTAGTTCCAATAGCCGTATTTTTTATAATCCAGTCACACCATCTCTATTTTATCTCTTGTTAACATCTAATCTGCTGTATTTTCAATTCATATTTCTACATCAGGTCGAATTTGTCATATTCTAATATTACTCTCCTAAATGAATCTGATCTAACTGTATAGATACATTATTCAATGCTAGAACTTCTAACCTTTGACCTTTGGCATCTGGACTGATTTTTTTTTTTTTTTTTTTTTTTAGTAAAGAGTGGTGCTGGCAGTTGCATGCAGGCTAGATCATCAGGCTAAAAATGAAAAAATCAAGATTCAATGCAATTAGAAAAGGAGTCCTACGCTCCTCAAAGCAGGTTATTTTATTTTTTCTGAGAGCAGACATCTTTTCCATGTAAATAAATTCTATGAGGAGATTTCGCCATTGGTTTATGTTTAAGGATTTTTTATCTTTCCAATTCATATATTGTTTTGTTTGCTATGGCAAGTGCCGCAAGGATGGATTGTGATTGGTTTGCTGGAATATCAAGCATAGTCAGGTCTCCTAACAGACATAGATTTGGAGATAGAGGAATCATGCAGTCCAAAATGGAAGACAGTTTTTCAGTAACTAGAAACCAAAACTGTTGAACTGGCGAACAAAGCCATACGGCATGTAAATATGAATCAGCTGTTCCCTTGGTGCACTGAGAGCAGATGTCTGTTGGGGAGAAGCCCATTTTATACATTTTCTGTTGGGTAATGTGGGATCTGTGGAGGACCTTGTATTGAATTAGCTGAAGATTCGTGTTTTTAGTCATCTTAAAGGTATTGCAACAAATTTCTGTCCAGAAATCGGTGTTCGTGGTGATTGAGAGTTCAGCTTCCCATTTAGGGATTGGTAAGTGATTAGAGTTAGTGTTCAAGAGTGCTCTGTATATTTTTGAGATTTTTTGTTTTTGTTGAGATTTTTTTCATATATATGGCCAGTTCTGGAGGTTGTAAGGTGATTAAATCTATTGCCATATTTTTCTTAATTGTCTCTGTTACTTGTAGGTATTGAAGAAAATTACTTTTATTTATATTAAATGTTTGGGTTAGATTGTTAAATGTCCTGAGCTTATCATTTTCGAAGAGGTCTTGGAGATGAATAATTCCGCTCTCTTCCCATGTTTTTAGATAGAGCGGTGTTTTTCTGTTTCTAAAGTCAGGGTTGTGCCAAATTGGAGACAGCATACTAGTTTTTAATTGAGCATTTGTAATGTCCAGGGCTTTCCACCACGTAGTCAGGGTGGAGGCAATCAGTGGGTTTTTAAAGCAGTTATGACGTTTGAGGGTCGCAGTGATAAAAGGGTGATCAGAGAGTTTAATATGTTTGCAGTCTAGCTGTTCTATTTCTAGCCAGGTGTTGTGGTATTCTTTTGGTTTTAGCCATTCTGTTAAATATAGAATTTGGTTTGCTAGGTAATAATGCGTGAAATTAGGGGCTTCCAACCCTCCCTCGCTTTTATTTTTTTGAAGAGTTGAAAGGCTTATTTTGGGTTTTTTATTCCGAGCATAGAAATTTGTAATTGCAGAATCTAATCTTTTGAACCATTGTGTTGGTGGTTTCAGTGGGATCATAGAGAACAGATAGTTTATTTTAGGTAAGATTTTCATTTTAACTGAGGCTATTCTGCCAAGGAGTGAGATGGGGAGATTGTTCCATCTCCACAGGTCTTCTGTGACTTTATCCAACAGTGGGTCTAGGTTCAGTTTAATTAATTAATTTAGGTTTGGTGATATATTTAAGCCTAGATATTTAATTATATTTGTGGGGGAGGGGTGTTGTGGGTTTTGGGTTGCTGGGTTCCATGAATTTTTCGTTAAAGGAAGGATTGATGATTTTGACCAGTTAATGGAATAGTCTGATAGTTTAGAGAAGCTGTTTATTAGTTTAAATAATTCTTCTAATGAGGATTGGGGTTCTTCCAAATAGAGTAAAATATCATCCGCATAAAGATTAATTTTGTGTTCTGAGATGGATGAGTGGATTCTTTTAATAACAGAGTTCTGATGAACAGCTGCTGCGAGAGGTTCAACAAATATTGCAAAAAGCAAAGGTGAGAGTGGGCAACCTTGTCTCGTTCCCCTCTGCAGTGTGAGGCTTTGGGATGTTATTTTGTTTGTGGTTACTGAGACCTTAGGTTTAGAGTATAGGGTGGACATCCATTGTATGAATGATTCTCCAAAGCCAAATTTGCCAAGGACAGCAAGGAGGAATGACCAGTTGACTCTATCAAATGCTTTTTCTGCGTCTAGTGACAAGATTATTGTTTTCTTTTTAGAGTTCTGTGCCATGTTGATCAAGTTAAACAGCCTTCTAACATTGTCTGTGGAGTGTCTATTTTTAATAAATCCTGTCTGGTCTTGGTATATAATTGACTGAACCACTTTCTATAACCTGGAAGTGAGTGCTTTGGAAATAATTTTTATGTCTGTGTTAATAAGTGAGATGGGACGATAACATGGTGTTTTTGTCTGGTTTAAGTAGTAATTTAATGTTTGCTGTATTCATGTGACCTCCTACATAACCTTTATTTTTAATCTCTGTTACTACTCTGAAAAAGAGCGGAGCCAGCATTGACCAGAAATGTTTTAGGAATTCAGCAGGGAACCCATCTGGACCGGGTGCTTTGTCTGTTGACATGCTATCTAAAGCATTTTGTAGTTCTTGTAAGGTTAATGGTGAGTCTAAGGTGGTTTTCTGATCTATGGTGAGCTGTGGTAGGTTTAAGTTATTGAGGAAGGTTTTAATATCTTCTGGGTCAGGGTTTAAGTTTGATGAGTATAGGTTTTGATAGTAATCATGAAAAACCTTATTAATGTCCTGAGATAAGTTTAAAGTTTGACCTGAATTATCAGAAATTGCCGCTATGAAATAGTTTTCTTTGTTGTGTTTAAGCTGATTTGCTAAATATTTGCCTGATTTATTGTTGTAGTCAAAGTTTTTGTACCGTAATTGCTGTAAAATAAAATCCGTTTTTTTAGATGAAATTATGTCCAGATTAAGTTTTGTATTTTGGAGTTTTTTCCAAAAAAAGTTCAGACGGGTTAGCTGCGTATTCTTCCATAAGTTTCTTAATTTTTTCTTTAATCTTTTTTTCTGCTATATGTTCCTGTTTTTTCTCATAAGAGTATGATATAATCTTCACTCTGATGACAGCCTTGCCGGTTTCCCAGAGTAAGGACGGTGAAACTTCCAGAGAATCGTTCGTTAATAGAAAGTCCTCCCATTCTTTTCATATCATTTTACCAAATTCACTGTCATTAAGTAATGATGTATTAAAGCGCCACAGAGAGGATAATTTCTGCTTAGAGTCACACTTCAGGGTGAGGGATATCGGGGCATGATCGCTAATGATTATAGGATGTATTTTAGAGGAAATCTTATTTGAGAGAAAAAAGTCAATTCGGGAGAAGGATTTATGCACAGGGGAGAAGAAGGTGTATTCTTTTTTAGTTGGATTGTTCAGTCTCCATACACCTCCTATTCCAAGATCATCCATGTAATTCATTAATACTTTAGCAGATGGAGACAGTTTTGTATTTGGGCACTTACTGGATCTGTCTAATGATGTGTTGAGTGTCAGATTGAAGTCACCTCCGATGATTAAAGTGAGTCTGCAGATAGGTCCGATAACACCGAAAAAACTCTATGGAAGAATTCAGGGTCGTCAGTATTGGGGGCATAGAGGTTTAGAATTGTGAAACATTTATTATAGATTACCACTTTGATAATAATATATCTACCCTCTGGGTCTAAGGTGGAGTTGATTATGTTAAAGAGCAACCTTTTGTTGAAAAGAACCGAGACTCCTCTTTGCCTGGAATTGAAACACGAATTATATATTTTGTTAAAATTTGAGTCTGTCAGAGATTTTTCTTCTGATTGAAGTGAGTTTTTTTGAAAGAAAACAATGTCTGCATTTAATCTTGATACATAATCAAATATCTTGATCTTTTTAGCCTGCGAGCGAATGCCACGCACATTCCAAGATGTAACTGTAAACTGAGACATGGAAAGGAGTGCGGTTTAGTCCTTACGAATGTGAGCATAACCAAGAGTCTCAGAACATTTGTGCACAGCTGTGTCATGATAGACTTCGATGCAAGAAAGAACGAGAAGAAATGCTTATCATGCGATACCACCACAGGGTAAGGGGCTGGGTTGAGAAGGTTAGTGAGAAGCACAAACATACAACAACAACCAGTACCAAAAGAATAAAACAAGCAACAGGTAATTATATAAAGCGTAGGAAAGGGGGGGTATTGAGTGGATGTGAAAGGAAAAAAAAAGGTTAGGGGTTGGAGAAGAAAGAGGTGACATGGGGGTAGAGAGTGTCCTGTGAAACTGTACGAGCCTATACGTGTTTACCAACATCTGAGCAAGCTTACACACACATACATACACACACACTTAGTATATATACACATATCCATGATTTTATTTTATTTATCTTTTGAATTATTTCAATTATTATATATATATATACACATTTTGAATTATTATTGTTTATATTTCATTTTTTATTTGTTTTTTTAATTTTGTTAAAACACCACACACACACACACACACACACACACACACACACACACACACACACACACACACACACACACACACACACACACACACACACACACACACACACACACACACACACACACACACACACACACACACACACACACACACACACACACACACACACACACACACACACACACACACACACACACACACACACAACCTTTTAAATAGTGCTGCCTTAACTACACCATGAGTGGAGAATTATCCTTTCAATATTAACTCATAAATCACCTGTTTTTTTTTTTTGTTTTTTTTTCTTTTCTTTTCTTTTTTTTTTTTTTTTGTATGTTTTATTTTATTTTTCTTAGTAGAGCGAGGGGGTGATGTTAGAATCCCTCGATAGTTGGCCATCAATGTAAAGCTTGTCTACGACCAGTTTGGAATTACGGCCTCTCTGTCGGTTTTCTTTGAAGATAGGATATAAGATTTTTCGGCGTTCATTTTTTTTTCGAGGGAATTGATCATTCATGCTGAATTGCGTACCTTTAAGTTCCCTACCTTTACTTTTAACCTGGATTTTCTGTTGAAAGTGTTCAAATTTGGCAATGATAGGGCGTGGGTGGTTACCTCTGCGTGGACCGAGACGATGGACACGGTGAAAGGTGATGTTTCTGCTGGGATTTTAAGCGCAGACGACATGAAGTTTTTCAGCAGAGCCTCTGGGTTGTCGTTGGTGGTCTCTGGAATACCTGAGAATATTACGTTGTCTCGCATACTGCGAGATTGGATATCCAGAACTGTCTCTTTAAGAAGCTTGTTTTCATTTTTCAGCTCTTTTACCTCCGAGGTCACCGCAGATAAAGCCAAATGGATATCTTGATTGACTTTCTGTAAGTCCTGAATTTGTTGGTATGCAAATTCCAGGCTGGTTTTCATTTCCTGAAAATCTTGGTGCAGCAAGTCGACCACACCCAGCCTCTTATTGATGGATTTTAGGACCTCGGTGTGGGATTCTGCCTCCAGATCTGACGTGTCTGTTGTCGATTCATTTCTTCGGCGTTTTGCGGACTTACCTGATGTGCTCGCGGCTTTCGGTCCGGATTCCATTACGTACTCGGCGTAATATCGGTCGATGAAGTCTTCGAGGTCCTCCACTCTGGGTGGTGAGAGGGCGTGTGGTCGGCTCTCGTTTGTGGCGTGGATTTAACGGTAAGAAGTGTTAATATGTGCAAATAAACAAAGTTGGTATGCTAGTCAAGGCAGCGAGCCGCCATGTTGAATTTTCACAGACTGTCACGTGACTCTCAGAACATCTCGCGTGACTTACCGTCCATCTGGCATCTGGACTGATGACTCCAAAAACATTCCATGACATTCATACAACAACAACCAGGACAACAAATAAACACACACTTTCCCTAATATATTTATTCATAGTTTAACAGTTGAACTTTTCAAACTTAGTCAGATCGTTATTTTCATCAATTAAATCAATCTTTTCCTGTCATTTTATCTATTATCGAGTTGTGTTACAGTCATTCATTCTCGAACTTTGACAGTGTTCAGATGTTATCTGTTCCCAATAGTATTTTTAATTCCAGTAATTTCTCATCTAATAAATTGGAATGCCTTTTGCTATCTTCCATTACATCTTAGTTTGCTCAAAATAAATCTGTTAACTGTTAACTCATAAAATTAACTCTCCCTTTTTCCGGTCATGAACAAAAATCTCTCATTTATTTACTTTTCATTTTGATCCTAGCTATTTGTCATTAACTGGGTCTTGTTTTGTTCTTTTTCTGTTTAATCCATTCATCTATTTCTATGCTGACATCACTATATCTCCTAATAATTCATTTTCCCAACTGCCTTATTTTCAATTGTTTTCTTTTTTATCTCATAAACATCACAAAAACAAACAAACAAAAAGACAATGACCATCACAAGGACAACATTAAGAAACTTAGTCCACATTAAACAAGCCTTATACACTCATCCAACAAATCAGACACACAGATACAAAAGACCCCTGAATGATAAAAATGTATAAATGAATGATGTTGTACATAATTTGTCTTGCTTTAAACCAGCTGCAAATTTGATCTTTAATTAACTGCAATAACCGATCATTTTCTAAAATATTAACCTTTTAATTAAACAACACTGATAGGTACAAAATGATAAACTCCTTCCTGCATGTATGTCTTTATTATATGATGATCTCATTTCTTTTATTCTAAAAATAACTTTTTTTTTTTTTACTTGTCTGCACATGCTGTCAAAGGTCAACACTACAAAAAGTGCAATCATTTTTAGACAGCAATGCATTTTTTGTTATTGCAATTAAATAAATTGCATTATTTTATTGCATAATTGTGACCATCACCAGCCCTCCCTAAGGAAGGGTAAGAAACGCTTTATTAAAGGGAGAATATAAAAAGAGAGGGCAGTGTTACACCAGGGTGAGGGGGTGGGGGGGGGAGGTAGAGGGGGAAGAGAGCAGGGAGGAGCGATTCAAGGTAGAGAAATGGAAGGGTGGGGAAGAGTTGATTACTGTAAAGTGAGAGTGAGATGTGAAGTTGTAGGCGTAAGGCTTAACTATAATGGTGGTGGCTGAGAACAGAGGGATGGAGTGAATGGTAATACCTGAAACAGGTGTTTGGGATCAACGTATTTACGTATTTAAAGTGAAGCCCACTACAAGTTTTACCCCACAGTCCAAGGCATGCTAGTGCATCGTAGACCCATGTATGTGCAAGAAACCACCACTGCAAACCGGTCTGTTGCCCCGGACTCGAGGACGCAGCCAGATTAGCAGAAAGAGTGGGGGCCAGGGAGCCCAGGCAACCCTCCCCCGGCCGAGCAGCCCCCCAGATGCCCCCAAGACACCAAGCCGAGAGGCAGCCACTGCCCCCCACATACAAACCAGAGAAAGCACCGAGGAGCCAAGGAACCGGCGCACCCCGCCACCGCCCCAACCTCAAGGCCCCCCCACCGACATCCACCCAACCCCCTGAGAGGAGGTTACAGAGAGCCCCCTGCCCGAGACCACAGCAGAGGGGCCAAGGCCCACGCCCAGCAGATGACAAGAGCCGCGACGAACGGGCAGCCGGCGGGCACCCGTCAGTGGGCCCAGAGCCAGAGGGGACCGGACCCTAGGGCAAATACTCAAAAGGTACAGCCAGATGCCCATACCTGAAGCATTGGAAACTGCCAAACAAAGGCTCCAAGCCTTGGCCAGCCGCCTAAAGAGATACGAGAGACAACAAAGCCAGACGAGTCTGTTCGCAACTCAACCAGCGAAAGTGTACGCTCAGTGGCAGGGTAACAATAACAGAGCAGACCCACGAAGGCTGGAAACTGAACCGTACTGGAAAGGCATATAGGAGAAGGAGGCAGCACACAACAGTGATGCACAGTGGCTGGTGGCTCTGAGAGAGGACCACAGCAACCTCCCTGAACAGAAGCCAGTTACCATCACAGTATGAAAAACTGGACAGCACCAGGCCCTGACATGATACACGCCTACTGGCTTAAGAAACTCACAGCACTCCATGAGCGCTTGGCAGCACAAATGAACCAGCTGCTGAGAGATGGGAATCACCCTGAATGGTTAACCGAAGGGCGCACAATCCTGATCCTGAAGGACCCCTCAAAGGGTACAGTCCCATCCAACTATCGCCCAATAACCTGCCTCTCCACAACGTGGAAGCTCATGTGCTCATAGCGGCTAAGATAAGCTGGCACATGGATCAATACATGAGCACAGCTCAAAAGGGAATCGGCAAAGATACCAGAGGTGCCAAACACCAGCTCCTGGTAGACAGAACAGTCGCTCGAGACTGCAGAACCCGACATACTAACCTGAGCACTGCCTGGATTGATTACAAGAAGGCCTACGACTCAAAGCCACATACTTGGATCATTTCACGAGGTGTGGATTTTGCTGAATTTTGTCTGTACAAGAGGAAGACTGATTGCAAGATTGTGAAGTTTCTTACTGGACATGGTGTATGGATCTACCAATACACCGAGATGGGTGCTCGTGTTGTGGTGAAGGTTTCTAAGGAAAGTTTTTTGAACTGCTCTTCTTCCTCCATACCTGGGTCATTGCGATTACCAAAGTACGCCTGTAGCAAGGTGTGGTAATATTGTTGGGGTGATTCGTTTTTTCCCTGTTTAATGGTGTGGGCATAGTCAAAACCTGTTTGGTGAAGTGCGTCAGAGAATTCATCCACCAGGTGGCACAGGGTTATGTAATCATCTCTGACCTGAGGTAGTTGACGTTCAATTAAATCATTAACAAGCCTGCTCGAGGTTGCTTTGATTAGGTAGATTTTATCTTCAACGTTAGCCATTGGATAACTTTTTAGATAAAAATCAATGCCTCTCAAAAATGCTCGAGCGTTTTGGGGTTCGTCGTACTTTGGTTCGAACCTCGGAATGTTTCTGGCGATTTTATCCAGGTCGCAGTTGGATGGTCGATTGATTTTAGGGGGCTTGGCGGGTGTCAGTCCGCCATCAATAGGAGGTTCAACGGAGACATCCCGGGGTCTCCTTGGGTGGCGCAGACTTACCGATGGGTGGGTGGTGCGTGGGACTTGAGTTGTGTCACCGTCGGAGTCAAGGTCGTCATTGGCTTCCGACATTGAGAATGATGAGAGTCTGGCCGAGCTCACGTCTTGCGTCTAGGAGCTCTTTCCTGGTGAGGTTCAATTGTTGTTAAACCTTAGCAGTAGCTACTTTACCGTCAGCTACTTGTCAATCAATCAATCAATCTTTTATTTGTATAGCGCCAAATCATAACCAATGGTATCTCAAGACACTTTACAGTAGAGCAGTCTTAAGGACGGACTCTTCATTTTATGGATATACACATACATATGTATCCCACACCCAACATGAATTCATCATGGCGGCAAGGAAAACCTTCTGTTAAGCAGCAGGAACCTTGTGTGGATCCCATTCCTATGATGAACAGCCATCCACGTTATGCTGTGTTGGGTGTGTGCAGAGGAAAGGGTGGAGACAGAGTTGTTGAGACTCTGTACCTCCACACTGAGGATCCCACGGACCTGCAAGACAAAAGCCAGAAGGAGTACAGGAGCAAACACACAAGGGAAGAAGCAGACTTAGAGGGAGTGTTCGAGAGAGCAATGGGACCCTCTCCGGTCCCTCTCTAACCTAAATGACCTCTCTCTTAACGCCCTCTCCAACCTCTCTCCAACCGAGCATGCCAGACCCCCCAGCAGTTTATGCCTATTGCATCTTAACTATGAGCTATGAGCTGGTTCCTAAATGAAAGCTTTACCAAAGAGGAATGTTTTGAGCCCTCTCTACCTTAGTGGTAGAGAGGGTGTCTACCCCCCGAACCGTGGTTCCAGAGAAGTGGGGCCTGATAACTGAAAGCTCTTCCTCCTATAATACTTTTAGAGAAAAATGGAACAACGAGTAGTCCAGCATTTTGAGAGCGTAGTGTTCTTGGGGGATTGTATGGCACTACAAGCTCCTTGAGATAGACTGGTGCCTGTCCATTTAGGGCTTTATAAGTGAGAAAAAGAATCTTGAATTCTATTCTATATTTCATGGGAAGCCAATGCAGAGAGGCTAATACAGGAGTAATGTGATCTCTTCTCCTAGTTTTAGTCAGTACACGTGCTGCAGCATTTTGAACCAGCTGAAGTGTATTAGGCGACTTGCTTGGGCAGCCTACTAAAAGAGAAATACAATAATCCAATCGAGAGGTAACAAAAGCATGGACTAGCTTTTCGGCGTCGCTCTGAGACAGGATAGATCTGATTTTAGCAATGTTACGGAGATGAAAGAAGGCAGTTCTTGAAGTTTGTTTTATGTGAGAGTTGAAGGATAAATCCTGATCAAATAGAACCCCAAGGTTTCTAACAGTTGTGCTTCGTGCCAGAGTAATGCCATCTAGGGCAGCTAGGCTAGCATAGGTTTCTCTAAGGTGTCGTGGGCCCAGTACAATGACCTCAGTCTTGTCTGAGTTAAGAAGAAGAAAATTTTGGTCCATCCAGGCCCTAATGTCCTTTAGACAGGCCTCAAGTTTAGATAGCTGATTTGTCTCACCTGACTTCATTGATACATACAGTTGGGTATCATCAGCGCTAGCAGTGAAAGTTAACAGAGTATTTTCTCATAACATTACCAAGGGGGAGCATATAGATACAGAAGAGGATTGGACCTAGCACAGAGCCCTGAGAAACCCCGTAGCTTACTTTAGTGTACACAGAAGACTTATTATTCACGTGTACAAACTGGTACCTATCAGATAGGTAGGACTTAAACCAGTTTAGGGCAGTCCCTGTGATTCCAAGTAATTCCTCTAATCTCTCTAGAAGAATATAGTGATCTGTAGTGTCAAATGCTGCACTAAAATCTAATAAAACCAGCACTGAGAGTCATACTTTATCTGAAGCCCAGAGTAGATAATTAGTTACTTTAACTAAAGCATTCTCTGTGCTGTGTTGAGCTCTAAAACCTGACTGGAAGTCCTCGAACAGGCTGTTGTTTTGAAGGAAGTCACAGAGCTGAGCCACCACAACTTTCTCAAGAATCTTTGAAATAAAAGGAAGATTAGATATAGGCCTGTAGTTTGCTAAAGTGCTGGAATCAAGAGTAGGTTTTTTGAGAAGGGGTTTGATTACAGCTACTTTAAAGGACTGTGGCACGTAGCCTATTGATAGGGATATATTTATTGTCTCCAACAAAGATGGGCAGACCAGGGGAACAACTTCTTTAAACTGCTTTGTTGGGATCGGATCTGAAAGGCAGGTCGATGGTTTGGAGGATGACATAATAGAGTTAAGTTCCTGAAGTCCTATATGTGTGAAAGAGTTTAGGTTAGGCCTATTTACATTTAATGGTACAGCAGGCCCAGGTGAAGGCAGGGAGTGGCTAATTTTATCTCTAATCTTATGAATTTTATTATTAAAAAATGTCATAAAGTCCTCACAGCTGAGGGCTAGAGGAATCATGGGCTCAATAGAGCTCTGACTTTGTGTTAGCCTGGCTACAGTGCTGAAAAGGTACCTCGGATTATTTTTATTTTCTTCAATTAGTGAGGAGTAGTATGTAGATCGACTATGTCGTAAGGCTGTCATGTATTTACTATGGCTTTCTTGCCAGAGTATTCGTGACTCCTCTGTTTTATTGGAGCGCCACATTCTCTCTAATTTACGGGTTGTTTGTTTGAGTGTGCGACTTTCAGAGCTAAACCACAGAGCTTTCCTCTGATGTTTAAAAGTTTTTTCCCTCAATGGGGCAATTGAGTCCAAGGTGGATTTTAGTAGACTAGCAGAGCTATCGACAAGCAGATCCAGTTGAGAAGGGTTATAATTAATATCATAGTTATTTATTGGATGGTGCACTGAGTTTAAGGCAGCAGGAATGGCCTCTTTAAATTTAGCCACAGCACTATTGGACAGATTTCTACTCGTAACTATTTTATTGCACAGTGCGAGATTCTCTAGGATAATGTTAAAAGATATTAAAAAGTGATCTGATAGCAGAGGATTTTCAGGGTAGACTTTTAGTTCATTAATATCAAGGCCATAAGTTAGAACAAGATCAAGAGTATGATTTAAACGATGAGTAGCTTCATTAATAGTTTGAAAAAAGCCAACTGAGTCTATTAGGGACACAAAGGCTGAGCTCAGGCTATCACTATCTTTGTCAACATAGATATTAAAATCTCCTACTATCAGTATTTTATCAGAACTGAGGACTAAGTGTGATATAAACTCAGAGAATTCTGATAGAAATTCAGAATAAGGGCCTGGAGGACGGTAAATTATCACAAATAAGACTGGTTTTTGATTCGGTATGAGATAAATTTAGAACCAGGCTTTCAAAGGAAGTGTAATTGGCCTTTGGTTTAGGATAGATTAGGAGAGAAAATGATAAATAGCTGCTACACCACCTCCACGGCCTATGTCTTGTGGCATATGAGTATTTAAATGACTGGGAGGAGTGGCTTCATTTAAACTAACATATTCATCTTGATACAGCCATGTTTCAGTTAAACAGAATAAATCAAAGTTATTTTCTGAGATAAGGTCATTTACTAGTAGAGATTTGGATCTCAGTGATCTAATATTTAATAGAGCACATCTAATGGTTTTATGTTTTGGTGTTTCTATATTTGAGATTTTAATTTTTTTCAGATTTTTATAATTGATAGATCTTTTATTTGATTTTATGTTAAAATCATTGTGAAATTTGGGTCGGGGGACTGACACCGTCTCCATGAAATAATATTCACCACCATCACAACAGTTGTCATGGCGATGAACACAGCTATCATAATAGCAATGGGAGGGAGACTGTCCTAAGGCAAGCGCAGAGGGGCGTGGAGGACTCCACCTCTGTAACATGGTCTCATTTATGAGATGTCATAACAGTGACTGTGCCATGTTTTCTGATAGTAGAGATGCTTCGCCAAAGTAGGGTGGATTCCATCTCTTCCTATCAGGTTCGGTTTTCCCCAGAAGGATCTCCAATTATCAATGAAGCCCACCTCGTTTTCTGGATACCACCTCGATAGCCAGCGGTTAAATGATGACATGCGGCTATACATGTCATCACTGGTCAGATTTGGTAAGGGACCAGAGAAAATTACCGAGTCCGACATTGTTTTAGCATAAGCACAAACTGATTCAATGTTCACTTTGGTTGCTTCCGACTGACGACGTCGGGAGTCATTAGTGCCGACATGGAGGACTATCCTATCAAACTTACGGTTACTCTTTGCCAGCAACTTTAGATTTGATTCTATGTCGCCCGCTCTGGCCCCTGGGATGCACCTCATGATGCCCGCTGACTTCGCTAGGTTCACGTTTCCCACTATGGAGTCGCCAATTATCAGAGTTTGTTCCCCGGTGAGTGTGTTGTCCTCACGGAGGGGGGAGAACCTGTTTGAGACGTGAACATGGTGGTGTCCCGAGCGGCTTTTTGACCTTCGACTATGCTTACCACAGACAGTAACCCAGTCATTTCTGGCCGGTGGGGAAGCTAAGCTAGAGCTAGCACGGTCCGCACCGGCGAGGTCCTGCTTGCTAGCTTCGGTTTTGGTATCGGGGTGCGGAACCGCTTCTCCAGATTGTTGATCCTCGCCCCCATATCTAACAGTACGCTACACTTTATGCAACTACCATTGTCCCTAAAGGAGGACGAGGAGTAACTAAACATCTGACACACCGGGCAGGAGAGCAGGGGGGAGGAGAGAGAAGCCATAGGTGCTAAATTTAAGCTAAGCTAAGGACAAAAGGAAGTTTAAAGGAGATAACACTGCCTCTAAGAGGCGAGATTGCTTTTTACCTTACCTTCGTACGTTTAACTGTATGGTAAAAAATTAAAACAAGTGTTTTCAAGGCTAAAATATCAATGACAAGTTTGATTAGCGTTAGCAGAACACAGTAGTAGAGCGCTGCAAGCAGTGGTAGAGCATAAACAGGAAATGATCGATACGTCACCACGTCAGCACGTCACCACGTCATTACTTGTTGTAATAAATAATTAATCCTCTCTTGTTCTGCGTCTAATTCCTTAGACAGCAGTTTAGTTTTGGCTTTTGAGGCTTTGATCGCCCCTTCTGCCTCAAGGAGGAGTTTCTTATCATCATTTGATTCTTGTAGTTGTGCTTCTAATTCCCGGGTTGTGGTGTCGAAATCATGTTCGAGAATGCATATCTTATCTCCGAGTCGCACCTTAGATTTTTCTAATTCTTTATTCTCAGTGATTAATTGATTCACTTGATCTTCCGCTTTTTCTAGGTAACTCACACGCGCTTGGAGCAGTCCATTTTCTTCACGTGTTTCTTCATACTGGACCGTGATGTTCGTGCAGCGGGGTTCGCATTCCTCGATGGCTTTGAGTTGAGCATCACGTTCGCTCTCGAGGATTTTAACCCAATTCTGTTTGTACTTTAAGTGGGCAGAGAATGCTGATATTACAAAGCCAAGCTGTTTAACCAGCTCCTTATCTTTCAGTTTTTTTGAAACAGTTGCAGTGACGCAATCGGCCAAAAGGTCTCCTAATTCTTGAAGAGAGGATTCTTGGATTTTGGCATCAATTGTGGATTTGTTGTCCCCTAAAATTTCTGTGAGCAGGAATTGTAGTTCTCGGCCGGATGGACTTCTGAGGAGACCGACATGTTGATTTGTTGTCGGTCAAAATCGTACAAAGAAATCTAAAGAATTCAAAATTTCAAATAATTTTTCAAAGTTCAAATAACAAAATACAATGGTAGTAAATTGTTTTATCTTATTCTGTTTGTTCTTAGCAATTCACTGTTTGGTAAATAAAACTGAGTGGTAAACTTGAAAAAGTTTTGTTTGGTGTATTCACTTTAAATAATTGTTCTTACTCAATCGAGATTTGTTCTTAACTGATCTAAGACTTTATTCAAATTGGCTTTACCTTAATTAAATTTCTTTGAATTAACAGGTATTTGTAATCAATTAAAAAAAATGTTTTATTTAAATTAAATTCAAATCCTATTGAATTTATTTTAATCAATAAATGTTTTCCTCAATAAATGTAACTTTTGTTTAAATTAGCTTTACCTTGATTCGGTTTCTTTAAATTAATCAGGCGGTTTTAATCAATTAAAACATTTTTTTTTATTGAAACCTAATTCAAATCCTATTGAATTTATTTTAATCAATAAATGTTATTTTTAATTAATTAAATCCTGTTTTAATTTATCAGCTTTTATTTTAGTTGTAATTTTCTTTAGGTTGGTTTAAGAATGGTTTGTGTTTAAATTCGGTTGTGTTGAATTTAATTACATTAATTAAAACTGGTTTAACTTTTATTTAACTTATTTTAATTAATAAATCCTTCTTAAATTAGTTGCTTTTATTTAATGAACTTCCTATTCAATTTAATTGTTTTTAATCAAATTGATTTAATGGAATAATCATTTAGTAAAATTTTACTTTAATTATTAATTTTATTTTTTTTAACTCTGTTTTAGTTTCTAAAAGACACGCTGTAGTTAGATTAGCTGGATGCTAGCAGCTTAGTAGCAGGCTGCTGCTGCTATGCTTCGACTCTCGTTAGCCTGTTATTCGCGAGCTCGCCACGAGGGGCAGTCGCGTCTCAAAGAGGGACAGGAAGGCCTGTCTTCGTCTAAGCACGGCGGCTTGACGCACTTGCTTCCGGTTTCCGGAGCGTTCACACACATGTATAAACCAAGAAGAGCTAACATAAGCTAATACAACGTTAGCTTGTCCGTTTTCAGGAAACGGAAGAGACGACTTACACTTTGTTTGCGTCAACAGATACTAGAGTTCTCCGAGCTCTTCCGGGTAACAAATTCCGAGTTTGCAGTGTCTCTCCGTATCTTTACGGGGTTTTCCCAATTCTGGCAACTTACTGTTTACCTTCAGTCGTCACAGTCACTGACTGTGGAGTGATGAATTTTTAACTTTTTCGGCACGACGGCCTTTCATAACATTAGCGCTTTAAAACACAAAGACACGGCGGCCTTATTTATTCAGTTTCCAAGCATTAGCACGGCGGCTTTGCTTAAAATACCACACTGGTCGGAGCGCGGCGGCTTCCGACCCAATGTGGCAACACGGAGTGTTCAGTTTTTAGAGCAGCTTTTGATTTCAATGATTATTTATTAACGCTGTGTTCATGGCTTCAGCTGTCCCATCTCCGGGCGTGCCAATAAAATGTAGGAGAATGAGTTATTAAAAATGGGTTATATAAATAAGAAAATTAATTATGATTATTAATATTACTTCAAATTTTGCAGGGTGCAACTCCTTTTAACAGGTGAAATATGTCTAAGTTTTTAGACTAATCAATGTGAAACCAGGGAAAAGTGAATTCGAACAGCAACATCTACACCATAATCACAGCTTTAATGAATCAGAGGAATCAAAGATTACATTTAACCTTTTATTCAAAATTCAACAATTAACAGTCAAAATATCAATTGAAATGGGATAATTAAATCATGATCAAATGCATTTCTAGGCTAATCAAAGTGAGGATTATATGTAATATTGTGAAATCACTATTCTAGGAAAATGCTAGTCTACTAAATATTGAATAAAAATGCAGGATACATATTTGAATAATAAGATCATAAAATCAAAGAATTAAATCATAAAGAGAGCTCATAAAACAAAGGGATAGACAGACAGGGGAGATGAACAGACATGAATGAGATGAACTGTGTGTGGAACATGTTGTGAGTGTGTGTAAGTGTGTAGTTATGGAAGTATGTAAGTGATTTATTGTGGATGAAGTTTGCTGATGAATGCTCATTCTGGTACCTTGAAGATGATGTCAGGGTTGGACCTGGAGGTGCTGTTTGAAGAAATGCAGCAGGACGTGCCATCATTGAGTTCTGTTGTGTTTCAACAGAGGATAGCCCCTTCAGCCGATCCAGGCAGTTCTGGCCTTCGCAGCTGGGTTAGAGAATGGCTCGTGGCTTACCCCAATGGGTCGCGGGCCGGGCTTCTTTTTCGGCTGTTACGCACGTCACTAGATGCTGGATTCATCCAAACCAAGCAGCTGTTGGTTCCAAAAATCTAAATGTTTCAACTAAAAATAAAATGAAATAAATCAAAAGATGGGGAAGGGAAACGCGTTGAGCATGAAACGCCAGCGTCCCAAAACTGAAATATACATCTCAGCTGGCTGTGTTTCTGGGGTGTGTGTTTATGTGAGACAAAGACAAACAGGAGGGATGATTCCTAGATTTACACATAAACCATAATAATGAGTTTAGCATATTCAAGTAATCTTTTCAACATCATATCTTGAAATATGTATTACGAAAGAGTTTGACACCAAACATGACTGGAAAATAGCCTAGCATTACTTTACGAACCGGTTAATGAATTTTACTTGTAATTACTCGTAAACATAAATGTCAAAAATCATGTTATGCCTCTTCTTTACTATATGGTTGCAGTAAATAAACTAACCTTTGTGATGTTTTCTGGTATTTTAAGCACTTTTTAAATGATAAAACATTTAAAATAGCATTCTGTGGGTATCAAATTATCTGAAAAGAGTGGAATAGGACAGACAATATTTGCAATTTCAATTTCTGCAGAAACCATTCCAATAATGTTTTCATTTGTGACTTTTCAAACATAATACAATTTCTTTGTTATCCTTTCTTCACTGGGACACATCTCGGAGAAGGGGCCTGGAAAGTGTCCTTCTGTGACATTTCACCACAGGGGGTCAGGGGACCGTGTGACAGTTCTGTGATCTTACAGCATCCCAAAGGTATCTGTTTGTAAAGGAGGGGGAAGACGGATGTTCTTTCCCCATGTGGAGTGGTGAAGAGGGTTCGTACTGAACATTTCAAAGTGTTGGGCCAGTCTTATCGGCTGCCTTATTGGGTTCAAAAGGCCGCATAGTGTGGGTTAGCTATGCACCTCAAAGTTCCTGGGGCAGTTATGTTGTAAAAAGTTCGAGCTAAAGAAACAGGCTCCTTGGTTAATTCCTTTTTTTTTTTTTCCTCTTGTTTGCACATGCTGTCAAAGGTCAACACTACAAGAAGTGCAATCATAATGACACAGCAATGCATGTTTTGTTATTGCAATAAAATAAATTGATTTATTTTATTGCTTAATTGTGACCATCACCAGCCCTCCCTAAGGAAGGGTAAGAAATCTTTTATTATAGGGAGGATATAAAAAGGGAGAGCAGTGTTACACCTAAGTGGAGAGGGCGGGGGAGGGGGAGGGGAAATGGAGCAGGGAGGAGAGACTCAAGGTAGGAAATAGAAAGGGTGGGGAAGAATAGATTGTTTTTCAGTGAGGGTGAGATGTGAAATTGTAGAATATATTGTGCTTATTATGTTGTGTAATCAAGCCAGTATAGTGACAAGTGTGAAGCTTAGCTATAATGGTGGTGGCTGTGGACAGGGGGAATGAGTGAGTGGTAGTATCTAAAGCAGGTATTTGGGATTAACGTGTCTAAAGTTAAGCCCAGTATGAGTTTTATCCCACATCCCAAGGCGTGCCAGTGCATCGTAAACCAGTATATGTGCAAAAAATCACTACCGCAAACCCAGGAACTGCCCCGGGCCCACAGATGCAGCCAGGCCAGCACAAAGAGTAGGGGCCAGGGAGCCCCGGCCACCCCCCACGGCCGAGCAACCCCCCAGATGCCCCCAAGATCCCAGGCTGAGAGGCAGCCACCGCCCCCACACACACACATCCGAGGAAGCCCCAAGCAGCCGAGCACCAAGCGCACCGAACCCAACCCCCAACCCCAAGGCCCCCCGCCCACCCACATCCAAGCACCCAACCCCCCGAGGGGAGGGCCCAGAGAGCAACCCGCCCGAGACCCTAGCAACGGAGCCAAGGCCCACGCCCAGCAGACGGCTAGAGCCGCACCGAACGAGCAGCCACCGGGCACTTGCCGGCGGGCCCAGAGCCAGCAGGGACCAGACCCTAGGCCAGAAGGACCCAGAACGGAAGCAGCACCAAGAGCAGCGCCCCCAGGGACAGCGACCACGCCCATAGTCGCCGAGGGCACCAAGGGGATGCTGCAAGTTGCCCCGCCGGCCCCCAGGCACACCAACCAGGCACCCCAGATCACCTTTCCTTGATGCCGCCCGTGCGATGAGCCCTAGAAAGCCCCCCCCCCCCACCAAAGGGCCCAGCCACACCGCACAGCCCGTCTCACAGGGAGCCCCCCACCCCAGCCCACGATCAGGCCACAACCCAGCAAGACCGCACAGCCCCAGGTGGTGCAAGAACAGAAGCCCGGGCCCCGCCCCCCACCGGACAGCGCAAGCCACAGGGCAATGCCCCCAAGGGTGACCGGCGGCCGCCACTGCGGGAGTGAGGCACCCCAACGGCACACAACTGATGCGGAGCAGCAGCCCCCCGCCAAAGGCGCAGAACCCACCCACCTGCCAGCCCGCAGATAGCAGGACAGACCTACCAAGTGGCCGATACCGACCCTAACCACCAGAACAGCTAGAACCGCCCCCCAGCAAAGAGCACCATCCCGGAGTGCCAAGCAACCCCGCCCCAACCCCGGCGCAGAGGCCAGCATCTCCCAGCACGCCCACCCCCTACACCGGCGCGGCAGGCCACCCCAAACCCACACGCCACAAGGCGCACCCCCAAGGCAACCAGGAGAGGAGACAGGCACCAAGCCCCACCCGTAGGGAATTGGCACCACCACGCCCCACCAGGCCAGCACCACCCGGAGAGACCCCGCAAAGAGGGCTCCCAGCAACACCACCCCCCCAGAGACCCACCGCCCCGCCACGCCCGACCGCACCCTCCCGATCCCCACACAGCGGCCCAGCCATCAACAGAGGGACCCGGCCCCCACCAGACAGGCCCAAATGTGTGAAGTTACCCACCACCATGTTATGGCACTTTCCTATCTCCTGAGAGAATGTATGCGTTTAGTGAATGTATGAAGTGCTAGTAAAAAGGGTGGATGGAGGGGAGCGGTGCTCCCCATCCAGCCTATGCGTATATGTGTGTGTATATGGTGCAATAGCTCCGGAGGGTGGAAGTGGTTGTCCCACCCTCCGGGGGATGGTGTGTTGAGGTGTAATTAAAATTGGAGGGATTAGTAGGGCAGCCAGAGGTGGGAGTGCCGCCCCCTTGCCACTACATAGTAGCACAGGCGGCGGCCCCCTCCACCCCCAGGACCACCATCCAGCCCCCCAAGGGTTGGGTATGTGAGTGTGGTGCAACAAGTTGGTGAGCCAGACCAGCTGGGAGTGAGAGATGTGAAGTGCCCATGTAGGAGGCCTGTCTGGTAGGAGTCTGGCCCATCTGCGTGGCAGGCCACTGGAGAGGGTAGATGGCGCAGACAGGCACGCGGCACTGCGGGCCCCAGGGACGCGCCGAGCAGCACAACTGGAGACCCCCTGCAGCACCCCCCCGAACCATGCCGGCTGTACGGAGCGCAGCGGGACCCCCCCAGGTGGAACCAGGCACCAGCCACATCCCCCAGCACCCAGGAGGCGACCCCCGCCGCCAGCCGGCCTAGAGCGGCCCGCCCCGCCAGAGCAGGCGGCAGCCGAGCAGGAGAGAGGCCAGCTCCCACACCAGGGCCAGCACAGGCCCGCACGACACCACGACATAGCACCCTCCACAGGTGGGAGGCCCCGGCCCCCCGTGGAGAGAGGACTCCACCAACCACCCAGGCAGGGCCACCCCGCCAGCCACGGACCGACAGGCAGGCGAACCCATGCACCCCCAGCCAGGCACCGCAACCCCACACCAACGTCGCAAGCAGAGCACCCCCCTCCCATGGAAACCACCCCAGATCACCCACGCGCCGACACGAGACACCCCTGACGCCAGCACAGCCCGAAGGACAGCGGGCCCCAGCCACCAGCCCCACCCCGCCCAAGGTGGCGCGGCACCCCGCTGAACCGCGGCCAGTCCCCGGCCAGACGGCTGGGGGGCGCGCCCCGAGACGCCGAACCCAAAGACCCACCCCCGCCCAGACCCACGGGGCCCGGCGCCCCCAGCCAGCAGACCAACCACTCCCGACGCGGATCCACCAGGACAGGAGCCACCGGCCGCGCAGATTTTGGCCCTTTCTAATGGAAAACCCATTCTTTTTAAGTAAATGTTTATATATTGAGTTGGTTTGTAAATCTATTTTACTTTGTGTAAATAAAGTTACTTATTCTTTATTCTACAACAACTTTGTTCATTGTTTAATGCCTACTTTGAAGCACACATTTATTTTATTCTATCTGAATGAAATGGCATTAATATAACTGAACCTTGAGGTTAACGCTGTGTGTTACTTTATCCAGTAACGTGAGCATATCCTTGTTATCTATTTATCCCTTAATCTACTGTAGCGGGGTATAATCTACTAACATGCTCTAATGCACGTTAGTGAGTTTTTATATGTAGATATTAATAAACAATATGATTATTTAAACATCTTACCGTTCAAAAATGCATCACAATCTCTCGCTCTTGTGGCTTCAAAAGGCTTTGTGAACTGCTACTTCCGGGGAACGAATGCGAGTCTGCATGAATCGCCATTGCTGGGAAAATACTGAACCATTGGCGTCATCAGAGTTAACGCAACTCTCTTTCTCTATGGCTCTGGCTCCAACTTGCAGCTGCTGCGATGGAAAACCAAACAAGTTCTTCAGCTAAAACAGGAGCAGCTCTGAAGTAGCTCTAACTCCAACTACAGCTCCAAACAAAAACCCTGTGCTCTTTGTGGAAAAGCTCTAACACAGCAGACGTTTCAGTAACAGTGGCTATTCAAACTAAAATTTTATTAACTTCATACATAGTTAAAACCCTAAATTAATTTTTCTTTGTTTTATTACTTTTTTTATTTCTCTTTTGCAACAAACACTACAAACCCACACCCATGTCAAACACAAGACCAGAAACAGTCATTGAATAATATGTCGAGACAAAGGTGATGGCCAATGGCTTTTCTATACACTCTCCATATATTTAACACAAGAGATGAAGTATGTTGCATGTAATCTGGAGGTAACAGAAGCATGAACTGCCATCACAGAATTGCTTAATAAAGGCAAAGCACATGAAAACAATTGTAAAAGTATAGATGTGTTATTTATTACCCAAAAATGTTTTTAAAATTTAGCAAACATTGATTAAATTCAACAAATCAGTGTTTAAACACCATCAGTGTTGTCACACTGGGTACTCTGCACGTTCCCAGCGAGCCTTCAGCTTTGCTACAAACCAAGGCTTTACAAAGGCCGACAATACCAAATGACTTCCTCTTACTCCATTAGTTTGCAGTTACCAACTGTCCACATTCACAACTCCAACCACAAGAGCCACAGCAATGCTGAGGTGCCGCCCTCTCACTCCTTTACTGAAGTTACAATAAGCCGACTCACAGCAGGTGTAGCTCATGGTGTACAGTGTGCCTTTGAAGCGGAGACTGTCTCTCTGGTTACAGTCCCTCTGTCTCCTGCAGCCCCGTGCTGTGAGGCCTTTGTGTCTGCCGTACTGACCCACGGCCTTGAAACACACCTCAGTGGGAAGACACTCTGTCATTAGTGGCTGATATACTGTGTCTTTCTCCAAGATGGGGCTGTAGTAGCAAATGAGGTTTCTACCAAGCAGAGAGGGCAGGAGAATGAAAAACCACAAAAGCTGCAACCTGCAAAAGTCAGTAAGCAAAGTGTCAATTATCATACAAATCCAGTATATCTGCTATTGACACTATTTTCAATTAAAAATCCCTCATTTGATACTTGTCTAGATGTTTAAATTCAGTGCAGAAACACCCAGCTCTGCAGCGACATGCATGGGAAAATAAAGCCTGATCAACCAAACTGTCAACCTAAAATGATCCAGTTCTCTGTATTTGATGTAGGATGAGTTAAACAATGGGCATGGATCTCAAGGCCAGAGAACCAGAGCATCCAACTTGCACCAAAGACGATTTCTATTTTTGCTAAAGTGAATATTACCGCAAAGATCTTTAACATATTGTAAGTCACAGTACAATTCACTTTCAGAAATCTGTGCTTTACACCTCAGGAGTTTTATATACAGTACAGTGGTTTACATACAGACATGTAAAATTTGTTTTCCAATGAAGTTATGTAATATGGGCTTATTTCCTTAAAAGAACGCCAGGATCTCTCAAACAGTACCTATTTGTCATCAAACTGGGACATGTCTGGTCCCTTAGTCAAACAATTACATTGAATGTAAGATTAATAGCTAAAAGCTTTGCCACATGAGTGTTTTGCAGGCCTGATCCTTTCAGCGGAATGTTTTTAAACACCAAAGATTGACAGTTACATATTAAATAATTTGACTGTAATAGACTTGCTAGTTTGAGTGCTTTAAAGGTGCAATCCACAATTCTCAGATCCCTCTCTCCCCCACCCTCCCCGCTGTTCTCCTGCCCTGCCTCCAAACTTTCCAAAGTTCCTCCCTCAGTGGAGCTAACACGCTAACGTTAGCCAGACAGCAACATCACAGTAATGTAATGTGCTCTGTTAAAAGCATATTACTGCAGCGCTTCTCTATGTGCACAAACCTCAGCAGCAACACAGTGTCACATGAAGGCTGCTGCGTGCACATGAACACATGCACTACAGAGTTCTAGTGTAACAATTACAAATCAAACATAACGTAAATCAAGCAGCAGTAATTACCTTTCAAGCAGAAAAGTCACCAATTCCATGTTCTACTCTTCCAGGCCATAAACTGTAAAATAGACGGTGCTCCAGCCCAGGAAAGGGGTAGGGCCTGTGAGCAACAACTGTCAGACAGTCCATCAAACACAATCCTGGTTCTGATTGGTTCTTTTTGCTCGGTCATGGTGCATTCTGGCAATCTGCCAAAGGCTGCAAGAGCAGCAGGGGGGCTCAATAAGCCTATTTTTTTTTTCACACAAACTACAAGTTTGATGTAAAGCTGTCCTTGCATAGTGACAGCTTTAGTAAATGACAAAAAGTCACTTTTATAAGACTTGCAGACTGCTCCTTTAAGCCCTGAGCTCTGCCAATCCTGTATTTACTTCCATTGGTCCTCTTATTCTTTAAAGTCCACTTACTTTTAATTGGCACATGCAAACTTTCAGTTTAAATTTGATTAAAGCACATTGTAAAATCAGGTAAAATTAGACTGACTTTGATTTTTCAAAGAAAAATCTGTTGGCTAACCTTGATATGGTTCTCAAAAGCCACAGTTCATCATTACCGTCTGTGATGTGTTTCTCTTCTTACATCTTAGCACAGGTGTTTGTAGTTTCAGCTTATCTAACTTAAAAACCTGAGGCCACTTACCACATCATTTCAGAGATTTGAAATCAGCTAAGTCCAAACTTTTTAGAGCTTCTCTGGAATAACTCTCCTTACTGATTGTCCTCAAACTGGCCACACCTTCAAACACACCTGCTAGTCAACAGAGCTGGATCTTAATCAGGCTGATTTTATTTTGAGCAAACAATCTGTGACTCCGGAGGGGTATCCCAGAAAAGAGTTTCAACAAACTCTTGATAGGAAACTCTGAGTATCCGATTCCATTACAGCTGTTATGAAGTGGGTCAATAAACTCTATGTATGTAAATGTGCATGAAAGCGATAAAAAGCCATCATCAATGGAGCAAAGTTAACAAGAGCTACCATGGCAACCAGCCGGAAGACAGTGATTAATCACGATGGGTGAAATAAGCAGGTCATTGGGGAATATGAGCCTATTCCAAAGGTGCAATCATGAAGAATGCAACTTCAGCAACTACAGTCGCGATGAGTCTTTTGAACATTCTCTCACTTTTTGGTTGCTTCATGACTTCATCGCTCCAGTGACGTGACGACTGGGGAACAGTGTGTGTCTGCAGAGCCAGAGGCAGCATTGAGAGGGTTGATCACTTCTTCTCCGGGCCGTACAATTACAGCGCTTATCATAGACAGCTCCCCTTGTACTTACAGTTTAAATGATCAACTTACAGAGTTTGAGTTCACTCAAAATATACTTAGAATTTTAAAGGCTTATTCAAGGACGAGTATGTCACTTTCATTTGGCCTCAGTAAAAAGAAGTGTACAGCTCTCCTGCTGCAGCCTTCTCTCTATAGCGGGAGGGAGGGCTGCGCCATCGGCTCTAAAGACAGTGATGGCCGCTTGACATTGCGTGATTTACATTGATTTTGAATGTAATGTAGTCGTCAGAGTCATCTGGACGTCCAAAAAAAGATGACCCAGTTTGGATTTGAACTCATGACCCTGTGCTTTCAAGCACACTCCCTTACTCGTTGCATTTTCATAACTTACGTATTGCGTAGTTCACTCTACGGTTAATAAATATATATCCAGCGGTATTTCAGTAAGAATTAATGTAAATGTCGAGCCTTATAGGTGCATTCCTTTAAATTGACATATCCCCCTTTACATTTGCAACAGGTTTGTATCCAGGGAACGTTACGAAAGATAGTGGTAAGTGTCTTAATGCGGAGTCACCTTTCTGATTGTTCTGCATACAGTACATTTCCCTAAATGGTCAGCATCTCCATTGTTGTATAGAAAACTACCATTTGCAAAAAAAAAAAAAAAACATAAAGCAACAAACAACATTTGTAACGATGTGAGTACACGTATGTGGTGTGTGATGTTATAAATGTGTGGTCTGTGGTTGCGGGTTGTGTGTGGTCCTGTGCTCCTTGGGTCTTTCTCAGGTGTGTATGTGGGGGCTGTGGCTGTCTCTCGGCCTGGGGTCTCTAGGGCATTTGGGGGCACCGCTCGGTCTGGGGCTCGTTAGCTCCCGTTTTTGCTGCCGGCCTAGCTGCATTTTCGAGCTCGGGGTGGTGCCTGGCTTCACAGAAATGGCTCTTGCACACACATTGGTTGTGGATGCACTGGCATGGCTTGGGCTGTGGGCAGTGACGTGCCGTGACCACTAGGGTTGGGTAGGCACGTTGCAAATCGAAACCACCAATGACAATTTCATATGTTTCTGCTGGCAAGTGTTAATTCAATTTAAATCAATTTTATTTGTATAAAGCAATTTCCAACAAAGTCTTCTTAATGTGCTTATCAAAATGTAAAATTCATAATAAGAAAGAAAAAACCCAACAAGATCCACATGAACAAGCATTTAGCCATCTAACAAAATCAACATCATAAACACCATTAAAGAAACATAAACAATAATTTAATATATCCTCCATACTCTCCCAAAAAGATATATCTCATGACACGGCAGCACATCCGTTGTTTGTGTTGGAAACACAGAAAAAATGACAAAAACAACTCAGAACAGCCTCAGTGAGGAGCATCCACAAAGCCAATCCTTCCTTTTGTACCTTTCACTGTAGAAAATACCAACAATGTTCTGATCTTACCTTTGCTGAAGCTCTTGTAACTCAGGTGTTGGTCTCCCATCTTTTAAAAGCTGTCGTTTTTCCTCAAAAAAAAGTTTCTTAATCATCTCTGGCGCTGTCATCCTGACTGTAGTGTTATCCTGCCCACTAGATAGAGAATGTAGCAGCAGCGGTCACGTGGCATCTATTCACTAATGTACTGTGAACTTAGCATTTAGCATAGCACGGTTATGTCCAAAGGCAGCTCTCTAGGCTGCCTTTACACGTAAATGGTTGTCATCTTGGGGACCTGACTGCGCATGCGCAAACCATACTTGTCAAGTCTTTGATTTGAAAATAAGGGAAATTTTCTGCCGCCCAATACCAGCCGTCCCACCCGCCCAACCAAGCTCCAGTATCACTTATATTTTAAGACAGGTGTACAAGAAATCTAAAATAGCCACTTGTCAATCACTTATTTAATACAATTATGTGATTACAATCTGGTAGGTCGACCTTTATTAACACTGAAATGCTGTGAACATTCCTACTAGGGCTGGGCAATATGGACCAAAACTCATATCTCAATATATTTTCTCCAAATGGTGATATACGATTCAAATCTTCGATAATTTTACCAAATAAAGTTTGACCAGAAAGACAATTCTGGGTTAAATTTGCTGATGCAAAATGCTACACAGGGACATTTATTAACAAACAGCTGCACAATGTGTGCACTCATTAATCATCTAACTGAGCTTTACATGTTGTTCTGAGAAGTAAAAGCAGCGACTCCTAAAACGAGTATTTGATACATAATAAGCTATAATATATTCATACATATACAGTATATATTGATATATGAAATATTATAGTTTTCTATATCGCCAAAATAGAAAACTCGATACATCTTGAATCTTGATATATCGCTCAGCTCTAATTTCTGAATTATAAAACAGCCTAAATGAAATTTAATCCGATGGGACATGTGCATGATAAATGTTTGTTGTTTTGCTTTGTTTTTTACTCACTTTTATATTTTTTTTGTTTGGTGTATTTTTCTGCGATGTATGTGTTTTGGAGTCATGATGTGTATTTTTGTATAAATATTTAGTTTTGTGTATTTTAAGCCATTTTAATATTTTTGATGTATTTTACTGTAATGTATGTTTTTTGAAGTCATCATTATGTGTATTTTTTATCTTTCAGTTGTCTTTTTGTGCATTTTTTGTGTCATTATTTTTTTTTTGTTGCCATTGTAGTGTGATTCTGGAATAATTTTGTTTTTTTTGTGTAAATATTGTTTAGTTTTTTGTTTTATTTTAATCATTTAGTATATTTTTATTATAAATACTGTGTGTGTGTGTGTGTGTGTGTGTGTGTGTGTGTGTGTGTGTGTGTGTGTGTGTGTGTGTCTCTGCATCTATCTAGTACAGTGCCCGTTGGAAGTATGCATTCATGTGGGAGCATAAGTGCGGTTGTCAATTAAGGCCAAATGACAATATATTTGAAGGTGTACATACTCTATACTCTGTTATAAAGGGGTTTATTTGCAGGTGCAAAGTAAAATAGCATGTGCGATTTCCCTGGTTTAATATTATGGACATGTGCATGATAAATGTGTTTTTTGTTTTTTTATACTCATTTTTATATACATTTTTTGTTTGATGTATTTTTCTGTAATGTATGTTTTTGGAGTCATGTGTATTTTTGTATATTTCTCTTGTCTTTTTGTGCATTTTTTGTATAATTATTGTTTTTTGTTAGCATTGTAGTGATTCTGGAATCATTTTGTGTATTTTCGTATCTTTTTTAGTGTAGTTTTGTATAAATATTAAGTTTTGTGTATTTTGAGTCATTTTCATATATTTGTTATTGTTTGGTGTATTTTTCTGAAATGTGTTTTTTGGAGTAATTTTGTGTGTTTTTGGAGCCTTTTTGTGTATTTTTATGCATTTCTGTTGTCATTTTGTGTACTTTTTGTATAAATATTGTTTAGTTTTTTGTTTTATTTTACTCATTTAGTATATTTTTATACTGTACATCCATCTCCTCTGTGCACGCGCATCAGCCGTGTGTGTCTACATCCATCTCCTCCGTGCACGCGCATCAGCCGTGTGTGTGTGTGTGTGTCTACATCCATCTCCTCCGTGCACGCGCATCAGCCGTGTGGGTGTCTACATCCATCTCCTCCCTGCACGCGCATCAGCCGTGTGTGTGTGTTTACATCGATCTACTCCATGTACGCGCATTAGCCGTATGTTGTTCAATTGTCTTTTTAGGTATAACTGTTTTTGGTTGCCATTATAGAGTGATTCTGGAGTCATTTTGTGTAGTTTTTGTATAAATATTGTTTAGTTATTTGTTGTATTTTACTCATTAGTATATTTTTATTATAAATAAATTAATACCTTGTGTGTGTGTGTTCCCGTGAAATGTTTGAGACGCTGAGAACCAAACTCCATAGACATTGTAGCACCAATCAGAAAAGTAACCAAACTGTGCAACACAAAACGTACAGCTCCAAACTACATGAGTGAGTAAGTAAATTAAAGTATTATCTACAATTCCGCTCTTTTTTTTTTTAAAAAACAAAAATCATTTTTTACTTTCGAACCGAGTGGTCAGAGCTTCCATGCACGGCACCACAGAGAATCTGCAGTTTTCCAGATGGAGTATTGAACAGGTTGGGAAACGTGTCTGCAAAAGACTCAGCAGTGGCTGACGATTTCAAATGATCTTTTCAGAGAGCTCCCTTGTTTGAAAAGCTAGCGATAGCATGGCACAGGAGGAAGTGGAGGAGGAGGAGTGGCCACACACGTGACTCATGCTAGGGTGAGGAGCTGTGCAGAGAAATAGATCTAGATGGTGCGCTTGCACCCCCTCACACCCTGAGATCAAAAGTTGAATAGGTTTCATTTCGGGACCGTCCAGAAGTGAAATAAAATTAAAATAAACATTTTGAAATGACCAAATTACTCCAAAATAACAGATACACACACTTGGGGTATTTGGAACCCTGTTGACCAAGTTTCAGGTCGAACTTGCACCGCGTCTGGGAGATATTTGCTCCACACGCACGCACGCACACACAGACGTCCCTTGCTTTTATAGGTAGATTTGTTTAACACTTTTTGAAAGCACTGTATATTTGTGGCACTTTTCATGGTGTCTTACGTTGTTCCTTCTGCTGTGGTAGATGCTAAAATCTCAGTTATTAATCTAACAGAACATGTAACTGTGTCCCATCCTGCTGCTCTCCATCACATTTCACGACGTATTTACACAAGTTCTTTTTTTTTGTCGGAACGTCTTCATTCATTCATCATCTCTTTTCTGAGTTGTTTCCGGGTTTGTTGCCACTGTCGGTAATAATCTCGCGAGAACTGCCACTCAGGTCATTTCAGGTGGCAATTCTCGCGAGGCTAGTGATGGCGTTCAGTTAAGTAAGGCATCTTTTAATTATTATTACATTAAAATACGTGATATTTACTGGAAAATACTAATACGGGAAGATGGCGGGAAAGAGGGGTAAAATACAGGAGTTTCCCGGCTAAAACGGGATACTTGACAGGCATGGCACAAACATGTAAAAACACGCAATGGGAACGGAAGCAGAAGAGCAACGTGCCTTTGGGAGGGGGCGTGGCCTCCCTCTGCCTTACAGCGGAGTGGAAAAAAAAATCAAAAAAAAGACTGTGCAGCTCTTCCAGGAAATAGCGCTGTTTAGTAATTTGGGCTATGAAACGCACAAAATGCGGACACTTTCAAACTTACAGGCACTGTAGGCTATTGGAAATGGAAAAATAAATAATAAATAATTATATTATAATTAAAACAAATAATCAAAATATCAATTCACCCTTGGGTAGGCACTGCCTACCTTGCCTACTCTGGTGACACTGGCTGTGGGATAAGCTCGTACTGGGCTTAACCTTAGATCCCAAATACCAGTTTTAGTTATATAAGCACTCACTCCTTCCCTATTTTCTTGGCCACCATCATTATACTTAAATAAATTAATTTATTCTATTGCCAAATTGTGACCATCACCAGCCCTCCCTAAGGAAGGGTAAGAAAAACTTTATAAAGGGAGAATATTAAAAGAGAGGGCCTGGGTGAGGGGGTGGGGGAGAGGTGGAGGGGGAAGGGAGCAGGGAGGAGAGATTCAAGGTTGAAAAATGGAAGGGTGGGGAAGAGTTAATTGTTGTAAAGTGAGAGTGAGATGTGAAGTTGTAGGTGTGAGGCTTAGGTATAATGGTGTTGGCTGTGGACAGAGGGAAGGAATGAGTGGTAATACCTAAAACAGGTATTTGGGATAAACGTGTCTAAAGTTAAGCCCACTACGACTTTTATCCTACAGTCCAAGGCATGCCAGTGCATCGTAGACCAATGTATGTGCAAGAACCGCCACTGCAAACACAAGCGCTGCCCAGGACCCAAAGATGCAGCCAGGCTAGCAGAAAGTGCGGGGGGGGCAGGGAGCCCAGGCAACCCCCCCCACGGCCGAGCAGCCCCTCAGACGCCCTCAAGACACCAAGCCGAGAGGCAGCCACTGCCCCCGACATACACACCCAAGAAAGCACCAAGGACCCAGCGCACCCTGCCACCGACCCCAACCCCCAACCCCAAAGATCCCCCACCAACATTGACCCCAGCACCCCCACCCCTGCACCCAATCCACCAAGGGGAGGGCCCATAGAGCCCCTTGCCCGAGACCCCAGCAAAGGGGCCAAGGCCCACGCCCAACAGACAGCCAGAGGCAGCAGCGACCGAACCCCAGGCCAGAAGGACACGGAATAGAAGCAGTACCGGGAACAGCCTGCCCAAGGACAGTGACCACACCCTTGGCCGCCCTGGGCAACAAGGGGACGCTGCACGCTGCACGCCGCACCGCCAGTCCCCAGGCGCACCGACCCAGCCCCCCAGAGCTTTTGATACCGCCAGCACGATGCGCCTTAGTTATTGCTAACTAAGGTGCATCGCCAGGTTCTTGCCCTGTCGGATCCGTGTCGGGGGTGCTTCGAGCTGGCGTGCGGCAGGGGCGGCACCCTCCAAACCAAGCACCACATTCCATCCAGCCCCCCAAGGGTTGACTATGGGTGTGTGGTGCACCAAGTGAGTGAGCCAGACCAGCTGGGAGTGAAGTGAAGTGTTCATTTAGGAGGCCTGTCTGGTGCAAGCCCGGCCCGTCCACACGGCAGGCCACCGGAGAGGGTAGATGGCGCAGACGGGCATGTGGCACAGCGGACCCCAGGGACGCGTCGAGCATCACGGCCGGAGACCCACAATATGGCACCCCCCAAACCAAGTCGGCCCCACGGAGCACAGTGGCACCCCCACCCCCGAGGCGCGGCCAGGGACCAGCCACACTCCCCAGCAGTCCAGGAAGCGACCCCTGTCGCACGCAAGCCAGAAGCACCCCCGACGCGGATCTGACAGGCGCCCCCACACACCCACCCAGCACAATTCCAGGGGAGGCCCCTGCATGGGCAAGGCCCCATCGCGCTCCCCCATCCGACCTCCAGCACACACCGGCCCACTTGATCCCCCAAGTGAGCCAAGGGGGGGGGCACCGCGCTAGCAATATCTCCGGCGACGGTGCACTCCAAGGAACAAAGCTGAAGTGATGTGAGAATAAATCCATTCGAACCGTAATGATATTATTGATCAAACCTTAAATCGTCTCAAAAATTGGAATGATATCAATATCTCAGACAGTCCCCACTCAGTAAGTAGTAAACTTAGGCACAGACACTGAAACTATTATTCACTATGTTCACTTGATAGTTTAAACAGATTAGCTAACTCACATATAATCAATTAAATTAGTAATACTAAATTATCAAAGCTAATTAATCAATGAGTGATTATTAATCAATGATGATCAATTAAGTAAACAAATTCAATATTCAGTCAGTTGCCAAGTCCTTTCATGTATTATATATACTACGGTAAAGCCATATATAAGTGAATAAACTGTGTATTTATTGTTTGTGTAAGATAATATGTCGCTATAAATGTGCGGAAAATAAACAAAGACAAATGTTCTATTTGAGTAATGTCATGAATAAAGGCACCAGTTTATCTGAGCGGGAATTTGAGTATTGTGTCATCCACAAAGTCAAAGCCACCAGGTGTGTATTTCAGTGCCTTAGGAATTGCGATTCAGACACTCCTCCTTTCAACTCCTCATGTAAAAAATAATAATTCAGTTTCATAACAACAGTCATCACCATATTTAAAGCTGTAAATCCAAAAGCTACAAAAATAAAAACCTTGAAAAATTTCTGTAATACTTAATCATAGTTCAAATTTATAGAACAAATTTAATTATGATGAATTATAATGCATAAATGTTAAAGAATAAACTGTATTTAAATGAATGAACAATTTATATAAGTGTTAACTTTATGTCAGCATCAAAGAGCGACATTGCTTCCACTAAAGCATGCAGTTTCCCATATGTACCGCTAGATGGCGATATTTAACCACATCAGAGTAAAAAATTGTGCACTTTGCCATCCCTTCAGCTAGATGGCACCATTTAACAACAACTGATCATTTTCCCCCCTTGGGCGGACCTATGTCCATCCACTCCATGACGTAACTTCCAGCTCCACCTCTCAAAAACAAAAAAAAAAAAAACTTCCAGTACCAAAGTCAACAGCGGAGAGGTCACATCTGCTGAGCACAGTCAGATGCTAAAAAACAAGGGGGAACAATCAAAAGACACAACACAATCACATTATACCGGACTAAATTTACAACGAAATCACAACATAAACCAGAACAATTCAACAAAAAAGACACATTCATCCTCAACATCCACGTCGGAGTACAGATAATAAGGTCCCAATAATCAAAACCTTGCTTGCTATATGCTTGGAAATTTGGACCATTTCACTCCTGGGCGGTTACCCTACATGACAATGTGAGAAATGGTCAATCGAGTCGTCTGCTTGTTTTACATGAACAATCCTCTCAAAACTCCCCTGTTTGTACGCCTCTTTTTGTGCCACAGTCAGCCAATTGAGCAACAAACAAGTGAAATCTGCATTACAGTTGATGATACTCATATTCGATGTGAGAAGCAGTATTATATTTAGAGCTCCTACTCTTGTATTTTCTCTATTCGCTTTTATTTTTGATAGTTTTTTAATGTGCTTATAAATCAAATGTATTGTTATTATTGATAGTAAAGTTAGATTTTCGAATGTGAAAAGCACAGTATGAGTTCTCACTTTGAAAAGGTAAATTTACGTTTAAGTACACCATTCTCTAACCAGGTCTATGATTATTTTTATCAAGATATTATTTTACAAATTTGAAGAAAGTGCACAAGATGGACAGGCCAATAAGTGAAACATCACTGTTTAGCTGATTGATTTTTTAGCTTGTGTGAAGCGTTAGCTTTAGCAGCTAACTCATCATTTCTACTTTGGAGACCTAATGCGGAAGTACTGAACCATAGCGAGTGTGAAATGGCTTGTAAGGTGTGAAAATTCCTTTCCACCTCCATGTTTGGAGTCAGTCTCTCATCTCCCCTGCTGATTCCTCCAGCAATGGTCACATTGCTTCATTTACAAATGAAAGGATGCTGATTGTCCGTGTCAGTTTGAGCTGAGGGTCTTTTGAGCCATTCAGCTTAAAGGTTGTCTGGAAAATCCTGGGACTTCTAGTGTTAAATCATATATAATTCAAAACACTTATCTTATATCTACAAACATGACATAACACAAATCATGACAAACAAATCAACATATAGATCACACACAAGAAACTTCACAGAAAACAGAGAAAAACAAATATAATTGACCAGCAATTGTATTCATTCATTCCTATTGACACACAAAAACATCAAAAACAGCACTTCATTCCAATAATGGCTCATTCATTTCCCACTATGTTGACTTAATTCCCAAATCTTTCTCAACAAATAATTGTCTTAACTCAACTTGTGAATTAATTGCATATTCAAGTTATTCTCATTTCTTTTATTCCAAATTTTATCTTTACCAAATTAAATTCCAAATTCAACTATAGGCATATTTCATGATTAAGTGACCAACCTGACTTACAGAATGTAGGAAACATGAGCCCTAATCCCAGTTCTTGCATGGATGTTAAGTCCACAAAACCATCAAATTGCCTACTTATCCTACCAATTTGCTTCTATTTTTCATTTTTCAATACTTCAATTTCTGTCATAATTTAACAACATAATTTAGATGAAACCTATTCCACTCTTCACCATCACAAACACCACACAATGCACAAATTATTTTCAACTGAACAATTTCCATGTTAACACAGTGTCCCCAAACAACCATTTTACTTACACACCAAGGATGTTGGATGAACTCAGGGACACCACGGCCACGGAAGAACAATTGTAGCAGTCACTGCCTGACAGCGCTAAGTTTGTCGTGTCTCCCCAGGTGATGATGTGGATGGTAAAAAAGAGTTTTTTAAAACAAGCAGGATCAAAAAACCAGTGCAGAGACAGAAACCCTGGGAGAACAAGGGAGGTCAAATAGTGCTCTGGAGCAAAAACAAGAGGACTAGAGACAGCAGTCCAGTGAGAGTAACAGGGATCAGATCATGCTCTGAAGAAATCCAGCTCGGCATTCACATATATGAACTGATGAAAAATTTGAAACCTAACAGGTGGACCCCAAAGCCTTAGCTTTAAGACAAAAAAGGAAAGCAACAAATGTTCATTATGGTGGTAAATCCCCCATGCATCAGCAACCTAGCACGAGAACAGGCAACTTCCACGATTCACAGGCAATAAATATCCCAACAGCAGAGCTACAAGAATAACTGACTTGGATTGTAAACCCCATGTGTTCAAGCCACCTGTTGAAGGCCTATACTCAGCTTTTAAGTGAAAAGGTGTATAGCATAAAACTAATATCATATTAAGGAGTCAATACACCTCAGACGTGTTCATTTAGATTTAGATCTAGGATTTATGATATGGACATATAGCCTATATTTATAAAAAATGTATTTCATTGCGAATTTGACATATATGAAAAAGAGAATAAAAAACAATTTTTATTATTTTATATTGTATTTTGTAGTATAACCTACAAAATATGTATTGTTTTATTGTGATTCTGATATGATATACATTATTATTATTATATAATTTGATCAAATATGATTGAGATTTAGTATTATTTATTTATATTGTTCTAATATATTTACATTATATTGTTGGCCGTTGACATTGAGTAACCTGAGTAAAACAGCCACGGAAGACCAATGAACAGATCGATTTTTTCTAATTTACTCTTGCTGAATTTTTTGGCACAGTAGTGTATACAGTACAATCTCTGTATTTATCATATTCAAAGGAATTCAAGATATTTTACATTATCTTAATTCATTATTTTTTTTATTTTTTTTAGCTATATTTTGGATATATATTATTTGCACACTGGTCTTATTTTGTATGAATATCTAAATGTGTCTGCTTGTTCATCATCTAAAATAAGAATCTCAAGAGCAAGAGGTGCAAGTCAGTTGCAGGCAGCGTATTTGCTCAGTCCCTCCAGAAAAACACGATTATGCGATTGCATAATTCAATGCTCAGTCAAAGTCCGCATCTTTATGTGGGGAACGAATTTTTTTTCAAATCCGCCTCACTTTCGCCACATATATTGCTGATTTTCATGCAAACTATGCTAGGCTTGCATGATTTCATAATCCCCCGTATTTTCGTTGCGAAACAGTCTATTAGTATATTTTTGCAGAAAGTTGAAAATTGTTGCATTTACTTCACACAAGAGCAGCCGTCTTCATAATTGTTGCAATTAAAACATTATGAAGTGACTTAATTACTTGACGTGAACATAATCAAAAAGCTGCAAACCCTGCGATGAAGCCATGATGAAGTCCGCAAATCTGTCTCATTTGCCAACAAAAATCAAATAATTGTATTTTTACAGAGGTTGTAGCATATTCCTTTTGTAAAGCTACAGAACTTGTTTGACTCATCAATGTTTTGGAAATCATGAGCTATGTGTTTATTAAGGTCTGAAAAAACACAAGATGAGAACGTAAATATTCCCAGTACTTTGTGTGACGTAGTATGCTTGCTTATCATAGGTAACAATACGCAAATAAGTAATAAGAAATGATTCTTTACATTAAGGCAATAGCCGGGTGAGAACAGGGTGTTGGGGAAATCACTTTTTCTCTCTTCTTGGCAATTTTTGCAAGTTAGCACAATTTCATTGCAGAAAATTGCATAAATATTCCGCATATCCCATCACATTTTTTAAGAAAACGTACCGCATTAATGAAGGATTTTTTGCTGCAACATTCACACAAAAAACTGCAGTGTTGTGGAAGGACTGATTGCTTGTTAAACTCTAGCCAATCACAATGCTGCTTCCCCTCCCCTCTTATTTGCAGCCACCTGGCCCTGGACATATTTAAAGAAGCTGTGGCTGCATCGCCAGTGCTCTGTTGGTGGTGCATGGTGCGTTATGGCGAGTCGAGGTCGAGATTACGTCAGTGCTATGAGAAACAGATTTAATGGTGTAATTGAACGAATTCGGAACAGACAGAAGAAGCAGCCGAGTTCTTCCGAGAGTCTTGTTGAAAGGTAAGAACTTTAAGTTATCTGTAAAGGACCCCAAGGGATGTTCACAAGGTTGAAGTTTGCCTGTCGGTATTGTAACATTTTTTATGTTGAGTCTCTTTAAGCTAACAAAAATAAACCATTGACCCAGTTATTTAAGTCAGTAATGTTAGTCTATTTAGCAAGCTAACTTGGCAAAAACACCATTTTTAGAAACGACACGTTGAATAGAAAGACTTCAGCCATTTAATCCGTGTACCTTTCGTTCTTCGGTTATACCGTTTTAAAACCATATCACACCTAAACAGAAAAACCAAATGAGCAGCTGTTCTAAAATGAAATATTGTTCCGTTTCTGTGATACTTGGGAAATTAGAGCGAGCAAGCAAGCTTCACTGCACCTGGTTTCCCTCCCCAGGTCCTGGACCAGGTCTTCTCACATAATAAGACTGTTTAGGATTTATTTCAGCAGTATTCTGGTCCTGCTCATACCTGTCAAGTGGCCAGTATTTTACCCCTGTTTCCCGCCATCTTCCCGTATTAGTATTTTTCCGTAAATATCCCGTATTTTAATGTAATAATAATTAAAAGATGCCTTACTAAACTGAGCGCCGTTACTAGCCTCGCGAGAACTGCCACCTGAAATGGCCTGGGTGGCAGTTCTCGTGAGATTAGTGCTGACAGCGGCAACAAGATGGATAAATGAAGACGTTCGGGCAAAACAAAAACAAAGAACTAGTGTAAATACGTTGTAAAATGTGACAGAGAGTTTACCTTCCTAAAGAGCAGCAGGATGGGATACAGTTACATTTTCTGTAAGATTAGTATCTGAGATTTTAACGTCTCCCACAGCGGAAGGAACAACGTAAGTCAGCATGAAAAATCAGCCAATCACAAGTGCCACAAATATACACTGCTTTTAAAAAGTATTGAAGAATTTAAAGTCTGCAACAAATGTGTATAAAAAGTCATTAGTGAATACCAGAGAACCACATGAGTGAGCATGAGAAATAATCAGAAAATATGTAATAAAATAAAATGTTAATGTCTAACTTAAAGACAAGCAATGTGAAATTAACAGTAAATATGCAATGTATTGACTTATATATATGAACTTATATATATGAACTGTAAGTATATTAAATAAACACATGTGCTTCATATATAATATAAAATATATATATATATGAATTTATATTTTAGGAATTAGGGCTGGGCGATATATCGAGATTCAAGATGTATCAAATTTTCTATTTTGGCGATATAGTTTTAGGAGTCGCTGCTTTTACTTCTCAGAACAACATGTAAAGCTCAGTTAGATGGATTTCTGAGTGCACATATTGTGCAGCTGCTTGTTAATAAATGTCCCTGTGTAGCATTTTGCATCAGCAAATTTAACCCAGAATTGTCTTTCTGGTCAGACTTTATTTGATAAAATTATCAAGATTTTTATCGTACATCACCATCTTGAGAAAATATTAGTTTTTGGTCCATATTACTCAGCCCTAGTAGGAATGTTCACAGCATTTCAATGTTAATAAAGGTCGACCTACCAGATTCTAATCACATAATTGTATTTAGTAAGTGGTTGACAAGTGGGTATTTTAGATTTCTTGTACGCCTGTCCTAAAATGTAAGGAATACTGGAGCTTGGTTGGGCTCATAGTGGGCACCAGAAAATTTCCGTTATTTTCAAATCCAAAACTTGACAGGTATGATCCTGCTCCTGTTTTCATTCAGTCTGTGGATGTTTTAGCTCGTAAAAAGCTGCTCATATTTTAAGTTAAATGTTTTATGGTGTAGGGCAGGCGATCTTAACAGTGTTACGGTCCAAATCGTATCCAAATAAACTTGTGACTGACTGTCAACTGTGAGGCTGGTGTGAGGAACAATAGATGTTAGAACTTCTATGATTTGACACTTTATAAACACTGTAAAAAAAAAAAGTCTGTAAAATATACAGCAAAAGACTGTAAAATTCCAACAGTAAAGTAGCGTATAACCCAAAACTTATTTTTACGGTATTAAATACATCGAATAAGAGTTAATTGTGAGACTGGACAAAACTTACATTTTTATTGTAATAAAATGTTGAAATGATAAAAATTTCCTGTAGAAACAAATAAATATACATACATTTTAAAAGTAAATATTGTAATGTAAAAAATTTTTTCAAAGTAGATTGGTCCTCTCAGTTTAAGGTGCACTCCAATACAGTAGGTGGCGGTAGTGCACCTGCAACACTAGGTGTCACTCGCCAAAAAACAAAATGAAGAAGAAGAATCCGTCATCTGACAAAGACCAATAGCGTGGCGCGCTGCTGCGACATGTACAGACCGCTCTTTTTACCTGGACACCTGTTGATCTTGTTAACGGACGCAGTTTTGAATTCGTACCAGCACCATTTTAGCTACTTGGACCACAGCATCTTTGGACTTTTTAGACATCCTGGCAGCTTTAAATTAACTCGTGAGGTGAGTACATGTGACTTCTAGTTATCTCTGTTATAAAAACCCACCAGCACAGCTATGATAGATAATTTTATTGAGTTAGCATTACTGTGGTGAGGAAAGCATTGCCCGTGATTAACTTCAGTGTTAATTTGTTAGGGAGGAATTACCAAAGTACCTGAAACATGATGGCCTGTAATTTATGTGGTAAAGTAGTTCAGTCATCAAGGGGCTACGTGCTTCATGGCGAACTGTATCGGAATGAACCACATTTATTTAAGTGTATTGAAGCCGACTGCAAGCAGATGTATACCAAGTATGGCACCTTTAAGGCAAATTTTCAAATTAATTTTCCTCTCTCTTTACAATATTACTGTTTTGTTTTTGTGAACAGCATCAGAAGAGAGTGACAGGTAAAACAGTGTCAAGACAACGGCGGGAAAAACATGCTGAAGATGAAATAAAACCTTGGCTGGAAATATTTGGTATGTATTTTACCATTTTGACTACTTGGATGGCCTAACTCTTAATGTTTTTGACTGCGAATTCAGTCATTTGATTGTAATATGCAGTCTGTGCATTTTAGGCTCTGTGGTTATGTCTTAAAGTGCTGTATTTTTCAATAGATTCACAGGCTGCAAGGATTTTTGCTCATTTATCTAAAATCCAAATTATGTATACATTAGAAATCTAATCTTAGCTACATTGTCTTCACCATTTTCTAGCTTGGTTGTGTCCCCCCAAAAATCTAGAATTTGGTCACTGCCATAGTAAAATTAAGAAAAAAAAAAAAAAATCAACTATTCATGTTATACATTCAAGGTTCAAGGTTACTTTATTTGTAGCAGTAGGTAGATTTTTTTGTTTTACCTTTTTGACACTTGCCTAACTGTTACACCGTATGTTAAATCAAATTGTTGAAAAACATTCAGCTAAAATTACCACAACCAACTAATGTATCTTTGGTTAAATGTTTTATTATAATACATTTAAGGCATGCACATTATTTAAATGAACTTATACCAGGAAGTAAAAAAAAACATTTAAGTAGTTTGGATAAACCTCAGCTCGGCGCAAACAACTACTTATGTCATTGTCTAAAGCTTATCGTCTAAATAATGAGATACTTGAGAAGTAACTTAGCCTATTGCTGAACTGTTAATTCAAGTTTCCAGCATTGGACAGGCTATATTAAATGGTGATGTTTGACAGCAGTTGACCATGTCAGCAGACATGCTGATTAATGGTTTTGCACTGAGGAGGTTGGGTGGTGTGGAGGTCAGCTGGCTTGGTTCTGAATGTTCTGTCAGTGTTGTAGGGGGTATAAAATAGTGATATACATCGGCCAATTTTTGCATTTTTTTAATCAACATTGGTCGCTGCGGGCTGCTGCGTTCGCCGATCTGCATTATTTACAGAGAGCAGATATTATTCTTACTTGTTCTACATCACCTGTTTTTTATTATTTGCTAAATATTTTTTACTTGGTGTCATTCTAACTCACCTTTGTTAATTTCAATAAATGTTTCTTTTTTTAATTGAGACTCGTACCATTTGTTATCATCATTGTGTAATTTTTGTGATGTAAATTGAGGGAGCAAAAGTAGTATCGGCTCAAGAAAATCGGCAGTCCGTATCGGTCATCGGCTAAGGCCGGTGGAAAGAAAAATCTGTATCCGCATCAGCCCTAAAAAACCCATATCGGTCAATCCCTAGTATAGAATAGGGATTTACGTCATGAAAATTACACAATATTGTTTTACAATATGTTTGATTATGATTAGGCTACATTGTGTTATTGTAAGATAGTTTTGCACAAATTACTTGTTTGTATTTATTTTATTTTATGCAATTTGCATTGTAGAAGAGGCTTTGAGAAAAATAAAGGTGCCAGTGTCCTTGTCAGCAGAGGAGTTCCATGCTGTCGTCAAAAATGCGTTTCCGAGAGTGGGCAGCACTGATTTTGAGTTGGCAAGGGTAGATTGTCAAAAAAATTATGTTAACAGTGCTTCCCACCCCAAGATTAAAACTGGGCATTGTTATCAAAAAAAAAGTTTAATCGTTTCCATCCATCCATCTTCAAACCCGCTAATTCCCGTTTATCAGGTTCGCGGGGGTCTGCCGGTGCCAATTTCCAGCTCTCATTGGGCGCTGGGTGGGGGTACACCCTGGACAGGACGCCAGTCCATCGCAGGGCTAATCGTTTCCAAATACAGATATTAATTGCAGCTACTATTGCCATAAAAAAGTTTTAATGTTTTTAATGATATGAAATTAAAGTTGGATGAATGGCCCACTATAGTGGAGCAAAATGAGGCAATTTCATCCTGATAAAAATAATTAATAACTAAAAAAAATAATACTATATATAATAAACCAAATAATAACTAATAAAGTTCTAAAACTGCAACCCAAATGTTTTATTTTTATAAGCTACACAATAAAGGAAGAAAATGGCCAAGAAATTAGAAGTTCCTTGTCAAATAGTGGAAACCTACGGAGCCCTGGAGGTGACATGGATAAAAAAAATTTTTTAAAAATGATCTCAAAGTACGACTTAAATATCTTGCACTGCGAGTTACAGAGACTGAATTCCAAGAATTTACTGAACAAAGCTGACTGCTTCTTAACTGTAAATAATATGTATGCAAATACTAATTAAACTATAAATTAATAACTACATGTCTGGACACAAAACCTCCTCACACAATGTGTGTAATAAACACTGGTTATCATACTTAGCTGTTCACCATTATTAGCATCATTAGCTCACATGAACACAGGTAGCACAGATTCTAGCATGTTAAGCATGAAGTTGGACCACGTATAACTTCTCTGATGAATACAGGCACTATTTTCCTGTTTTATCGTGTAGTTCAGTTGAAAATGAGTGTAGAACTCAAACGGTTCCAATGCCTAAGCATGCCATTCTACTGTAACACAACACAGAAACAAGCCCAAAAACTAAACGTAACGCAACCCAAGCAGACATGCAACTTACATGGCATCGGACTCTTACCTTGTTTGAATGGTGTATTTATAACTGAAAAATCCTTACAATCCTATTCTTTCTTTCACTTTTTTTCAGAGAGGGGAGTATAGAGGTTTTGCAGCTGACGTCACAGGTCATGTGATCTTTGCTTATTAGCCATTTTGGACGGCACTTAGACTTGGGCTTGTGGCACAGAGATCATTGTATTTACTAAATAGTGTGTCAAAATAATTCCGTGGTGTTTCACTGCTGTGCTGCTAGATGTAGGAACAGGCAAGCAAAAGTCCCTGGGTTATCTTTTTAATGTTTCCCAGCTGACAGAAAGCGACGTTAACAATGGATTGCAGCTGTCAACCACAAAGTTTGAACTCAGTTTAAAGTGAGACTTTCGCTGCAGCGGCAGTTTGGTTAAAATCTGATAAAAGACACATACATTTGTACAAATAAATCTATTTATTTATCATTTAACATTTCTTAGTGCAGGGGTGCCTATCTTTTGTGTGTGTGTGGAGCCGGTGACAGGGGGGAGAGAGGGCTGCATCACTTGTTCTCCGGCTGTACGTTTACAGTACTTATCATAGACAGCTCCGCTTTTACAGTTTAAATGATCAACTTACAGAGTTCCTCAAGGATGAGTTCCCACAGAATTAAGGCTTATTCAAGAAGTTAATCATTTTAATTTTACCCTGCTAAATTGAGGAAATGTACAGCCTCCCTCTGCAGCCCTCTCATTGGAGCGGGATGGGATGGGCTGCTGCCTCAGCTCTACAGACAGTGATGGCCGGGAGAGCTGTCACCTGAAAAGTTCAAATGTTTTAACTTTGAGCGACTAGGTCGCGCCGGACCTAGTCGCCGGAATCACGCAAGTCGGGCAGCTTGAAGGAAGTTTGCTTGAAGTTGCGTCATTTACATTGATTTGAATGTAATCTAGTCACTTCAGTTGCGTTCGGTGTGAACGCACCTTTAGCCTGGTAATGTCTCAGTGAGATATACATGGTGTGACGTGTGAACAGGTTGAAATGTGTGTGTTTCTCGCTCAATGCGAGAGACTTGAGAGCTTTGAGTGTACAGTGTGCTAAAATTAGCAGGAGTACTTCAAACAGCAAAGTCAAGTATTACAGTTTTAGAGTCACTTTGGTAAATTTCTCGAATCATCGTTGACATTTACAAAACAGTAAGTGCTTTTCTCAAAACAATTTGTACAAATAGCAAAACACCATGGATTACTTGCAAACGTCATTCTGTTGCTCAAAATCCTTAGTTTATCTCTCAAAAGTAAATATCAGTGTCAATGAACATGTCAGTGCCATCAGAATGACAAGTTCTTGTGTCATTGTGTATGAATAAGACAGTCAAATTGCTTAGTCATGTTGTCAATATGTGTATTCTGGAGGGATGTTCTGAAACTATGGCTAAAGTTTTGATGACAATTATTGTAAATTGGAGGTCATACCGTAGTGTATGTGGGAGTTTGATTACGCTGGACAAAATTCACATTCACGCTTTTACAGTTTTTCTCAGTCGCTTTGGGGCTTTTCTCGCATCACTATTAACATTTGCACAGCAGTTAGTGCATTTCTCAAAACAATTAGTGCAAACTGAAAAACCAGTGGATAACCTGCAAATCACTTGCTCAAAATGGATAGTCCATTCCTTAAAAGCAAGTATTCATGTCAATGAAACTGCCAGTGTCATCAAAATGTCTTGTCTTGACACCATCGTTTATGAACACGGTAGTCAAATGGCTTAGTCATGTTTTCATTATGACCATTTATTCTCTCATTGTTTTCAAATGCCAAAAAAAAGGTCAGAACTCAGTGACACTTTCTGAAAATGCTCAAGACGGCACTATACACTACTTGTACAGCCATTTGAAAACTACAGTAAAGTTACACATTGCTGTAGTTAGGGGAGTAAGTGAGTACAAGACACTGAATATGTACGTTTCACAATTTTACTGTATATGTTCTTTGCAATTCTAAAGCATTGTGCAAAGGAAAAATACACAACAGTCACTTATTTAGAACAAACATAGGAAACACCCTTTTGGTAGAGCTGTGCACAAATGTTAACAATATACTGTAAGCTCTTGAAGCAGGAGGCTGCAGCACCCGTTGTTCTATCTCAGTTTCTGTCTCCATGATTAAGCCAGCTCTGTATGATCACTTGAAGAAGGTCATTGATGATCCAGGCGGCAATGTTGCATTTCTGTGCAAACTTTGCCTGCTGAGTTTCAAGAAATAACTGTGCACATCGACAATCACAACAGCAAACGAAACGGCATCCATTCAGTCCACTGAAGCAGCTTTCATTCCTAGAGTATATTCTCAAAAAAATGAAGAAAAACTTGCTCTTGAATGGTCTTTTTTAATGAGAAATTATTAAAACAAAAACAAAACAAGCAATCCCAAATCTAGTCACCCACAATATTTATTATGTCCCCACCTTCTGTGATTGCTTTAGGGGCAGTGGTGACAAGTAACTAAGTACAAATACTTTTTTTTTTATTTTTATTTTTTTTATAATACTTAATTACTTGTCAATAAAGTTTGATTGCAAGCAAAAGAAAGAAGAAGATTAAAGATTTTTCAGTTATGAATACAACATCATTCAAACAAGGTAAGTGTCCAACACAATTCAAGTAATTTTTCTGCTTGTGTCGCGTTTTGTGTGTAATTTTCTTGTTTGTTTCCTACGACTGCACGACATGACGAGAAAATTTGAAAATGTTGTCGGTAATTCATCAGAGAAGTTATAGGTGGTCCAACTTAATGCTCAACATGCCTGAATCAGTGCTACACACAGAGCAACACAGTGTGTATGTGAACAGTCTGCTGAAGGACAGCTAAAGGATGATAATCAGTGTTTATTACACACATACTGTGAGAAAGTTTTGTTTCCATAATTATTAATTTATAGTTTAAATATTCTTTGCATACATATTATTTTCAGTTAAAAACCAGTCAGCTTTGTTCACTACATTCCCCTACAATTATGCAGCTTGTCTTTAGACTTTACTCACAAACAGGGCTTTAAATTAACACATGCCAGCCCGGCAAATGCGTGTAAAAATTTAATTTGGCGGGTAATTGTGGTGCACCTAAAAATGTGACCACATTGTTTTTAGTTATTTTATTATTTTGTGTTATAGTAATAAATACATGGTTTTATTTATTCTTTAATATTAAGTATTTACACTTAAACATTTGGACATTTTCACATGTCATTAGTGCTGTCCTGATTTGAGCCAGGGTGAGAGAGCAGAGCGGAACCTTTGTGTTGGAGGTGCTGCACCCCGGGTTGGGTTTTTCGGTGCAACTTCCTGTTCCCCGTCAAACGCAATCTGAATTGAAGGCAACACACCTCGTGTTCATTGCTTTTGTTCACTCACAGTGTTTTTCACAGTAAAATCTGTCATTTATCACATTGTAAGGTAACTACCTTGTTGTTTATGTGTATGTTTTACTGTTAAAAACATGACTGGTGTTTTAGAACCGATGTTTGTGTGAGGGTTAGAGCAGGAGAACCTTTCCCACACGTGTGAAGTCACGCGAGATGTTGTGACCAAAATATCGCGATATTTCGGAGACTCCGGTTTTGGGAGTTTACTTTACTTTTATAACTGTTAACTCACTCAGTGCCATTGATGAGATATCTCGTCATTTGCATTTTTTCACGGGGATTACTAGAAAACACCCTGGCGGAGGTCCCTCATCAATATCTAAGCTGTGGGGTGTTGTAGTGACCAACTGTGTCCTGAAGATGGCAGCAGTGCACCTTTAGATGAGAGATTAGCCACTGATGCTACCCAGCAAAGCAGGAAGAAGCAGGAAAAGAAGTGAGATGATGGCGCTGTGAAGTGATATTGTGACGTATCCAGCAGCTCACAGCTCCACATACTAACACAGAACATGTGTGGACCTGAGTGGATTATTGATAATGTTGTGATCGTGAGATAAAACCATCAACTAACCGGGCCAAACGGGTCATCCCTGCGTGTCGGGGGGAGGGGGGGTGTGGAGGTGGGTACAAAATACCCACAGCCTGTGAGCCAGATAGCAAAATAATAGGTGACATGTAGGAGGTAGCAGCGCACCTTTGGATGAGAGATCATCCATGCTCATCGGAGCTCAGAGGGAGAGAGGAAAGGAGTTTATGAGACAGAAAATGGCGCTACGTGCAGAGCTGACGTTCCCAGCAGCGCACACTCCGACCAGAGCAATTGTGGAACTCATGGATAGTGTGGCGATTGTGAGATAAAACCATAAAAAAACGGGGTAAGCAGTGACCCTCTGCATGTCCGGGAGGAAGAGGAAGTTATGTGTGTGAAGACTGACGGGAGAGAAAGTTGGAGAAACACCAAAATACAGTAAGAAATCCATTCAACGCTGACCCAGATAGATAAATAATAATAATTTTGCCATCAAAAGCCCAGTCTGTGTTTTTTTTTTTTTTTAGTTTTATATTAGGAAACAATGTTCAGATGTTAGAGATGTCACTAAAGCAAAAAAAAGGCTTTAAAGTCACTGACAGGGTTTTTTTTTTTTTTTACAAAAAGGGTTTTTTCTCAGCTTTTTGATCTGAAACTGAAGATTTGTATAAAACTTGCTCTATTCAACAGCTGATTACAAAAGAATGAGTAGTCATAGAAAATATGCTGTGGGTCTTTAAAATTAGTCAAAATGCTCAAAAACGGCTGGCACTGAGGGGGGTAGAAAATCTGAGACTGGCTGGCACTGAAAGAGTTAATATGCACTTTAATTTTAAGATTTAAGTTAATGATCTCTGACCATCTTAAGTGTTAGTTAAAACTTAAATTGGTTTTGTGAGTGAGTTTAGTAGCTGAAGAAGAACATTTATTTAGAAAGTGATAAATGATGCCATGTTAATTTGGTGAAATGATGTTATGTGTCTTAGTGTGTTTATATTGATATGTTGTGGATGGAAACTGAGTGTGGAGTGTACTTTTGTGGTACTGAAATACAGTGATTTGTGAATGATTAAAGAAAATGCAATCTGGATTGAAAGCAACACACTTCGTGTTCATTGCTCTTGTTCACTCACAGTGTTTGTCAGTCTTTTTCAGATTGCACATATCACTGCTACGCCAGCCCCAGAGCTTGGGGCCCATAACATAATATTGTAGCATTACTAGTCATTTTGGCTGGTGAAGAATGAAACAGATACCACTGCATCTGTTTGAATTGACAGGCTGTTGAAAGAGGCGAAAAGTCATTGTTGCCAGATTGCGTTGTGTTCCGCCAAGAAATTTGAGGGTGTCTGTGTGTGTTTATATTGCAAAACGTAATATATATCTGGCAACACCGCTGCACTACTCCTACATTTCCCATGAAGACTATGTCTTGACGTGTCATACAACAATTTTCTTGATTGTTACGACACGTCACTCCATTACGCCGTCACGTGACAGAGCGCGCCCTATCACGGGAGCATAAACACAGCTATAGCTGGCTGCCGAAAGTAGCGAGAGGGTCACAAGAAAAGAAGAAATCAGGGTGGAGCTGCTTTTTTTTTGGAAATAAAACATTACATTTGTTTTTTTTGTTTTTTTTAACAGCAGTTTTACTGTGTTTTGGACTTAAAGCTGGGATTCATAGTTGTGTCTTAGAAACGGAATATTCTAAGCTTTCAAATGGTATATGATACTTGTGATATGATTCACAAGTATAGCAGCATATCACAAGCATCATGTACCATTTGAAAACCATATAAATGTAAAACCCCCAAAAACCTGACGATACTTGATCTTCTAGCAAACCAATCGCAATCCATCCTTGCAGCACTCACCATAGCAAAAAAAAAAAAAAAACAATATTAGTGAACTGGAAAGATAAAAAATTCTTAAACATAAACCAATGGCAAAATCTCCTCATAGAATTTATTTCCATGGAAAAGATGTCTGCTCTCAGAAAAAATAAAAAAAAAGCTGCTTTGAGGAGCTTTGGACTGCTTTTTTATTTGCATTAAATCTCAATTTTTTAGCCTGATGATCTAACCTGCAAGCGACTGCCAGCAGCACTCTTTATTAACACACTAATCCAACTGTAGACCTGGGACTCCCTGGGCTTGTGGGGTGGCCATGGCTTGGGTGGGTTGCCGGGGTCTGTGTGTCTTTGCATGGGTGTGTGTTCCTTCTTGAAGTTCTCCTGGTCCCTGAGCTGTTTGATTTTGCTCTCCTGCCCCCTACGTACATAACTGGGTTGCTCCGCCTGGGAGCCTTGGCTTTGTTCCCTGGGGCGCACCTTCACCAACAATGTCGCAAGCACAGTGGGCCAGGTCGGGCCCCCTCCGGGGCTCAATTGGGGGACCGCGTGGACTGGACATCAAGGGGGGGTGCTATGGGGCCTCATCCGTGCTGGGGCCTCCCCTGAGGTTGTGCTGGGTGGGTGTGTGGGGGCTCTTGGCCTGGCAGACCCGCGTCGGTAGTGTTTGGTCTGCTGGCGTGAGTGCGCCGGGTCCCGTAGGCACCGTGCCGAGGCGGGGGGTGGTTGGTGGCATTGGTGTGGGGTGGCAGTGCCTGGCTGGGGGTGCTAGGGTTTCCCTGCTTATCGGTCCGTGGCTGGCGGGTGGCCCTCCTTGAGCGGTAGATGGTGTCCTCTCTCGCCGGGGGGCCGGGGCCGCCTCTCTGTGGAGGGTGTTGTATGGTGGCGCCGTGCGGGCCTGTGTTGACCCTGGTGTGGGTGTGGGCTTTTCTCATGCTCGGTCGCTCTCTGTTGCGGCGGGCTGCTCTGGGCCGGCGTGCTGCGGTAGTTGCCCCCTGGACCGCTGGGGGATGTGGCTGGTGCCCGGCTGCGCCTGGGGGGTGGGAGGTGCCGGCACGGTTTGGGGGGGGCCGTGAGGTGGGTCTCCGGTTGTTCTGCTTGGCGCGTCTCTGGGGTCCGCGGTTCCGTGTGCTCCTCTGTGCCATCTACCCTCTTCGGTGGCCCGCCATGTGGCCGGGCCGGGCTCACACCAGATACATGGACACTTCACTTCACTCCCAGCTGATTTGGCCCACTCACTTGGTGCACCACACACCCATACCTAATTCTTGGGGGGCTGAATGATTGTGTGTGGGTGGGGATGGGGCGGTGGATATTGGCGGGGGGCCTTGGGGTTGGGGTCGGTGGTGGGGTGCGCTGGGTTCTCGGCCACTTGCACTCCTACACTGCAGGGCGCATCAGGCCACATCAGGCCAGTGTCTCTTCATGATCCCAAAAACTAATTTTAAAACCCGGGGTGACCTAGCGTTCCAGGCAGTGGCACCAAGACTCTGGAACCAGTCCCTTCATGAGCTTGACTCTGTGAACTCTTTTAAAAAAACATCTGAAGACCGCACTTTCCAGAAAGGCTTTTGGTTAAATTGCTATTAATTTTTATTATCTATTTATGATGTTCCTATTGTTGTTATAAAATATCTTGTGTTTTAATATTTTTTTGTGATGTTGCTGCTGTAGTTTTAGTTTCATTTTTGCCTGCACAGCACTTTGTGATTTTATCTGTGAAAAGCGCTATAGAAATAAAATTTACTTACTCACTTATGGGGGGCGGTGGCTGCCTCTCGACATGGGATTTTGAGGATGTCTGGGGGTTGCTGCGCCGTGGGGTGGTGGCCTGGTGTTCCTTGGCCTCTGTTCTTTCTGCTGACCTGGCTGCACCTTCGGTTCCGGGGCAGCGCTTGGGTTTGCAGTAGCGGCTTTTGCACATACATTGGTCTACGATGCAATGGCTTGCCTTGGGCTGTGGGCTAAAACTCGTACTGGGCTTAATCTTAGACATGTTGATCCCAAATACCTGTTTTAGGTATTACCAATCACGCCTTCCCTCTGTCCACAGTTATCACCAGACTGGCTTGAGTACATAACACAATAAGCACAATTTACACAACTACAACTTCACATCTCACTCTCACTTTAAAAAATCAACTGTTCTCCACCCTTTCCATTTCCCACCTCGAGTCTCTCCTCCCTGTTCCCTTCCCCCTCCCCCTCCCTATAGGGGGCGTGCCCAGTACATCCTTCCTTTAATAAAGTATTTCTGACCCTTCCTTAGAGAGGGCTGGTGATGGTCACAATTATGCAATAAAATAAATTCATTCATTTAAAGGTGACATATCATGGTTTTAAATTCTTTCTTTTTAGATATAAATCATACAGTTGTGGTCTATATAAAGCGGAACTGCAATGCTTGGGTCTGAATTCCTCATTATTATAGCTCCACAGGCCCCTTTTCTACCCCTTTTCTGATGTGCTTCTGACAGCAACTCGTTTTGGTGCCTCTTTAAATGCAAATGAGACACTTCATACCCCGCCCCCTCTCCAGGTGACACTCGGTTCAACTCCACCCTGCTCGGCCATTTTTGTAGTTTGATAGAAGAGATACAGCTATGTAGCGGCGCATAAACTTTTTTTTCAGAGGTTATTTACAAAATGTCAACAACAGAAGACTTGTCCATCCAGCCTTACATGTTACAGCCAGAGTCGGACCCGGCGGAGCGAGATGAAAATGAAGATGATGAACCTGCAGAACCCTAACAAGTGAGCTAACACAAGCACCGAGCTAACGCTAGCGCCACGCTGACGTCACTAAATGCATTTTAATACAGTCTTTTTGGAGACAAACACGGCAAAATGAAATGACTAATGAAAACTTTAGACTTAAATTAAATCACGTAGGCCATATCATCAAGGATCTAAAACGAGCACACAACGCTAACATATGAAGTCTGAAGACGGTGCAACTGCTAAGCAACTGCTAATGCTAACAAAACAATGACAGGGACGTCTTATCATCACACTTTTTAGCATTATTTACAGCTTACCGAAGTGCTCTGTTCGTCGTCTCCAAAGATAGAAGGAATTGAACCCTCAATCAGACAAAGTCTTTCGGCAAATCCTTCTTTATACTGGCGGAGGTTGCAGAAGCAGTCATCCTTGAAGTGCTTCGCACACACAAAAATTACCTTACATTGGGTACATTTCCATGAAAAAAAAAAAACTCAACCAGGCACTTCGAAAAGGTTCTGATGCTGGGAGACGGTGTAATGAAGCGTCTGGGTTACTACATCCAACAACCGAACATTTTGATTTCTCCTCTCGTAACTTCGGCATCCTTGAGCTTGGACTACAAAATCGCAGCGAGAAATAAAAATGGCGGATTGCTTGAAGTGTTGGGCCTGTAGTCGATGTCCTAATTTGGCAGTTCCGCTGCAAATACTGTGATGTAATAGTTAACAAAACGTAATAGAGAATAGAAAAATCGAAACAGATTGAAAAATATGACCAAAACAGAAGATAAAGATATCAACGGAGCACCTGTAGAGAATTAGATTTTTTCTGTACTTCTAAGCACTCTAAATATACAACTAAATGCATTTAAGGGCTAAAAAAGGGGATTTAGCATGATATGTCCCCTTTAATTTCAATAACAAAACATGCATTGCTGTCTTAAAAAGATTGCACTTCTTGTAGTGTTGACCTTTGACAGCATGTGCAGACAAGGTAAAAAAAAAAAAAGTCTCTTTTGCAATAGAGTCCGTGTGGCTTCAATTGTAACCGAGTCCAAACTTTGAGTGCAATATAACCAGTAGTGTTGTGTTCAAGACCGCACTATCCGTGACCAAGACTTGCCCGAGACCAGAATGCACCGAGACCAAGACAAGACCAAGACTTTCGGGAGCCGAGACCGAGTCAAGACCAAGACCGAGACAAGCCGAGACCGAGACAAGCCGAGACCGAGACCAAGACCAAGACCATAAACATTTTTTTTTTCAATTTAAAAAAATCTATAAATAAATAAAATTATGACAAGGTTCGACAGTTAAAAAACATTCTCTCTTTAATTTTAGTTTATTTTAAATACATTTGACGGACAAAAAAGGTGCCTGGAAAAAATTAACTAAAATATTAAAACTACTACTGCTACTGATAAATTCACAATTATTCTACATATTTGAAAACAAGATTTTTATGTCAGCTGAATGTACAGAAAGTGTTTAAAAGTATTTCTGCCAAGAAATAATGATTCTTGATTCTCATTCTTTCAGTTGTGCAGGTCAACAGGTCACAGAGTTCACAAGATAATTTTTTAGTTTGAAAAAGCCTTTACACAGGTTATTTTTATTAATTCACTTAGTTGATATAGTTTAATTTGGTTGCTGTAATGTAACTAGGATATTCAATTAACAAAGGTTTCCAACTGTAACTGTAAAAGTGAAACTTTCTGAAATAAAACTACAAACAAGTTGTCAGCAGTGTAAAAAACAAAGAGCTACAGGTAGATGTGAAACTAAATAAAACAAACTCAAACCCTGGAACAGTCATGTGACAAATCAATCAATAGTTCTTGTTGAGAATTATTATTATTATTCTGGATACAGTAGAAACAGAAATTATAAAAAATAATTATATTGTGAACCTGTTTATATTGTGGGGAACATATTATATACATAAATATAATTGGAGTCTAAAGACACAAAAAAACACCACTTTAAAAAGAAAATAGACTAATATAAGACCTCTTTACAGTTATTTGACTCATTCTATGCTCGTGCAACTCTGCGGCGATGACGCGCTGGTGACGACATAATCCAAGATGGCGGCGGCCCGGACTACAGCCGACATTATGTAATAAAGCCTTAAAAGACATGGATATAATGAAAAGAGTGGATGGACAGATGCATAAACATGTGGACTTTCACACGGACACACACGGACTTATTAAACACACACAGACTTATTAAACACACACGGACTTATTAAACACACACGGACCTCAGTAAACACGGTAAACGGAACAGGCTTCACCGGTCGGCTGGCACTAGGACCCAGAAGCAGAGTAAGTGCGTCCCCTATCCAGCCTTCACAGGCTGTAATATCATCAGTTTATCATTTTACCAGTTATTAGAGCTACTGTCTTTACCAGGGAGAAAATATTTATTACTGGTGATTGTTTTCTGGAGTTTTACTGGGATTTTTAGCGGTGATTAGTTCATATCTCCCTTGCGCTCCGCGGTCCAAACTGACACCGTAGCCACACACGTATGAGTGTCACACACGTCACTCAGTCACATTAAGGAAGGTTGTGGTCATTATACGGGGTGGATTAAATAATGAATAAAGGATTGTTTTATCCCGTTCTTCTCCGTGTTATTATCACATTATAAGAAAGTTTAAAAATAGCAGGAATTAGTGCTGGTCTCGAACGGTCTTGACGGAAAATCCCGAGTCTGGGCAGCCCGAGTCCGAGACAAGACCGAGTCAAAATGCTTCAGAGTCCGAGACAAGACCAAGACCTTTAAATTTTGGTCTCGAGACCAAGACCGTTCTTGACCACCACAACACTAATAACCAGAGTGCGTAACTGGATCAAGCGACTGACTTAAGTACAGGGGCAGAATAACGTGCAGCCAAACAGAAACAGCACCGCTCCGTGGCTTTTCTGACTTACGCACAGGGGAGACTAGAGCCCTTAATGACAGGAAAGTGAGGAAAAAAAGAAACCCTGAATGGGGGGGATGCATCAAAAATCGTGATAATCGTTAATATCATAATTGTTGATTAATTGAATCGTAGCACCCTGAATCGTAATCGAATTGAACACACCCCTAGCTATGATGCGTCATCACAAATTTTTGTAGTCAACATTATCAATTATGTTACTGATCATTTTTGAATTATTGTGTTTGTTACACATATTGTGGTTGGCGCAAATCTCAAAATAGTCTATATATTTAATTCTATTTTTTCTTTTCCTCTTCCTGGCAAGAATCTCAAACTCCGTTTATGGCCTTAACTCATCTAATCGAACAGGAAATTATTTTAAGGTCCAGTAATAAGCTACTTTTCACCCACCTTCAATTGTTCTAAGAACCCCAACAACATAGTATTTGAGGTTTATTTTCTCAATCTGACCTGTTTTCTGGAGTTTTAGCCCTCTGAAAAGTCACTTTCACAGCGCTCTTGAAAACAGTTTTTTTGGGCCTTCATGCATATGCATGAGTGGGCATATCTGTAGATGCTGAGCAGCGCTGCTTCAGCGGGTGTGTTTATCACAGCAGCAGCAGCAAATCATACACAGTCCTCCTTCTCTCACAGGAATAGTCCATTCAAGACAATAGTCCATTGTTTTGTCCAACCACTGCGTCGCATTGGGTCACAAACAGGTCAGATCATGTCATAAACACGATACAATGCTATTTGGTTTATCTATATACTTATCTATTTACTGGATTATCCATAAACTGAACGTAAAGATATTAACTGTATTATCAATCTATTTTCGCTATGTTTGTTTTACCTGTGAGGTAGTTTGAGAGCCAGGATTGTTAGGAGGAGGAGTGTTGTGATGTCATAACACGAGAAAAATCTAACTTGCCTGTTTGGAGCTGCCTTTTTACAAAATGTGGAATGGCAAGGGAGGGAGGAAACCAAACTTTTTCCACGTTGGCCATCTGAATGAGGCTAGAGGAATGTATATCACTGTCGCAAAATCATTATAAAGTGATTTTTTCATAATACTGCCGCTTTAAATATGACAAGTTAAAAAAATACAAACTGGTGCTAAATGTTGGTGGCTTACCTTTCTCTCATGTTATGCTAATGAACCTAAAGAGGAGAGTTTACCATAGCCACTGCCCATTTAAACAGCATGAGCAGAACACAGGGAGTAAGAATGTATTCAGGCAGCACAGGTCTGCTGTGCGTTGGATGTGGCACAAAGTGAGCTGTGGGGTTCAGATCCATTGTGTGACCTGGGCTCACACTTCTGTGACACATTAAGTAATTAGCTGCTGACCTCTCTTTTGCTAAGAGGTCATTATGGGCTTCCTTAACCAACTGGAGATCTGTTAATCTCCACCTAAAAAGAACAACACAAATTAATGTAGTGTTCTGAGAAGGTCCGATAAACCCATAGAGTTGGGTGGTGTGATGCTTACAGCTCCTTAGATTAACCACCAAATCTTACTATCGGTGTCATCTCTGGGGAAAACTTGTTCCAACTGACATATCAAATGTGTGACACACTTGCATACACACAGTACACACATTGTCTAACCTGGCGGAAGACATACCTGAGCAAGGTGTGGATTAGCTGTGCCTAAACAAGGCTGAGTTGGATATGTTTGATTTCTAAATTTGAGGGCTTTGAAGTATTAAAGGTTACAATGTATTTCCCACATTTACAGAAACACACAAACTTGCCTCTGTGAGTGTTGCATTGATATGTATCAGTGTATGAAACAAAATGTCATTGGAGAAGATGTGTTCTTCAAAGTTGACGTTCAAGTATAAGGATTTCATCCCGTTTGACAAAGAACATATTGTGATGTACAACTAATGGTTAGAGCTTCTTTAATGCTGATGCCGAGAGAAGGAGAATCAATGAAGTTAACAGTCCTGTTACCAGTCTATTTTGAGCTTTGCAGCACGCATTACGCACCTGAAGGCCAAGTTAGATCATTATTCAAGGTGTTGACCTTTTATTTTGAAAATCTTTCAAAATCGCCTCCAAGATGGGGTCATGGTTGTTTTAAGTTCAGGGTGGTTGGCAAGCCAGCCGCACTTGGGTTAATCTCCTACCGTGAACCAGCACAAATGTCCCAAATTAAATCAATGAATGGACGTTGAATAGGCAACCTTTAATATAATCTTTATGAAATGATTTAATTTTCAAGTTTGTTTGTAGCAGAGGTGATAAGTGCTATTTTGGAAATCCGGCGAGCCGGCGACTGTTCACACTACTTCTAAACACCTATTTTTTCTTTGATTAAATTGCATTTGTATGTTTTGTAAAGCAAGCTTGGTTTTGAATGTCTAGGATGTAGAGGTTATAAAGTCAAATGAAAGATAATTTATTTATTATTACAGTAGTATTAGGTAATATAATTAGGCATATTATGTAGGGCTTTTAACAAAAAACCCTACATAACCAACTTTTTTTTCATTCATCAATATCAATTTGTGGTACAACTCTTTAAAATACACCAAAAGGTGTCAAAATATCAGAAATAAATGATTAAAAAGGCCTAAATTCAAGGTTAATGTGGACGAAACACAGGAATGTGTTTAGACCACCCTGCAGACACTAATAACGTATAACAATGGAAAATCTAGCTGTTGTAGGAGAGGTGAGATTGAGTACATAATAGAATAGTTAGATTATCACACTAGTGGATGCAGTGATAAAAAGCACCACTGGAAATGTAACATGGTTCCCACAGTTTTGCGTTTAATTTCATGAATTCACAGTTTTTATAGAATTTTCATGCCAATTACAATGAGTCAATTATCTGAATTCAATTACAATTCAATTACGATTACAACAGCAACACATTTCTGTCATTAAAATTACACATATAATTGTGTCTTCGTTGTAATTAATTACAAACTACACAATTATAATTGTAATTGACTCCCATCCCAGCTGTTTTGCAGATACCACAAAACACAATCAGAAGCATAGATGAGGCAATATTGTGACGAATAATTATGATGTAATAACTGATGTATACAGTTTTGTGCAAAGATAGATGATGAAGAAACGCCAGAGAGAATAGTTAGTCTAAACCTACTAAAAAAAGGTGGTGTTCAGGTTTCTCCGGCAGAGGAAAGGTTGTGTCTGTTGTTGCGTAACTACTGGAGGAGGGGAAAAAGTGGAGGAGGAGGGACAATGAGAGGGTTTAAGACACATGGAAATCCAGGACAGGTCTAACTTGCTGAACATGGCTTGACAGAAGAGATTCCTTATGCTGCTCAGTGCTTTGATGGGAAACAACTTCAAAAAACCTTTTGAGGTGAGCGTGAGAAATTTGGTTTGTTTGTAGTACACAAGGAGATCCCAGCCTTAGCAGGCTGTCTGTAGCTTGAGACTTATTTGTCTAAAAACACTCTTCTGAAAGTTTGTGTTTCATTTTAAAGAACTGCAATTTTTTGTTTTGTTTTATGTGTACAAGTGGAGACAGGCATTGTCTGGGCAGCACACTGTTACGATTCAAAAGCTTGTTAATGATTAGACTAACAGATGGTTTCAGTTTCAGTCACAGGCCTTCAATAAAGAAGAACCCTGAACGTCCAAAGGCACTGACTATGACAAAGTTGACGAATACTGATTTTTCTCTCTGTTTTGTTTTATGACCACCACAGAGATCTATATCCTGCTTTGTGTAGTGAGGACGTGCACAAAACAACAACATTAAGCTTCTCTGCCAGCTTTGGTAATGGATCTTTTTATTCAAGACACAGAAACCGCAGACCACTGCCATGATGGTCCCCCCCCTCTTGGGCTCAAATTTACAACAGAGCCCATAAAACCACCGGGACAACAAGGTGTAGAAAGTTCTGAGATTCCCACTGCTCCTCCTGTCCCTCCTAGAGTGAGATTTCCCAGGGCAGGTTTCCCTCCGAGGTTAAGCAACCCTGTCCTACCCCCTCCCATTCCACCCAGGAACAAAATCTCCCTCACCAATGATGGGAAACAATGGTCTTGGGACCTCTCTGAACTTGCTCAAAGGCTGGATCTCTCTAAATCAGTAGCAGAAAATTATGTGAGAATTCCCAACATTTTCCCTCCAAGAGTGAAAAAAATCTGTTCCACTACAATAATGACTGATGTCTCCTTCCACACCAGAATCCATGGGCCATCAGACTCGTAGATGCTCCAGAAGGCAGCACCAAGCTTGAGTCAGCGTTTAGTGCTGCTATTCTCAGGTGAGACAAAATTTTTTGATTGTGGCTTCCTACCACAAACAAAAACTTTGAATTAATTATTCATGCTTTATTGTTATGTCATCCAAAATTCTTATTTTTATTTATTTTTACCTTGTATAATATCCAATATTAATAAAAGGTGGGGAACCAGTGTTAATTTACATCGTAGTTTTCATAGACATTTTTTTACAAGACAAAAACCGAACAAGGAGGTTTTTAAAAAAACATGGGCAAAACTATATAAAAATGTATTGACACTTTTGTCAACTACTGAAAACAAAACTGTTTTGGAAGCAATAGCTAGTTCCAAAATGAAAGTGGCATACTCCTTGAATAAGCCTTTTAAATTCTAAGTATATTTTGAGTGAACTCATTATTTTGGGCATTTAAGCCGTATGTACCAGTGACGCTGTCGTACGGCTGGAGAAGAAGTGTGCAGCCCTCTCGGTGCAGCCATCTCCTCTGTGCTGCCTCCGGCTCTGAAGACACATACTATTCCCTGGTAGTCACGTCACTGGAGCGACCAAAAAGCACAACTATGTTCAAGAGACTCATCAGACATTTGTTGTTTTTTTTAATTAGTATTTTATTGTTTTCAACAGTGTTCAAGAACAAACATTCCTTTACAATACAAGCACATTTCTTCCAAACTTAATGTCCTTAAAATGTTCATACTTGTATTAAAAAGAATACTTACAAAAAAGAAAAAGAAAAAGAAAATAAACTGAAACAAAAAAAGGAAAAAAAAAAGGTTGTAGCTCAGAACCAGGAGTGTAATTGAGATAACTTAAAATTGATCATCCCAGCCTCTGTAGAAAGGAAAACTCTCAAACTTGTATCACACAGACAAAAATAATTTATAAAAGCATACATACATTTCAGTAAGTCCTACACAAAGTCAGGTGTTGCCAACCGTTCCAGATATCATTACATTTGTCAACCTCCAGTCTAAGTGACACTGTCAATTTCTACACATTATAAATGTTTAACATCTGCTGGTTATTGCTTTTTTTTACTGGCCAACAACGTAATTTACCATCATGTTTATTTTTAAAGTTCAGTCTTTAATATCCCAAGATGCAAAATCTTAAAACTAGTTGAAATCTTAATTCCGATGACCTCCATTATTTTCACTGTCTCTGTCCAATATTGATTTATCAAGGTGCATCCCCAGAAAATGTGAAAATGATCTGCTTTAGCTTCCCCACAGGTCCGCCAGCATTTAGTGTTTTCCTATTTTCTCTGCGCCGGGGTTAAGTACCGTATGGTGTTTTTCCAGCCATAATGAGTTTGTGGTTTTCCACTGGTAATTGTTTATTTTTCTAACATTCCTTTTCTGACACCTCTGTTTGCTTCCCTCTCCCATTTTTCTTTTACGTCCTCTATTATTTGCTTTCAGATCCTCAATTGCCTTGTAAAGTCTGGAGATCGCTTTCTGCACTACCTTAGAACTACATGCATCCATCATAGCCTGTATGATGCCTGACCATGATGTGCCCAAATTAAGTTTTTTAATTTCTCGTCCTAAGTAATGCTTTTACTGCAGATATCTGTGAAAGTCCTGATTCTTGAGGCCATGTTTAACCTTTATGTCCTGAAAACTAATCACAGCCCATTTTTTGATAACTTCCCAATGCATTTTTGGACCTTTAATCCATTATTTAAACCTGCTATCTAATTTGTTGGGACCAAAATCCAAATAAATCGCAATCCACCTGAAGAGCCTACATTGATTTCCCAAACATATGTTTCCTCATAATGTTAGGCCAAATTTTAATCGATACCCCTAACCATGTATTTCTCCTCAATATCTTTCCATTTTGCGGAGTAGCATGAGTTACACAAGTTCAACAGGACCTTTAACTGTGCTGCTTGGGAGTAGCTTTTTGAACAGGGAAGGGCTAAAGCGCCATCTCCCTTTGGTAATTGTAATGTTCTATATTTTATTCTTGGCTTTGCACCAATATATCAAATATATATATCAAAATATTATTGTTAGTGAGTGTTAAGTGAGATTGAAGCTGCTAGGAATGTGGTAGGAGGCAGAAGAGGGAGACTTGATCCAGATGTAAAAATGGTGTTTATTTAAAGGTGACTTCAAGTTTCACCAAGTTTTCACATGCAATGTATCTAGCATGTGGACTAGTGTTAATCATTGTTTACCATCAAGAGTACACAGCTACACTGCCATCCTACGGTGGCTGGGAAGTGTCAGGTGAATGCATTTACAGAAACGAACACAAATGCAAACAGGTCACAACACGAATGCAAACCGGCCACAACGGAAGTGTTTCCGACGGACCGGTATTACAGTCGGACGGGTATTATGATATGATAGCCTGATTTGAAAAATATAAGAGTATCCTAATCAACTTTCACTTACTTTCATACGCGTTTCGATGTCTTCTTCTTGTTCTTCTCTGTTCTGGTGGGTTAAAAACATCCGCCAGAAACGTGTCCGTCTGTAATACCGGTCCGTCGGAAACACTTCCGTTGTGGCCATTTTGCATTCGTGTTGTGACCTTTTTGCATTTGTGTTGTGACCTGTTTGCATTTGTATTCGTTTCTGTAAATGCATTCACCTGACACTTCCCAGCCACCATACCATCCTCCCCAACAGTCACAGACGAACTGCTTAAACAGACTCCTATTAGCAGGTGTCAGTCAAGGCAGCTCCATCAGCACAGGTAGCTCCAAGTACTTCCCAAAAAATCAGGTAAGTAACCAAGTCATTCCCAAAATTCAGTACACTTCATACTTAAGGCTACTGAAGTGCCAAATAATACCTCTCTATAACCATGCTTACTTGAATAACTAACAATTAATCATTAATCATTCAAACATAATTTTACCTTCCACCCCTCCTACTTGGTCTCACCTAGTGACATCACTGGAGATGTCACCCAGGGTATAAATACAGGAAATTATAGGCTCCTCCCTCCTTTGATCCATGGAACACATGGTGGACAAAGTAAATAACGAAGAACACAGTGCGATGAATTAATGAACTAATACTCATCAATTAATTAGCAATGCTAAATTAGTACAAATTATAAGATTGATGGGACAAATGATTTGTTCTCATCCACTTTGTCAGAATATTTTTTACCCATTCCTTAAATTCTTTTGTAGTAACCTCAACTGGGATGTTTTGGAAAAGTTATAATAGTCTGGGAAATATGTTATTTTATCACCCCTACTCTTGATGCCAAACTCCAGTATGGTATTAAGTTCCATTTGTCCAAATCATTTTTTTTTTTTTTTTTTTTTATCTGATGTTTTCTGATTATTATTTGAAGATTTAAATTTTTCAAGCTCTTTTGGTAAAATGATACCCAAATACTTCATAGTGTCCCATTTCACATTATAATTTTGTACTACATTTTGATTAGGTTCATAGTTAAAAGTAATAACTTGGGTTTTCTAAAAGTTAACTTTGTACCCTGATAGCTCTCCAAAGTTTTTAGGGGTCATCATCAGCATAGGTAAAGAAGTGTTAGGATTTTCCAGGTAAATCATAACATCATCCACAAATAATGCTAATTTCTTTTCATCTCCCTCCATCATAATCAATTTCATAATTTTATTTTGTTTTATCCATTGGCTTAGTGGGCTCACCGAACACTCCTGGCGACATCCCCGTTCTATTTTGATCCTCTCAGACAGGCTTCCATTTATCTTGATTCTTGCTGTTGGACTTGTGTACACGGTTCAAATGGCTCATATACATTTATTGTGAAAGTTGAACTTCTTCATTACCCGGAAAATAAAAATTCCCACCGCACAGAATCAAATGCTTTTTCTGCATCTATTCCCTTTACTACGGCTTCCAAGTTATTATCTTTGATGTGTTGCATTACATGCAAAGTCCGACGGATATTATCATCTGTTTGTCTATGCTTTAGAAATCCTGTTTAATATAAATTATTAATATCTGGCAAATCGCGAAATTCTATCCAGGTGCTGTGCCAATATTGCAGTAAACAATCTAATCTACAGTGAGCACACTTATTGGCCTACAGTTTGAGCATATTGCTTTTTCCTTGGCACCTGGATTTTTATTGTTTTTGAGTTTGCAGATGACTTTGTTTATTTATTCTTCTGTAATTTCTGACAACAATAAGTTATTATGACTTGTGACAAATTTAAACCATTCAAAAAACTGTCAATTTGGGATCTATTGTTTGCATTCAAACAATTGAATTCAAAGCACTTATGAATTGCTTCTGTTTTGTAAATATTGGATTTTGTTTGCAGATCTTTTATTCTGTAAATGTGTCGCATTTCTTGCTGTCTTTTAAGCCTATATGCCAGAAATTTTGTGGATGCACTCCCAGCTAAGCACCTGTCACAGGTGTTGCTTACGAGGCAATGGGGGCTGTTGCTTTGGCAATGGCTCCCCATTACCAGGAACAATGGTGGTCATTGTTATGGCCTCCGAGGATTGGGCTCTGTGGCTGCCTGAGGGCATGCACGCACACTCGACTCGATGTCCCGCCATGTCCTGGGCCTTGTTCAGGGAAGTGTCTGTTCAGAACATTTTTGCGGTGGCGAGTTGATCCTCACTCCTCACGTTTGTCCAGGTTTACATGCTGGACTGTTTGCTGTCCTGATGTATAACGGACTCTGCCTTGCGGGCTGGTTTTTTTGCTCGATAAGCATGTCTGCACTATGGGAGCTTCCATATCTCATAGTGAGACATCTCATGAAATATTATGAAATACAACTTTAGGTTATGTACAGTGCATACGGAAAGTATTCACAGTGCTTCGCTTTTCCCACATTTCATCATGTTACAGCCTTATTCCAAAAGGGATTCAATTCATTTTTTTCCTTAAAATTCTACACACAATACCCCATAATGACAACATGAAAAATATTTTTTTTAAATGTTTGCACATTTATTAGATATAAAGAATGAAAATATAACATGTACATAAGTATTCACAGCCTTTGCACAGCACTTTGTTGTGGCACCTTTGGCAGCAATTACGGCCTCAAGTCTTTTGGAATATGAATATGAACCTCTCGAACTCCATCAGGTTGGATGGAGAGCGTCGGTGCACAGCCATTTTCAGATCCCTCCAGAGATGTTCAATGGAATTCAAGTCTGGGCTCTGGCTGGGCCACTCTAGGACATTCACAGAGTTGTCCTGAAGCCACTCCTTTGATATCTTGGCTGTGTGCTTAGGGTCGTTGTCCTGTTGAAAGATAAATCGTCGCCCCAGTCTGAGGTCAAGAGCGCTCTGGACCAGGTTTTCTTCCAGGATGTTTCTATACATTACTGCATTCATTTTTCCCTCAATCTTGACTAGTCTACCAGTTCCTGCTGCTGAAAAACATCCCCACAGCATGATGCTTCCACCACCATGCTTCACTGTAGGGAAGCACCACCTCTGGCCAGGTGATGAGCGGTGCCTGGTGTCCTCCAAACGTAACTCTTGGCATTCACGCCAAAGAGTTCAATCTTTGTCTCATCAGACCAGAGAATTTTGTTTCTCATGGTCTGAGAGTCTTTCAGGTGCCTTTTGGCAAACTTCAGGCGGGCTGCCATGTGCCATACCATACAGGCCTGATTAGTGGAGTGCTGCAGCAATGATCGTCCTGCTGGAAGGTTCACCTCTCCACAAAGGAATCCTGGAGCTCTGTCAGAGTGACCATCGGGTTGTTAGTCACCTCCCTCACTAAAGCCCTTCTTCCCCGATCACTCAGTTTAGAGGGTCGGCCAGCTCGAGGAAGAGTCCTGGTGGTTCCAAACTTCTTCCATTTACGGATGATGGAGGCCACTGTGCTCATTGGGATCTTTAATGAGGGGCGACCGTGGCTCAGGTGGTAGTGGGTCGTCTTCTGATCGAGAGGTTGGGGGTTCGATCCCAGTACCTGACTATGTGTCGAAGTGTCCTTGGGCAAGACACTGAACCCTAAGTTGCTCCCGGTGGTCGACTAGCGCCTTGCATGGCAGTCCTGTCCCACTGGTGTGTGAATGTGAGAGTGATTGGGTGAATGAGCTGATGTGTAAAGCGCTTTGAGACTGCTTCAGTGTGGTGATAAAGCGCTATATAAAATCAAGTCCATTTACCATTTACCATTTTAAAGCAGCAGAATTGTTTCTGTACCCTTCCCCAGATCTGTGCCTTGAGACAATCCTGTCTCAGAGGTCTACAGACAATTCCTTCGTCTTCATGCTTGTTTTGTGATCTGACATACACTGTTAACTGTGGGACCTTATATAGACAGGTGTGTGCCTTTCCAAATCATGTCCAATCAACTGAATTTACCACAGGTGGACTCCAATTAGGCTGTAAAAACATCTCAAGGATGATCAGTGGAAACAGAATGCACCTCAGCTCAATTTTGAGCTTGATCTCAAAGGCTGTGAATACTTATGTACAAGTGATTTCTTCGTTTTTTATTTGTAATAAATTTGCCAAAAATCTCAAACAAACATTTTTACGTTCTCATTTTGGGGTATTATGTGTAGATTTTTTAGGAAAAAAGTGAATTTAATCCTATTTGGAATAAGGCTGTAACATGATGAAATGTGGGAAAAGCGAAGCGCTGTGAATACTTTATGTATGCACTGTATATAACCCTGATTCTATGACTAATATGAGTGAGATGTCTCACCAGCCAACCATTCTTGCTCGAACGAGTGAGACGAGGTGCTTATTTTGAATGAGGAACTGTACATCCACCCTCCCTCTTATAGAGGGTGGGAGTGTCCCCGGCAGATGGAAAGTTCTTTCAGTGTTATTACAGTTCATCATATTAGCGCTAATTAATGGAAAAACATCTTTAAATAATGGAGTTGGGATTGGATCTAAAAGACAGGTTGTTGGTTTACAAGCACTAACTCTTGAGGTCAGCTCAGATAGACCAATTGGAGTGAAACTGTGTAAATAAAAGCTACATGTTGGAATTATTTCAGTAGCTACTTTGTTTAAGAAATTATTGAGCACTCCTGCAGGGGGGACATTAGCTTTGTTTCTAATTGTTAGAAGTCATTACTGCTCAGGCTGACAGGATTTGAGGGTTCAACAGAGTCTTTTGATGAGTCTGGCTACAGTGTTGAATAGAAACAGAGGATTAATCTTGTTTTCCTCAATTAAAGTTGAGTAATAGGAAGTTCTAGATTTGTGAAGAGCTTTTTTTTATAAGCTAACAAAGTCTTTCTCCAGGCTTTATGAACTTCTACCATATTTGATGAGAGCCACTTCCTTTCCAGTTTTCTTTATGCCTATTTTAAAAAACACTATTCAGAATTATACTAGAAAGTGACCCTTTTATCCTTTTTAAGTGGAGCAATGGTATTCAGAGCTGTGTGCTGTAACAAAATTGCACTGTTGACAAGATCATCTATTTTATATGCCATAAGACATTGATAGCTGCTTTCTGTTGAGATCATCATATTAATCAGAGGTAATCAGTGATGGAACTAAATATTTAAATTTAGGTACAGCATTTTCAGACATTGATCACCATGAAAAATCAGCCAATCACAAATGCCACAAATATTAATTCAAAAAGTGTTAAAGAATGTGAAGTCTGTAACAAATGTGTCTAATAAGTCATTAGTGAATACCAGAGAACCACATGAGTGAGCCTGAAAAAATTATCAAAAATATATAATGAAAATAAACTTAAAGACAAGCAATGTGAAATAAACAGTAAATGTGCAACGTGTTGACTTTTATATGAACTGTAAGTATATTAAATAAACACGTGCTTCATATATACATTTATGTTTTTATTTAGGCTGTTTTGTAATTTAGGAATTAGGGCTGAGCGATATATTGAGATTCAAGCTGTATTGTGTTTTCTATTTTGGTGATATAGAAAACTATAATATTTCATACATCATATGAAACAAAATACTTTTTAATTTTAGGAGTCGCTGCTTTTACTTCTCAGAACAACAAGCTCAGTTAGATGGATTTCTGAGTGCACATATTGATCAGCTGTTTGTTAATAAATGTCCCTGTGTGGCATTTAGCATCAGCAAATTTAACCCAGAATTGTCTTTCTGGTCAGACTTTAATTTAAAATTATCGAGATTTATATTGTATATCACCATTTTGAGAAAATATATTGAGATATGAGTTCACAAATGACGTCATTATGGCTGCAGACTCCGGTTTAATCTCCATCCTCATCCTGCTTGATCTGAGTTCGGCCATCGACACCATTTTTCACCCCATCCTCCTCAATAGACTCCTCCATTGGCGTCACTCACACCCTCCTCCACTGGTTCCACTCCGAACTCTCAGGCTGCACTCAGTTCATCCAACTCAAAACCTTCACTTCCCAGCCCTCCCCCATCACTTCTGGTGATGGGGGAGGGATAGGGGAGCCCTGGAGCCCGGTTCCTCAGGGCTCCGTCCTGGGCCCCCTTCTCTTTATCATCTATCTCCTTCCACACGGCAATATCTTCAGAAAACTCGGCATTCATTTTCACTGCTTCGCGGATGACACCCAGCTCTATCTGTCCAGGAAACTTGACTCCTCTCTCCCTCCCTCAGAGGCCGCTGTCGGTAGCCTAAAAGAGGCCTATAAATAGGGTTTCATTCCACCCCGGGGGGCACTACCTAATTTTTTTATATTTTACATCAGAAATATATAGAGATTCCTCAGGAAAAAGTTGTCAGTGCACAACCTTGCAGTTTTTGAGAAAAAAATATGCTAAAGGTGCCCATATTGAAAAAAGGGAAAACAGGGAATTTTGCACTTTCAAACCTGTTTATCAAATAAACCCAAAAAAGCTAAACAACCACTTGAAGTACAAAATAAACCAGTTTGAAATGTGAGATATACCTGTAGTTGCTATCTAGGAACAGTAAACATAAGATTATCAAGAACACCTCTACTGTAGCATTAACATCACAATTACTTCTCATTATGTTATTCCAATTCAAAGGTAATATTTGAGGCAAAATCTGAATAACAAATAGAATTAAGCCAAAATATAATGTATTAAAAAAAACACTTTTCAAAATACATTTTATGGTGAATGGCAATTTGCATACATGAGCAGTAACTGCTCTACATGTACATTTTCACGAGTGATTATTGTAAACAAGATTTAATTTGTATTTATTCATATTAGATATATATGTCCCATATTACATGTATTATCATATACACATCACAAAATATCAATATCACTGTCCTCACTATCATATTCACAATAAATACTATCCTCAGTTGATCTCACATTGTCACAACTAGTGCAGTGCCCGTAGGAAGTATGTAGTACTAAAGAAAAGTGTGACTGGCTGATCCAAGTTTGTTGTGAAATGTGTAGAGTGGTAACGATTGTTTTTTCATATACTTAAATGAATAAATTGGGAAAAAGCAATGCACCACCATGAAGTTATGCAGTGGAGAAACACTTTGAGACACTCACGTTTAGTGCTGCAGCTATCAAATATTTTTCTAATCGAGTATTTTGTCAATTTTTTCATTGATTAATTGAGTAATCGGATAAATTACACTTTTTTTGTTTGTAAACAATGATATCAATAGTGTGTTACGAAATATGAAAGAGCTCTTAAAATGCGCAAGCAATTGTCAGTTATTCCTCAAAATTTCATTCAAAATTCATTCATTTTTCAAAACTTGAACTTAACAGTAAACAAATTCCAAGGCAAATATAAATAAATATATATACAACCTATTTCCTTAGATTTATCATCATAATAAAAAAGGACCATGGGGTAGCCACTGCTATAACCCATCTGATAAGACATGAAGCTTCCTCCACGGTGCATGAGGGACCTATCCAGATAAAGCTGTTCATGCTGTCCATGTGATGTACTGTGGGGGACAAAAAAACTCACTCACAAGTAAATTTAGTCACAATGAACATATTTACATAGGTCAGTGCAAGCCCACGAATGTGTGTCAGAAATAGGGCTGAACAATTTTGGAAAATAATCTAATTGCGATTTTTTTTTCCTCAATATTGTGATAGTGATTTAATATGCCATTTTTTTTTCAAGGGCCTCTTGTCATGTATTTTTCCATGATCACATGCAAAAAATCAATCTGTTTCATATTAAACTATTTCATATTTATTTAAACTTTAAATAAATATAAAATGTAAATTTTGAAGCACAGATTACAACAATAAAGCAAACAAATATGTGGCTTTACCTCTTCAACATATCTAACTAACTTCCCGTTTCATGAAACATGTAAACATGTGAACTGCACTTCTTAAACACTCTCTGAACTTAACAGGACAGAACAAGACAGGACAAGAAAAAAAAAATAAATAATTGCAGCCTTTGCAATTATATATATATATATATATATATATATATATATATATGTATTACAGTATATATTAGAATCCAGCCCAACCCAACCTGAGCCCGACTTCACTTAAATTGTAGGCCCAAGCCCGGAGCTATGGAGCCCCAGACATGACATGGTAAAAAAAAATACTAATTTGTGGCCACGAAGTAGATATAATGTGCGCACAAAATACTAATTAATAATATTATTAACATTCCTGGTGAGCTGGGTAAGCAAATTGAGCGCACCTTCTCTAAGGTATTTAAGGTAGAGTCAGTAGAGGGGAAAAAGTTACACGATGGACAGGGATAGTATGATTGAGTTTTATTTTAGGCTGGGAATGAGCTACAAAGACATTCTGAAAAGCCTGGCATTGCAAGGAACCATTATTACGGGGAGGCATTTAAACAGAATATTGAGAGCCAGGTTGCTTTACCGGCGGAGGTACAACTTGGACGTCGGGATAAATTTCATTGTTGACCAACTGCAAGGCCCTGGAAAGGATCACGGTTATCGGTGGATGTATACAAAGTGTAAACAACACGGTATTTTTATCAGAAAAGAAGACGTCAGGATCCTCCTCTCTCTACTGGACCCCATTGGTTCTCAAGTTCGTCAAACCAGGCGTCTCAGAAGGAAGTAATATTTTGCTCAGGGACCTAACTGTGTGGCACATAGACTCATACGACAAACTGAAGCCATATGGGATATGCATTGACAGGTGCTCACGCAACATCATTTCGCTGCGGGCCGCCATTACTAACAGTGACCTGAAAGTTATCGGGGGGTACTTTGTGGAAGCAGTGGAGCGCTGTGGGGGCTGCCCCAGACTCGTACGAACTGACATGGGCATTGAGAACGCAGTGGTGAGAGACATTCAGCGGTATTTACGGAGAAATGACGTGGATGACAGAGCAGCGAAGAGAAGCTACATCACGGGCAAGTACCGCGAACCAGAGAATTGAGAGCTGGTGTGGAGTGATGAGAAAAGAAGGAATCGAACCCTGGATCACGCTTCTAGCAGAACTGAAGGATGAGGGATTCTTCACTGGGGATTTTGTTGACAAAGCCTTATCACATTTCTGTTTTATGCCATTCATTCAGGTAAATAGTCACTGTGAGTTTATGTTCATTTAATGTGTGTGATGTACTGATTCTTTAGACCACAGATTCTCAAACTGTGGTATGCGTACCACAGCAGGCTCCATCTAGTGGTATGCCAAATAGTCACTCAATTAAATATAAAGACAAAAAATTGTGTTTTATTTTCCTATATTTAAACACAGTGTTAATGTTCATACTGCATGTATCACAATGCAATTTAAGGTACTTTATTTTCTTAACACAAACTTTTTCTTACCCACTGCAAAGGCATGTAGAGAATAAAGAGGACTATATTTCACTTATTGTAGGCGCTAATCACTGTTTAAAAATTTAAAAACGTAATCATTATTGTTTCTTCTGCCGTAAGCAGAGCGGAGACACAGCTGAGGCACAAGACCTTGGTGGGTACCGTGGCAATGGGGAGGGCAGGCCTTGGTAGTTTTCCTAGGCCACGCTACGACAGGGCTCGCGGCAAGGAGAAGCGCCAATTAGTCCAAGACGAGATCCGTGCAGAGCTCAAGGAAGAACGGTACAGCAAGATGCTCAGCATGTCCAAGCAAGGGGCGTAGACAAGGTGGGAGCATGCAGAAGCTCGCAAACTCACCTGGGGAGAGCTCTGGAGAGCTGAACCTCTGCGAACAAAATTCCTCATTCAGTCTGTATACGACGTCTTCACAAGCCCGGCCAATCTGCACACCTGGGGCCTACCTGACACTCCGGAGTGCAAACTGTGCCAGAGGAGCACATCTTGAGCTGTTGTCCAAAGGCTCTTGGGAAGGGACGGTATCGCTGGCGCCATGACCAAGTTTTAAAATCCCTGGCTGATTCCATCTGTGTAGCGATACAATATAGCAAGTCCCAGGTCACCCCTAAGCAATCAATCACCTTCATTAGAGCAGGACAGAAAGTAAACCACCAGCCAAGCTCCGCAGGAGGGCTCCTCGCCACCGCTCGTGACTGGCAGCTCCAAGTTGACCTGGGAACGAAACTCAAGTTCCCGGCAAAATTGTCCCCTCTTCACTCCGCCCAGACATGGTGTTAACATCTGATCCAACCAAGCAAGTGGTGCTACTGGAGCTGACGGTCCCCTGGGAGGACCGGATTGACGAAGCCAATGAGCGATAGAGGGCCAAATACCACAGAATGCCGGAGCAATGGCTGGAGAGCCCGCTGTGAACCAATCGAAATCGGGTGCAGGGGTTTTGCAGGTCACTCACTACAGCGAGTGTTGAAACGCCGAGGCATTAGAGTACAGCAGTTGAGAAAAGCCACCAAGAACATCCTTGAGGCCACAGAAAAGGCCGCCAGGTGGCTGTGGATCCGTAGGGGGGATCCGTGGTGCGCCACTTGGATACAGGCTGGGGTCTGATCACCCCCGGCTGGGTTGCCCAGGCGAGGGTGTCTGATGATTAAAGACCCGAAACACCCTATGACCCCGGGTTCATCACTGATGACTTGTCAAAGTATCATCGTGAGGTGTATTTGTGTTCTTCAACAGGAGGTATTAAATGACATCCGAAGTGTTTGGAATGCTCACCGTATAAGGCCCTCCAAGAACACTAACGTGCCCAGTGGGATACCTGATGTCATGTACGTGGCCCCTCACCTTTGGGGTGCAGAAGAACGTCTTATTCCACTGACTGAAGATTTGACCACATGTAAAGACAAGTGCACATTTTTTAGTTCAGTCCCATGTGATGTGAACATGTTTGATTTGTGCACAATAATAATGGGGGAATCAAGCTTGGAGTTCCCATCTACAGTACCTTGTTCCAGGCACTTGATTTATATTTTCATCTGAGGGACACGGTTTGAATGGACAAATCGTGTGGTACATTTGGAACTTCAGTACATTTTTTTATTACCATAATGTATATATTACTTTTTATATTTGTGTGATCATCTTGTGTCTTTGTTTAAACCAAAATAATCAGAAAAGACTGTATAACTTACTGTTTTCAATTTTACCTATTTGTCAGTAAATTAGCTCATCATTAAATATTGATGGCTATAGTTCACTACAAAATAAGAAATGTTTAACTTAAATAGTTGTACAAGTTAAACAAAATCTATCTTTTGGGCCTAAAGTCACTATTCTTCAATAGATATTAAACTTGTCAAACTGTAATAGCTTCAAAAGTTGTTCATAAAGTTTGGTTGTTACATGTTTTTGGTATTTGGCTTTAGGGTAAAGTTCAAACAAAAATAAACTGCTCTTATTGGCATCACCTAAATGGTAACACAAAAAACATCCATCTAACCATCCATAACAAGGACAATAGCACTCTGGATAGCAACCACACAGACTGGCAATGACATCATGATTCTAATGCTATGATCAATTAGACAAGAAAACCAAATAGACTACTGTATATTGCATCATTATGATGGTTGTATCATCAATGCTCTGTACGTTTCCTGAGCCTTTTGTTTTTATAACAATGGAAGAAAATAAAACAATTGAATGTTTGATGAAGAATTGTGTCTTCTATTATCAGTCACTGCACATTTATAACACTAGAAAGTGATGTGCAAAATAACTATGGGTGGTGTCATTAGAATTGTTCAAGTGTAAAGATGCATTGAATGTAACCGAGAGGATATCAACATTTTGTACAAACTTGAATGGTTTATTCATTGGTCTGTTTTCAAAATACACCACATTGAAAAACAGGTTGTATGTTGTACATAATAACAGGATAAGAATTATTGTTATTTATTTAAACTTCTTTAAAGTGTAAACCACTTTTTATATACCATGAAAACATCAGTCAAGGCTCACTTCCTTTTTTCTACTGGGGTTGCTACAAAAACTGTAATAATGATATAAAACATGCTTAATCAATTGGATTTTGGTATTTGAAGTGGAGCTGTACATATGCCCAGTCAGTGTACCTGCAATAGACAGCGCTCAGCATTCTCCCAGTTTGTAGAACAGTAACTTCTGCAAACTGGAAGAGCGCAGAGTTCTGTCTACTGCAGGTAAGACACTGACTAAGCATATATACCTCATACAAACCCCATTTCCAAAAACCCGAATCATCCCTTTAAGCTTACCATTTGACTGTAAAAGAACACAGCAACCTCTTTAAAGGCAGATGAAATAAAATGCCGAACATAAAAAAAGCAACAATGGGATACATATTACAAAAAGCAAAACCATCCATTCGAACAAGGAGCTGTCACATCCTTCATGTAATTGTTTATATTACTACCTACACCACATCCATTACCCACATTGAGCTTGTGAGAATGTTGTTAAATTCGCTGCGAAAATCTGGATAGCTGTAGTAACCAATGGGCAGCTGGGACTGTGGTCTACGGAGGAAATCTGTGGTTTCTATGAACTCAACTAGTATGGCCTTATCCAAGAGATCAGATCCTGTACAGAACCGCAGGAAAAGCTGAAGATGGTTGCAATCAATTTTTCCGATGTACCTTTTCAGGTAACGAGACACTGTTGTCTGGGCAGCTGTTATCTCCTCTGGAAAATTTAGAAGCCCCTTCAGTGTTTTTGCAGTTGGTTTTTTGTGTAATGAAATGATGCAGTCCTTCTTGTGGTAGTAAACCAGCTACAGAACCCACAACAGGACGCCAGCACTTAATTACATACATTGGGGCCTGAACAATTACTTTGTGTCCAATCTGTACCAAAACAGGGAGCAGTGTGTCCTTGGTGGGGACTTGCTTGCATTCATGTGCGTCTAGTAAATCCAGCAATTCATCTGTGTCCACTGAATTAAAGTCCTCCAAAGCCTTCAGAAGGACAGATCTTTCTTCTTGTGATACATACAGCAAAAAGGAATCCTTAAAACTACTGGTTGTCAAGCCATACAGCACTTCTTCGAGAAATGGTTTTGCAAGTTTTACTGGGAAGTAACCCGCTTGTTTCCACCCTACTACAAATACGCTAGCTACAGCCTGCCATTCTTCACACTGAAAGTCATGCCTGATGAAGGGGACTTTCACCTCAACTCCCAGTGTGCAGCTGTCATAGAAATCAATTCAAAATTCTGTCAGGCAGTCTCGCAAAACACAATTTCCTTCCCCTTGTTCAAGCTCTCCATATGGTAAACACATTTTGATGTTGACCTCAGATGCAATAATTTTTGGGTCCTTGAAGGCACTGATCAAGTCAGTGAGACAGTGACCTCTTCTTACAATCAGCGTTACAGGACAAAATTGTGGTTCAGGAAGTGCTTGAGCTGGAACACCGGCCTCCCCTGCAAGCACCGGTGGCATATCCACTGTTTGATGAGCATCATCCTCTTCTTCTGGAAAGAGTGTTTTGAGGTTTGGTTCATCCACTGTTACATAACTTACATCCCCACTTATGATAATAACTGCATCAGAATCTTTGTTTTTGCCCAGAGTTAGCAGACCATCCCATGGTAATGTGTCGTTCAGTTTCAAATTATAACTTGTGGAAGCTCCATCATTAATTATGTAGTGGTTTGGTGATTCTGAATTTCTGAACAGATCCTCAATGTCCTGACTTTGTTCATTGTCAGTGAGATCTACCACTGAGGGTTGGCTTATTTTGTGATCATCTGCCTCCACTCTTGAGGGCTGCTGTCCTGTTGTCTTTTTGGTGCAAATATAAAGTCGCAGCATTCTGACTTTACTTTGGCAACTCGTCTACTGTATTGGAGACATCAACATGTATCTGTGAGCTCTCAATATGAGTTGAATAGTGTGAAAGACTTTTTTTGGGGAAAAAAAGATTTTCAGCAATACCTTTGATATTTGCCACTGTTTCGTCTTTGTCAATAGAAAGATGCCTCGTTCCTCCACCACTTACAGCCTTCACCTGTTTGTACCTTTCCTCTTCCTCATCAAAATCCATCCAGCCAACCTCAATTCTTCTCAATTTCCGTTTGGCATTTGTATTTCCTGCCCACTGAGATGATTTCTTTTTTGGAGGCATCCCCTCAGCTCCAGACAGTCTTTGTTGTAGCTCTGAAAGTATGGATTCTTTCCTGAATAATGATTTTTGCAACAGTGCTGCTTGTCTGCAAAAGGCCACAGTGGAGACTCTATCTCCAACTTTGGGGATGTACTTTGCCAGGTCACTGTCTGTCATTAACGGAATGACAGTTTCATCAATCTGTAAAAATAAAATATACTCCAAGTCAATAAATAAATTAATTAGTACATACAAATGCGTAATATAGAATGCCAATGGATATTTAAAGGAAGTTAAGAATATAGGGCTCTATTCTCCTGTCTGGACTTAAACGCTTTTTTGCGCGCCTGCAATTACGCGCTTCTCTTCTACGCGTATTCTCCGGTCCAGGCTGCTGACACGCCCACCGGGGCCAAAAAGCGTACATGTGTGAATGAAGGCGGGCTGAAGGAAGAGGCGGTGATGTCATTTTTTTGGGCTGTCTAGAAATCACGGAACCTAGAGTTTTCCCAATGCTTGTAAATGTCATTGAAATCTGTAAAAATGATAAAGTTCACTTTTAATTTGAAACACCTTCGTTGATAAACAATATAACAAGTTAATTTAATCAGATCATTGATCAGATTATTGCAGTGTGACTGAGAATCGGCCGGATTCTGTCCGAGTCACAGTTAAAATCCTTGATCATCATCATCATCATCATCATGTGACTGAGTTAGATGCTGGAGATATGAGAAAATAACGCGGCCGCAGAGCGTCCTGCTTTAATACAGCGGGATGTTTGCAGTGAAACAGAACTATTAACTTCCATAATACACAGTTTTAAAAATAAATAGTTTAAAGTGACCTGAGCTGATCCTCATTAAAATATGTGTGGGAACAGTTTGTGGTCCATCCTCATCTGCATATGACAGCTTGTTTCACTCTGTAGTGGATCAAACTGTGACTTTACGTTGGACATAGTATGAAAATAGTTGAATCACTGTGACCAATGTGTACAGAAGTCTGTCAGAGTTTTAATTAATCGTCCGTGTGGCTTCAAATGTAACTAAGTCCATAAATTTTATTTAGACAAAGGGGTGAGATGCGCTGCTTACTCTCCTCCATGTTTACATGTGCATAGTGATATTGCCTTGATTTTGGCTGTGGGTAAGGGATGAGGTGGTGAGGTTCATGGCTTTGGCTGCTCTTGGGGGTGGCGATTGCATCCTGGGTTGTTGGGTGGCGGGGTGTTGCAGTGGGTTGCTCCGCCGGCCGGTCTGGGTGCCTTGGCCTGGTTCCCTGGGGCGCGCCTTCGCTGAGGGTGCCGCTGGCGCGGTAGGCCGGGCCGCCCCCTTCCCCCTCCTCCCCGGTGGTTCACTTGGGGGACCGCGGGGACCGGCTTGTGTAGCTTCGTGGGGAGGGAAGGGTGTGGAGCCTCGCCTACGCTGGGGCCTCCCCTGGATCGTGCTGGGTGGGTGTGTGTGGGGGCGCGGCCGGTGTCTCCTGTCCTGGCGGATCCGCGTCGGGAGTGGTTGGTCTGCTGGCTGGGGGTGCCGGGCCCTGTGGGTGCCGTGTCTGGGCGGGGGTGTCCCGGGGGTGGGTCTTTGGGTTTGGCGTCTCGGGGCTTGGCCCCCCCGCTGTCTGCCCGGGGGCTGGCCGCGGTTAAGCGGAGTGCTGCGCCGCCTTGGGCGGGGTGGGGCTGGTGGCTGGGGCCCGCTGTCCTCTGGGCCGTGCTGGCATCGGGGGTGATTGGGGGTGGCCTCCGTGGGAGGGGGTGCTCTCCTGGCGACGTTGGTGTGGGGTTGCGGTGCCTGGCTGGGGGTGCATGGGCTCACCTGCCTGTCAGTCCGTGGCTGGCGGGGTGGCCCTGCCTGGGTGGTTGCTGGGGGCTCTCTTTGCGGGGTCTCTCCGGGCGGTGCCGGCCTGGTGGGGCGTGGGGGTGCCCCTTCCCTACGGGTGGGGCTTGGTGCTTGTCTCGTCTCCTGGTTGCCTTGGGGGCGCGCCTCGCGGCGTGTGGGTCTGGGGTGGCTTGCCGCGCCGAGGTGGGGGGCGGGCGCACTGGGGGGTGCTGGCCTCTGCGCCGGGGTTGGGGCGGGCTTGCTTGGCACTCCGGGACGGTGCTCTTTGCTGGGGGGCGGCTCTAGTCAGTATCGGCAGCTTGGTAGGTCTGTCCTGCTATCTGCGGGCTGGCAGGTGGGTGGGTTCTGCGCCTTTGGCGGGGGGCTGCTGCTCCACATTGGTTGTGTGCCGTTGGGGTGCCTCGCTCCCACGGTGGCGGCCGCCTGTCGCCCTTGCGCCGGGGGGGCATTGCCCCGTGGCTTGTGCTGTCCTTATCCTGCGGTGGTGCCCTTGGGGTCCGGCGGGCGTGGCCGGCTGGCCGGGCCGGTCTTGGCGGGCGGCATCAAGGAAAGGCGATCTGGCGCGCTCTGGGGTGCCTGGTCGGTGTGCCTGGGGGCCGGCGGGGCAACTTGCAGCATCCCCTTGGTGCCCTCGGCGACTATGGGCATGGTCGCTGTCCCTGGGGGCGCTGCTCTTGGTGCTGCTTCTGTTCCGGGTCCTTCTGGCCAGGGGTCTGATCCCTGCTGACTCTGGGCCCGCCGGCGAGTGCCGGTGGCGGAATACGCTGGGTGCTTGGCTGCTTGGGGCTTCCTCAGATGTGTGTGTGGGGGGCGGTGGCTGCCTCTCAGCCTGGGATCTTGGGGGCATCTGGGGGGTTGCTCAGCTGTGGGGGGGTGGCCTGGGGCTCCCTGGCCCCCACTCTTTCTGCTGGCCTGGCTGCATCTGCGGGCCCGGGTCAGTTCCTGGGTTTGCGGCAGCGGTTTTTTGTACATATACTGGTATACGATGCACAGGCACACCTTGGGATGTGGGATAAAACTCATACTGGGCTTAACTTTAGACCCGTTAATCCCAAATACCTGCTTAAGGTACTAACACTCACTCATTCCCCCTGTCCACAGCCACCACCATTATAGCTAAGCTTCACACTTGATTACACATCATAATAAACACAATATATTCTACAACTTCACATCTCACCCTCACTGTAGAACAATCTATTCTTCCCCACCCTTTCTATTTCCTACCTTGAGTCTCTCCTCCCTGCTCCCTTTCCCCTCCCCCTCTGCTCTCCCTTTTTATATCCTCCCTCTAATAAAAGATTTCTTACCGTTCCTTAGGGAGGGCTGGTGATGGTCACAATTAAGCAATAAAATAAATCAATTTATTTTACTGCAATAACAAAACATGCATTGCTGTCTCATAATAATTGCACTTCTTGTAGTGTTGACCTTTGACAGCATGTGCAGACAAGAAAAAAAACAAACAAAAAAAAAACTGCAGGATAATGTGTGGAGAACTTTTTGCTTGGATACCTTTTATTACCGTTGAACATATTGAGCAAAAGAAAAAGTAGTGCCGTGTTCGGGGTACGAAACTGAACGATGCAGCTCACGTACAGCAGCCTATCATCCCTTACCCACTGCCTTTCAGAAATTAAAAACTGGTTATCTCTAACTTCCTCAAACGTAATTGCAATAAGACAGAACTCCTCCTCATTGGCACCAAATCCATCCTCTCCAAAACTAACTTTCTCCCTCACCATTGACAACTGTCTGGGTGTCATCCACGACAGCTCACTATCTTTTCACTCCCACATCAATTGCATAACCCAGTTTGCATACTTCCACTTATGCAACAACAACCGTCTCTGCCCCTCCCTCACACCTCACTCCACCATCCTGGTGCACTGCCTCATCACTTCCCGGCTCCTTATTGGTGTCCCTCACAAATTCCTCCATGAACTCTAATTGGTCCAGAACTCTGCAGCCTGTATCATAACCGGAACCCCCTCCTCTGACCAAATTTCCCCTGTCCTCCAGCAGCTCCACTTGCTCCCCATTGTTTAAACGCTTTTTTATTTTTTTTTATTTTTTTTTTTTTATTGAATCATTTTTACAGACACGTTCGAGAGGCCTCCCCGTTGGTCAGTGATGTTTGAGTGACACGCCTCTTCACCAATGGAATTTGACATAGGATTTTCTCTCAACAACAAAAAAGGCGCCATTTGCAATCTATGCAAGCGAGTGTGTCACGACTAGGCAAGACAGAGGAATTGACTCATATGCAGGGCTTGGGAACAGGCAGACAGGATTGTGGCTCATCCAGTGTTATTATAGTGACAAAGGTCCAGTATGCTTTACAAGCAGTATCAGGGCAGGGTCATCTACAGCACAAGAGACCCGTGCAGGACGAGCATTAACGAGAATGTTGACCCAAGATGAAGGACTTACAAATATTTTTGTCACAAATATTTTTTATGCATTTGAACATTTTTTCTTTGATTGAAAATTATAATTTTTTGATTGAATAATAAAGGCACATATCTACCTCCATAGTTTTTCTGGGATTGTTTTAAACACACACACACACACACACACACACACACACACTTTTAATTCAACGACTCTCAAAATAAAGAATTATTGCTGTTCCTAAATCAAAAGAAAAACATTCATGTAATAGGTTAATTACTATTCAATACTTTTTCAATTCTATGAAAACCTTGAATGTAGTTCACTTTGTATTATCTGTGTGGACCTGTTCTCACTGCTGGGTTTGTGTTACTCTTCAGGTTGATGTCTCAGTACAAACACACTGACAGCGTTCATAATTCTGGACTTGTTTGGGGCCAGGTGCTCCGGATCCACCCTGCTTTATTACAGAATGTTGAGATAACGGTCAGTATTCTCTCTGAGGGGCACAAAGACCCGCTGCCTTTCCCCACGACAGGTAAGACAACCACAGCAGAAGTCCTTAACATGTTGGATACTGAACTCTTCTCCTCTGTACAGTGAACAGGACGGTGCAGAGTCTGATCGATGAAACCTTCCAGCTACTGGATATCACACCCAGCGCAGATGCAAAGTATCTTTTAAAGTTATGCATTTCAGAGGAGTATCTCAGGAAGTAGGTATTTCACAGGGCATGGTTCACATAGGGAGACATTTTTTCTGCATCAAAAATCTAACCTTCTCTCTGCATCTTCAGTGAGGAGCAGCTGGGTATGCACGAGACCATTCAGACCTACGCTCGGTTCAACCGTATTGTGCCACTCCGGTTGGTCAACACAAACCACCTTCATCAATTATTGTGCAGAGATGTGAGTACCTTCTCTTGCTGTGCAGTTCAGTGTAAAGCTCGTGCTATTAGCAAAGCTATTTTGCTATTCTTTATGTTATTAGTACCAGTGTTGGGAACGTTACTTTAAAAAAGTAATTAGTTATAGTTAAAAAAGTAACTGTGTTAGTAACTGAATTACTCTATAATAAAAGTAACTCATTACCAAGGAAAGTAACTATTTGCGTTACTGTTGCTATATGTCAAAGAATTCACATTTTTTAGATGCGTGTGTCGTGAGGTGCTTCATTAAATTTGAGTTGCTTACAACGGATGTCGACAAAGTCTTCACTCCTGGATATAATGAACACTTCACATACACGTTCTTGCCTTTGACCACAATTAATTTAAAGTAGTGTTTGAATCGTCACCTTAAAAATGTCAATTTTTCGTCAGATTGCTCCATGCTCACCATCTCTGCTGCTTCATCCAATCTGTAGTGTGTGTGTGTGTGTGTGTGTGTGTGTGTGTGTGTGTGTGTGTGTGTGTGTGTGTGTGTGTGTGTGTGTGTGTGTGTGTGTGTGTGTGTGTGAGTGTATATGTGTGTGTGTGTCCCGTGTGTGTGTGTGTCGCGTGTGCTGGCACGTCGCCTTAAGCCAATCATAATCACTCACCTTGTTTTTAACCCACCTCCTCACAGCAGCTGAGTAAGATGCCAGGGTTGCTTTCGGATAACAGTTTATTCAATCAATGCATGTAACGCACCGCATTTAACGTTCAGTAACGATAACGGGGTTGTAACGGCGTAAAAAGTAATTAGTTAGATTACCCCGTCACTGAAAAACAAACGCCGTTACTTAACGCCGTTATTTTAAATGCCGTTATTCCAAACACTTTAGAAAGCAGTTAGATAAATACAGTATATGAAGCTGAATATTCTTACTCCTTACTGTAATTATATATGAATACTTTTTTCCACTTTATTTTTATTTTTGAACAATTATAAAACTAGAATAAAAAACTAAATAAATCAATCTTAAAAAAAAAAAAAATACAACAAAAATAAAATTGCAGGAGAAAAGTATTTCAAATCACACAGGGTCACAACTTTTTCAACATGTCCCCTCTCAGTTTACAATGTCGCTGCTCTTATTCCTGTATAAAAGTCTCAAAAATGAGTCAGACTATCCATTATATAGATCTCTTCAATAGACTGGATCTGTTGTTCTATAGCTGGTACTAACAAAAAACTCTTTGTTAGAGTTTTTTTACAAGCCACTAATAAAAGTTTTAAGAATTAAAAAATAAATAAATAAATTACAGTGTGCATCTTCATCTGGACGATGGCACAAGTACAGTATAATAACATTCAATGGTATATCCATTCATTCTCACACCCACTTATCCCCGTTTATCAGGGTCACGGGGGTCTGCCGGTGCCAATCTCCGCCTCTCATTGGGCGCTGGGCGGGGGTACACCCTGGACAGGGCGCCAGTTCATCACAGCGCAACACAGACAACCACTCACTTTCTCATTCACTCCTATGGGCAATTTAGAGACTCCAAACAACCTTACAGTCGTGTTTTTGGATTGTGGGAGTAAGCCGGAGTACCCAGAGGAAACCCATGCAGCACGGGGAGAACATGCAAACTCCACACAGAAAGGACCCAGGTGTCCACCCCAGGGCTTGAAAACAGAACCTTCTTGCTGTGAGGCGGACGTGCTAACCACTAAGCCACCACAAAAAAAATGTCTGTATTTATGCCCTCCTCTGGCCCTACGTCATCGTGCGGGAGGAGGAATTCAGTGTCCAGTCTATAGACACGCCCACTATGCATAAGTAGGCCGCAAATCAGCCTGTTTGAGTAAAGTAGTTTCAGAGGGCTAAAAACAGGCGACTTTGGGAAAAGAAACCTCAAATATTATGTTTTTGGGGTTCTTAGAACAAATGGAGATGGGTGAAAAATAGCATGACATGGGACTTTTAGGGAAACTTACTTTAAGTACAGGTGAACAATTGCGGGACCCATGTAGCATTCCCAAAAATGATTGGTCATCTGATGTGCGGTCCTGACCTGATGTTCAATGGCCAGACATTTATACATATCTGATAGAAAAACCCAGTGTATTTACGAAAAAAAACCTAGAAGCATACAAGTCTCTAGATGCTTATACTGTAACTACTTGTTATGAAAGGGTAGGTAGGTGGGCTGCTCTACTCTTGTTAACAAAGGTTTCCATGTATTTCCTTGTATTCTGATCAGTTTCAACTGATGAGTTTCCATCTCTACCTTAAGTCTCCTCCTCACTGTCCCACATCTGCATATCAGTCCAGTTACAGCTTTTTAATTGTTCCCTTTTTACTGGATCCAGACTGTGATAGCGCTCCGTCCGCTCCCGTGCACCATCGCCTCTGCAGCAATTACGTTGACACGATCGCTGGGTCTGTACCGGGACCTCCTTGCCATTCCACATGCTTAAGTGGAAAGCCAGAGGCAGGGAGAGCACTCCTCTCTGCCCTTCTATGAGCCTTCATGGAAAGGCTAAAGCAAGGAAAACCTAACATGCTGTAATATAGCAGAGTAGATGTTAATGTTAACTAAATGACAATCATTTAGTTTGATTCATACTGTCCTGGAGAAGTTGTGGTAATATACACACATGTTAAGTGCCAAAAACACAGTGACTAGGAAATGATAAAAATGGCGAGACAAATTTCAAAGGTTTAAAAAACCAAGTAAAAATGTTTTAAAGGCAGCAGCCGATGACATTTGACCCTACTGCTTCCCGTAGCAGCTTAGAGCTTTGTTTGTTTACAACATGGCGGACACTGCGGGTGATCTGAGACCCATAAGTCTGTTGTTTGTAGTGATACAACGAGAAAACAAGTGGCTGGAACAAAGAATGAGCAAAGCCTGCACTCAGTGCACACTTGTCTGGATATAAAGCGGTGGATTGAGCGGTTTTGTAGTCATCTACTCACTTGCCTCCCCGCGACAAAATTGGCGTCCACCGACCACGGGAGCACATAGACAATCAGCGGCGGTGGAGAGACTTTTAATGCTATAATCTACGTTGTTGGACTTTTAAATGCTTTTAATTCATATGGATCATTTTATTCTATCCTATTTGTTGTTTAACTTAGTGATTTACAACTGCCAGCAGGTCTTTCCCTCCATATTAAAGTGTATCTCCCATATTAAAGCACACGTATAAAGTGCTGTATGATATATCATGTAGAACATAATAAATAATGACACTGCTTTACTTTACTTTCTCATTCTTTAAGTTACCATGGGTGATGAATGTTTCAAGCTGCATTTTGGATTTATTTTGGCAGGTCCATAATACAGCTTTCAAAACTTGTGTTACAGAAATAATAATAATAAAAACAGTTAGATTGGTATATTCTGTAGGGAAACAAAGGATAATTCATATTCAAAAATATTAATTATTAATTTCAATATGTTCATTTTGCCAGGAGTTACATCTGAAATTGGGTTAAAGTGTTTCAGATCACTTGTTTTATTTAAATGTTACAGTTCCCGGTTTTGTAGTGGGTTCTTGATGTCAGAATAGAGGTTTAATAAAAGTTTAAATGTCAATAAATTATTCACATAGGTTATAAGCATGATGATGATAACAAGTAGGCAGTTTCACAGGTATTCACAGTTATTTTGACTTATCCACATTATGTACATTTGTACACAGGCGCTGGTATATACACATTATAAAATGGTATCAAATTAAAATTATGGAATATGAATCTAGAATTTTCGATTGAGAGAATTTTTAAGTTATAAACCACCTTTCTGCCAGAAATGTGTGTGCGTGCAGTTTTACCCTCCTTCAAACAGGGGCTTTCACGACAGCTCTGTTGTATAACCAGCAGAAGTGAGAAGCCTTTCCTGGTGTGTTTCACCGGGGTTGTTCATCTTTCTGTACGAGCTCACTGGATGTTGTCTGGGCTTGAAGGGGTCTCGGTTCTGGACCTCCTCGCACGGCACCACTCCTGGGCGTTGATGGGTAGTTTAACCAACAAGTTCTCAAATCAAAGATGCTAGAGTTCGTTTAAAGGTTACTCATTTGATTGGCTCTAAAAAGGGAAAAGGCTGCTTGGCTAATTTAAAAAATGGAGATAAAACTTAAAGTTAGTCATTGTGGAAGTGGCATGCAGCCACTTCCTGACTGGAGAGAAGTTCAAATAATTTCTCAAAAATTCTGCATAACTAAATTGAAAACTTTTGACTGTTTAAGACACACGCAAGAAGAGGATAAGAGAGAAGACTGAGGGGAGAGGGGACGAGGAGCAAGAGAGTAATAAGGGAGCTAGGCCTTTTATAAACATGTCAAGAGGTTATCTGATTGGGTAAAACACATCTGCTGTGCAGGAGTGAGTGAGACCTGATTGGTTAGCAGAAAGAAGCGGGAGTCTTAACTTTCTTGTAAAGAGACAAGATGGTGGGGCTATATTCACATGTGCTTTTAACAAAGAGTCATAAAAGCGAGGGTGTGTGTAGCATGTTAGGCTCAAAATTGAGGTGTGTGTGTGTGTGTGTTAGAGAATTATTTTTCTTATGTCTCTTAAATCAAACTTTTGTAAACATTATGAAAACATTATTATATCTTAATCTGTCTAAATTGATATATAAACTTTACCAAAAGGACAAAAGCAGAAACACTTGCTCAATAATTATGGAATATGAATAGTTTTAAACATTTCCCTTGAAAGATGATTACATTAGTGTTTAAACGTGTCAGAAGGAGGCACACGATGAGTATCTTTCCTGTTGGTGAAGACAGTGGTTAAAGTCGGGGTCCCATGTCTGGAATTAGTTTAAATCACATTTCTGCCTTTAAAGCATTGGATGGTATTGTAGGTTATATTTTTATTTCTTCCTTTCTAATCTCATATTGGAGAAGATTTCTCTGAGGTGTAAAATGTGTTCCAGTTACGTTCCGTGTGGAATGTGTTTGTTCTTTGGGGAGGATGATGGGAGTGTCAGCAAGGGGTCTGCAGGTCAGGGTGAAGAAGGGCTGGGATTTGAATAAATTTTCCTTGGTCCTTGGTCTGTTTTTGAGTCATAAAAGTGGAATAAAATTTCAAATGTGCGACAGTGTTTTTACATCGGCCAGGGTCTCTTACAATTGGTTTTCAAACTCAAGACGTTCTATATATGTATTTTATTTTATTTTTTGCTGCCCCCATCCCCTCGGCAAGAATCTCAAACTCTACCTACAGTATGTGTAGAGCATTCATAAACATTAGTTGGATGGTCATTATAAAGTTGAATTTATGTTTAAAAAAGTGAAACAATTGCTTTATACATGCTTTATAAACCATTTCAGTATATGATCATGAATATTATAAAGTTGCAACTAATTCTTGTAATTTTTACAACTAATTTATTAACTAACCCATTTGTTCCACTTTATCATAACCAGGTGATCTGGGTTAGGGTTAGTTAGTTAGTTATAAAGTTAGTTATAAATATTACATGACTGGAGACTGGAAAAGGCAATGACCGGGGGTGAAGTTTGGAGTAGACCAATCACAGCCCTTACGACCGTGTCGTCTAAACGCACAGTCAGGATTTTTGGGAGGTGCACATCAGGTTTTGGCGCAGGGGTCTATGTCCAGCTACATACAGCCACGGCATCGACCTGACGCAGTAGCATATATAAGGCTTTAGGGTGTACTTAACTGCACCACAGGGGGGTAATGGCTTGCTCAGGCTCAATGGTCTCATTGGAAGAGGTGGGCCAAGCAGCGAGCCAAAGGGCACGGTTGACTGCGCATGCGCACATACACAACTTTCACACGCTTTACTGTGTGAAAACATTTTTGCATCGCTCATTGGTCAGATTAAAAGGTCAGAGATAGCTGAAGAGATGGAGCTAGAGGATAAACGTAACTGTCAGGGCTTCTTTTTGCTTAGGCAACAGAGAAACGACATGTTCCAGCAGCAGCTCCTCATCTCTTTTCTGAGGGAGACTTCATTCTTTGCTGCACCTCTGCTCTCTTTAACAACTCACAAATATCACAATTCAATTACACTTTTTCTACCTGTGTTTTTTCTGTTTGTTTGTCATTTGGTTTGTAGTTAATACAATTGTTTCTCTAACTGTTGGTACAATCTATAGTATACATTTATATATAATTATCTTTTCTAATTCATAAGTAAAATTGGCCATGCTCACATTTTAAGAAGTATGGAAGTATTTAGCTGTTGGAAGTATGTATTCATATAGTGGGAGCTTAACTCACTCAGTGCCATTGACGAGGTAGCTCGCCATTTCAAATCCAAACGCTCAGTGCCAATGACGAGATAACTCGTCATTTGCGTTTTTTCACGGGGATTACTAGAAAACACCCTGGCGGAGGTCCCTCATCAATATCTAAACTGTGGGGTGATGTAGATAAAACTAGTGTTGTGCTAGTTACTGAAAAAAAGTAACTAGTTACTTCATTAACAAAGTAACTCAGTTACTATTTTGATTACTTACACCAAAAAGTAATGCGTTACTGGAAAAAGTAACTTTTGAGTTACTTAGAATTAAAGAATGTATTATTTATTTTGGGTCATTTGTGTCCATACAGCTTCATATTAGTGCTGTAATAATATAATAATCCACTGTTGATCAACTGCTATAAAACAACCATAAATTATGTGCATATAAAGCACAAAACAGCTGCTCCAAAATTAAAACAGTATTTTTTTAGCCTGAGCACAGTAATGTAAAGTAAGCTGTGCATATTCCAGGAGCACATTCTGCTGTTGAAAATGCTCATGAAAATAAATGTGGAAAAACAAATTCACAGCATTTTTCTCAGCTACGCAATGCTAAACATATCAGGCTAATGAGCTGCTGTTAGCAGTGACTCAGCAGTAGCGACAGGCTGCATATTTACAACAACATACCGTGCAATAGTTTGGCTGACCTGTCCCTGGATAACAGTCACAGTCCGTTAAAATCCAGTAGCAGCGTTCGCTTAGCTTCTCTGATGCAAAATTAATGCGCGTATTTCCACTCTGAGAAGCTCGTCCTGCTCTCGCATTGACTCGCCATGATTGGCACACGTGATGTAAAAAGAAAAAAAATGACAATGCTTCTTCTTCTACTGTTTTACCGTGTTTGGCACGGCATCCCGCAAAATATGTAGCGCCACTGTAAACAGGAAGTACACTGCAGCTAGCAAAGTAACGGACAAACGCACCATATTGTAACGGTAATGACGTTATTTCTTTAGAAATATATTGCGTTACAGTACTAGTTAATGTAAAAAATGACGTTGGGCCCAACACTGGATAAAACCATCAAACGGGTCATCCCTGTGTGTCGGGAGGAGAGGGAGGAGGGGGAGGGGGAGGGGGAGGGGGGAAGCCTTGCTATCAGCCTGTGAGCCAGATAGTAAAATAATAGGTGACACGTAGGAGATAGCAGCGCACCTTTGGATGAGAGATCATCCGTGCTCAGCAGAGCTCAGAGGAAGAGGAGGAAAGGCGTTTATGAGACAGAAAATGGCGCTTCGTACAGAGTTGACGTTCCCAGCAGCACACACTCGGTCAGAGCATGGGTGGAACTCATGGATAGTGTGGCGATGGTGAGATAAAACCATAAAAAAAAAAACGGGGAACGCAGTGACACTCTGTATGTCCGGTAGGAGAAGGAAGTTACGTGTGCAGACTGACGGGAGAATAACTTGGAGGAACGCCAAAATACAGTAAGTCGCTGAACCAGATAGCAAAATAATAATAATTTTGCCATCAAAAGCCCAGTCTCAGTGTTTTATGTTTTTTTTTTTTTTTGTTTTATATAAGCAAAAAATAGCTTTAAAGTCACTGACAAGGTTTTTTTTTTTAGAAAAAGGCTTTTTTCTCAGCTTTTTGCTCTGAAACTAAAGATTTGTGTAAAACTTGCTCTATTCAACGGCTGATTACAAAAGAACAAAATGAGCCAGAAAAAAATTCTTTTTTTTTTGATGAAAGTAGAGGCTTCAATCTTTCAGAATCCGGTTTCAGATAGTCATCATAGAAAATATTCTGTGGATCTTTAAAATCAGTCAAAATGCTCAAAAACGGCTGGCACTGATGGGGGTCAGAAAATCTGAAAATGACTGGCACTGAATGAGTTAAGTAGAGTTCTCAATTATGGCCAAATGAGTACGTGTTTGAAGGTTGGCTGTACAAAGAGGTGTACATACTCTGTACTCTGTAGTGTTATAAAGGTGTATATTTTTGGGTGCAAAGTAAAATAGCGTGTGCGATTTCCCACGTTTAATTCTATGGGACATGCGCATGATAAATGTTTGTTGTTTTTTTTTTTTTTTACTCATTTTTATATTTTTTATTTGATGTATTTTTCTGTAACTAGTACAGTGCCCCACGGAAGTATGTATTCATATAGTGGGAGTTTAAGTAGAGTTAATAATGACCAAATGAGTATGTGTTTGAAGGTTGGATTTACAAAGAGGTGTACATACTCTGTACTCTGTAGTGTTATCAAGGGGTACATTTGCAGGTGCAAAGAAAAATACCGTGTGCGATTTCCCAGGTTTAATTCAGTGGATGCAAATGATTTTTTATCTATCTGTTGTGTTTTTGTGCATTTTTTGAATAATTATTGTTTTTGTTGCAAATGTAGTGTGATTCTGGAATCATTTTGTGTGTTTTTGTATCTTTTTAGTGTAGTTTTGTGCATTTCTGTTCTCATTTTGTCATTATGTGTATTTTTGTATTTTTCAGTAGTTTTTTGGGCATTTTTTGAAGAATGATTGCTTTTTGTTGCCATTTTAGCGTGATTCTGGAATCAATTTGTGTTTTTTTGTATCTTTTTTAGTATAGTTTTGTGCATTACTGTTGTCATTTTGTGTATTTTTTTATTAATATTTAGTTTTGAGTATTTTGAATCATTTTAATAAGTGTGTGTGTGTGTGTGTGTGTGTGTGTGTGTGTGTGTGTGTGTGTGTGTGTGTGTGTGTGTGTGTGTGTGTGTGTGTGTGTGTGTCTGGCCGTGTCATATCGAAGTCATATCGCGTCAGGGAGATATTCGCTGCACGCACGCACACGCACGCAGACCTTCTTCTTTGCTTTTATAGATAGATATAACTGTCCATGTAATTGCTCACTAACGCGCTGTTTCACTAGAGTCGGTATTGAACTCAACCCGTTCAATACTCTATCTGGGAAACTGCAGATTCTCTCTGGTGCCGCTCATGGAACCAAAGCTCTGACCACTGGGTTCAAAGGTAAACAATGATTTTTGTTTAAAAAAAAAAGACAGCCGAATTGTAGATAATACTTTAATTTACTTACTCATGTAGTTTGGAGCTTTACATTTTGTTTTGCGCAGTTTTGTTGTTTTTCTGATTGGCGCTACAATGGCTATGGAGTTTGGTTATCAGCGTCTCAAACATTTCACAGGAACACAGACACACGCCCTCACCACACATAAGGTATTTATAATAAAAATATACTTATTGAGTAAAATAAAACAAAAAACTAAACAATATTTATACAAAAAAATGTACAAAAAATCTCCAAAAACACACATGACTCCAAAAAACATAAATTACAGAAAAATACACCCAACAACAGAAATATGAAAATGACTCAAAATACACAAAACTAAACATTTATACAAAAAATGCACAAAAACACAACAGAAAGACACAAAAATACACATAAGGACTCTAAAAAACAAAAAAAACACAAAACAAAAAAATATTAAAATGCGTAAATAATCCAACACATTTGCGCATGTCCCATAGAAATAAAATAGGGAAATTGCACATGCTATTTTACTTTGCACACGCAAATATACCCCTTTATAACACTACAGAGTACAGAGTATGTACACCTCTTTGTACATCCAACCTTCAAACAAATACTAATTTGGCCATAATTGACAACTCTACTTAAGTCCCCATTATATGATTACATACTTCTGACGGGCACTGTACCAGTGTACTTAAAGAAGAAGAAATAACCAAAGAATTATAGATTTCCATTAAAAACTGAAAGTGATGGAGAAGAATATTCAGATGGTCACACACACACACACACACACACACACACACACACTCAGGGGCGTTTCTAGACCCCCTGAGGGCCCGAGGCAAGGAGGACTATGATGATGAATGAAGTCCAGGATGACGGATCAGTAAAGAAATACTTCATTAAATAATTAACATATAAAATAAAAAACATAGCTATCTAAACTAAATGCAAACTTTACACACAATATATACAGTAAATGCCAGAAAAGCAAACACAACTGAAATGTGCAAAATTTTAAGTATGACAAAAATGCATCCAAGCAAAAGAACAAGGAATTGAAGTGGAAAGTAAGAGTACACTAACCATGAACACTGGATTTTCTTTGGTGAATCTCCCGAGGTGGGTTTTCTGAATTTTGGGGAAGTCCATGTCTGTTATTTGGAGTGGTTCTTTTCTCACAATTTGACACCTTTGAGCATTGTCATGGATAGATTTTTGTCACTGCGCAGGATCATGTGATATTATTTGATTTGCTATTATTTGAGTACCTTCTGGTGATGTGGTGTCATGGGGGTGGTGAGGAGGTGGTGATGGAATGCTGTGCTGCCATGCTGCTGCTGCTGCATGAAGGTGCCATCATGTCCTTCGCTTCTTCTTTAAGACCCCCTCATGATCTGAGGTTAATATTGCTAGAAAAAAATAGTATAAGACAAATATTTGTGTGGTCATATTAAATCAGATAGTTCTCATGATATATTTTAAACTTTAAAATGTATTTTAAAAAGTTCAACTAAATAAGTTACTTTCATGTAGAGAGGTCTGCTGTTGCTGCTGCTGCTAATGTTGGTGTTGTTGTGGTGGTGGTGGTGGTCCAAAAACTTCAACAAAGCACCCCGAGGAAGAAAAAAGAAAAAGAGCACAATGTATTTGGTTGGCTTGCATAAAGTAAAGTAAAAAAATGTGCATGCTACACAAACACTAAACATTTGAGATATGAATGGAATAATTAATTGCGACATTAATTTGCAGTAACAACTTTAATGCTTCCTGTTAACATTTTATATAATGTAACATTTAGGCTATAGCAGAACATTTATGAATGTATCAGTTTTACCATTTGACAACAAACACTTTATTCTGGGAGAAAATATCATTGGCACCAAAGGACTAACTTATTGTGTGTCTATGAATGTACAGTATGTACACAACCATTGGCAACAAGACTTATGATGTATAAGCAAAGCTTGGCTACTTCTTAACATAAAGCTGTTAAAATTGGTGTAAAGTAAGAATAAATATGTGTTCTATGTTCTTGCATGTTCTCCCCGTGCTGCGTGGGTTTCCTCCGGGTACTCCGGCTTCCTCCCACAATCCAAAAACATGACTGTAAGGTTGATTGGGGTCTCTAAAAAAATGTCCATAGGAGTGAATGAGAGTGAGTGGTTGTTTGTCTGTGTTGCCCTGCGATGGACTGGCGCCCTGTCCAGGGTGTACCCCCACCCAGCGCCCAATGAGAGCCTGAGATTGGCACCGGCAGACCGCTGCGACCCTGTGAGACAGGAGCAAGTGGGTTTGAAAATGGATTGATGGATGTGTTCTAAGTTTGTCATACCACAGAAGTTCATTGTTAACCACACTGTCAAATTTGAATCAATAATATATACATATAAACACACTTTATGAATGTGTTTAGAAGTGAATGGCTGAATTTACTTTACACAGACTTAAATGTGCAGTTAACTTTTTGGTGCTGGGTGGATGACTGGGAGTTTGGGACAAAGTGCCTTTGACTAACTGGGACAAACTTTTTTACAATTAACACACAGTTTACACATTCTCACTTATCACTATCACATTTTTTCTTTTCATCCTGTTCTTGTTTTATTCTTCTTTTCATGAGCCCTGTGGGATATGTCTGCTTCATTTTTTCGGTGTTTGTTTGATAACATCAGCACGTTGATGCAGGGACCGGTAGTAGTGAGGCCCCATTAGGGAGGTTCCAGACGTATCACTGTAATGTGTCCGGGGGTTTCAAGTTTTGTCACTGACATCTGCCGTCTGTCTGGCCCCCTACTAGCAACTAGCCAGTGACTACTTAAAAAGGGCCCTTTGTCTTTGAAATTGACTGTCAGGCATCCCTCGGGGGCCCCCTTCAGCTCGGGGCCCAAGGCAATTGCCTGTGTTGCCTACCCTGTTTTACTGAGCTTTTTACCTTTAAGTTGTATATAAATGTATCCTTAGTTTAGTGAGAGTTTCACTCTTTTTAGTTATTGTGTACGTAGGTTTTAAGTCATTTGACTAATAAACATTTATACTTTTAAATTGTCTGTGATTCATGTTACAAAATATTATGGTTGGTTTGTTGTGGAGAGTTGATCATCTTGACAAGAATTCACAACCCTGGGATGACAGGATATTAATAACTAGTTAAGTGACTTAAGACACTTTAAACTCTATCTTAAGTGGCACCTCTTGGCAAAAATAATTTAATATTAGTAATATCTAATATTATAATTCTCATCACTCCTTGTTCCTCCCCTTATACCATACAGAATTTATTACAAATAGACACTCCACAGATAATGTTAGAAGACTGTTTAATTTGATCAACATGGCTCTAAAATGAAAACAATAATCTTGTCACTTGACACAGAAAAAGCATTTGATAGCGTCAAATGGTCATTCTTCCTTGCTGTCCTTGGCAAATTTGGCTTTGGAGAATCATACATACAATAGATCTCAATCTTGTACACTAAATATATTAAATAATATATTTAACAGATTGGCTGAAACCAAAAGAATACGACAACACCTGGATAGAAATAGAACAGTTAGACTGCAAACATATTATACTCTCCGATCTCCCTTGTATCACTGCAACTCTCAAGCGTCACAACTGCTTAAAAAACCCACTTATTGCCTCCACCCTGAATAAGTGGTGGAAAGCCCTGGACATTACGAATGTTCAATTAAAACCTAGCATGCTGTCTCCAATTTAACACAACCCCGACTTTGGAAGTAGAAAAACACCGCTCTATCTGAAGACATGGGAAGAGAGCGGAATCATTCATCTCCAAGACCTCTTCGAAAATGACAGGCTCAGGACATAAAACAATCTAACCCAAACATTCAATATAAATAAAAGTAATTTGCTACAGTACTTACAAGGAGCAGAGACAATCAAGAAAAATACTCCAGTAGATCCATATACCCTACAACATCCAGAACTGGTTATACGTATATATGAAAAAGATCTCAACTAAATAAAAAAAAAAACTGTCAAAAATGTACAGCGTCTCTCCAACACTAACTCTATTTACAGTACTTACTGAATAGGAGGCTGAACTCTCCATCACCACAAACTCCAATTTTTGGACATAAATTTGTTAAAACCCTTTTAAGATTACAAAAAACACAAACCTTCAGCTAATTCAATACAAGGTCCTCCACAGATCCCACGTTACCAAACAGAAAATGCATATTCAGTGGGCATCTCCCCAACAGACATCTGCTCATCAGTTTTGGTCTCCAATTACTGAAAAACTATCCTTCATTTTGGACTGCAGGATTCCTCTATCTCCAATTCTAGTCTGATAGGAGACCTGATGATGCTTGATCTTCCAGCAAACCAATTGCAATCCATCCTTGCGGCACTCACCATTGCCAAAAAACATTATTAGTGAATTGGAAAGATAAAAAATCCTTAAACATCAACCAATGGCAAAATCTCCTCATACAATTATTTTCCATGGAAAAGCTGTCTGCTCTCAGAAAAAACTTAAATAACCTGCTTTGGACTCCTTTTTTAAATGCATTAAATCTTAATTCTTAGCCTGATGATCTAGCCACCTAGCGACTGCCAGCACTACTCTTTACTAACACACTAATCCAACTGTGGATCAGGCCCTCCCTGGGCTTGTAGGGGTATAGGGTTAGGGTTAATCACAGCAGAGAGCTTCCTGGAGGCGCGGCGTCTCCAGTTCAGTGCTGCGTCAAATCTGTCAATAAAGTGGGAACGCGTCATCAAATTGGAGCAAGGTGTAGGGCTTGCCCTCCAGTAAGAAAGGAGCAAATCACCCTCTAACTAAAGATTGAGGAATCAATGAGAAAAACACTTTGAGCATGTGTATGAAGTCCAAATAGCTCTTTTATGATGTTTGAAGCACAGAAAAGTCAATTTAGCTTAACATGGGCCCTTTAATCTAGTTTGCTTTTGTCCAATAAACTGATATACTGTATCATTTTTTATTCAGCTGTTATTATCTCTCTGTTGCTTCACTAAGGCTGAGGATGACAGGTCTGTGTGCCAGCTCCACCAGTTTCTCCACCCTGTGTGTGTCTTCAACACATGCAAGTACGATTTCACATGAGCTTTGTCAAAAGATGTAAAGACCTTCTGCTTGACGAAAGCACTGATATCTGTTTGTAGGAAACCTGCCTTTCTGCTTACCTCTTTGTCAGGTTGAGTCTGCTGGATGTGCTGGAGAGCTACAACAGAGAGGTGGCTGAGTTGATGAATAAGGTCAGTGGGAAGAGACCTCAGTGGGGCCTACCAATATTTCTGTAGTTAATTAATATTCATTTTATAATTAGTAAAATATGAAAATAGATTGATTTATGATAGATTTTATGAATAAAATAAAAATCTGAATGAAAAAAATAAATTTCTTTTTAAGTAATTTTAAGTGTTTTGTTTGTCTTCAGTCTGGAATGAACGTCACTGTGTTGGTGAGCCACGTACGCACTGTCAGCAATCTCCTATGTGGGTTCTCCTGCCCAGAGTTGGAGGACGCCATAGGACACCTTAACAGGATTAATCCCAAGTCTCTGGTAGGATCACACAAACATAAACAAGTATGTGAATTATCATTTTAGATTAGGGGTCAAATATGCCTCAGTATGATCTTGGTATCCCCATTAACATGTGAATAGGTTCCTCTCGAGTCCAACATTTTAATTTTTTTAATTTTATTTTTTACAAAAGCTTTTATTTATTATTTAATTTAATTTAATTTAATCTAATAGCAGGAACAAAAGCATATTTAATGTAAGATCAAATGTTTTTTTTAAACAATTGAAATCTTTTTTTGGCCTAATTTCTTGTTTTCTTGCGCCTATCTTATTTAAATGACTTGTCAGTGCAACACCCTCTGTATAGAAGAAAAGCACACATCTTATTATGTTTAATAACAATAATAAAGATAATCTTAACCTTTACTAATCACCTCAGTGAGGTTTGTCCCATATGCGGAGTTTGCGTGGGGCAGGGATGGTATTGCCCCCCTAGTGATCAGAAGTTTTCATTACAGTTTTCCCAAATTCAGTCAAAAAAAATTTTATTATTAAAATAATGTACATAATATACAAATATTTTAAGCACCAAAAATACAGTGACTAGGAAATTATAAAAATGAACATAAAATTAAAAGGCTCACAAAATAAAATCAAGTAAAAATGTTTTAAAGGACCAGCAGCCAATGACATTTGACCCTCCTGCTTTACATAGCTGCTCAGATGCTGTTTGTAGTGATGCACAGAGAAAACTATTGGCTGGAATAGAGAACGAGCTAATTCCGTGAACAGTCCATACTTGTCTGGATATGAGCGGTGCTGTTGCAATCTACTCTCACCTCCCTTACAAAATCAGCATCCCTGGCTGCCACAGGACTACGCATGCATTCAGCGTAGGCGGAGTAATGTTGTTAGAGACTTTTAATGCCATAATCTACGTTGTTGGACTTTTAAATACTTTTAATCCTTTTATTCTATCCTTACCTGTTGTTTACAACCGACAGAAAGTCTATCCCTCCATGTTATAGCGTATCTACCACATTAAAGCACATGTATTGAATGTTGTATCATATATCATGTAGAACATCATAAATTATAACACTGCTTAATTTACTTAATTTACTGTATTCTTCTTTAAGTTACAAGAGGGTGTTGAACATTTCAAGCTGCCTTTAGGATTTATTTTGACAGGTCCAAATTAAAGCTTTCAAAACTTGTTACAAAAATGATAATAATAAAAACAGTCAGATTGGTAACTTTTTTCCATTCCTTATTTGTGAAGCGAAACTTGAGACGTTCTATATACAGTATTTAATTCTTTTCTTTTTTTTTCTTCTTCTTTTTTTGCTGCCCCCCGGCAAGAATCTCAAACTCCACATATAATTTGTCCCTGTATTTTCATCCATTTTTCCCAGGTGGTAGTAATGCCCTTCCAATTTGGAGGTTCCCAGCGAGCAAGTTCAGGGTTAAGGACCCATGGTGGTGATAGCCATGCTTATTTAATGCTGTATTTGAACACGAAACCTTCAGTCCTCCAGCCCTCTCCTCTTTGATCACTTGACGACCACTGCCCCTATCGGTGTGGTGTGGTGTATTTTCTCTCACCCTGTACATTTTCATTGTGCATTTGTGGACAAACAGAAATGTTACATGTCAGACGCATCCATCTAATGTATTAGACAGATTGTGAAACATCAGCATGTGTATATTTTGTAATGAAACATGAATATTGGTGACATAAAGAGTTACAGCAAAAATCATGTGCCAACTGCCTGCATCAGTGAATGTGTGTGACAGAGCACAATCAGAGGTGAGGCACAGCTCTTCCTTAGGTATTTTTACGACACAGTGGTCGCATCAGCCTTCCTGTATGGAATGGTCTGGAGAGCAGAGGGATGATAGCCTAGCTAACATCTATGACTGACAATGACATTCTCTGCGGGTTGCACTGACAGACCTGGGGCCTCATGTACAAAGACTTGCTTGGAAAATGGCACGAAAAAACCTTATGTCTCAATCCACAGAGAAGCATACGCTCCCAAAAATTCAGGTGTTTTAATCTGTGTGTAGGACTGCATCCGCACATATCCTTTGAACATCTGAATGAGTGTGGATATGAGCACGCATATGTCCCCTCCCTGTCCACACCTCCATTTACATATGGAAATCATATTTCCATATGTAAATTCCATATTAATGAAATGAGATTGGCACCGGGATTCCCCTCAGTGTGACCAGAAAAAGCTGCTGCTCTTACCACCAGTAACACAGGAAAGAAAAGATCCTTGAAATTATTAGACCGACAGCAACATGTATGACAGAGATGATTCAACAATGGAAATACTTGAATTAATATAGACACAGTTTTCTGAATGTTTGACTGTGGGGTTTAGCCAGTGAGCCAAGGGGGTCCATTGGTACCACATGAGCTAACCAGCTCTAATGTATTTTTGATTTTTTTTTTTTTTGCATTAGCCCATTGCTCCCAGATAAAAAAAAAGTATGATAATTGTCTTTAGCGCGCAGGACTTTATAACGGTAGGGGATCTAAAACTGTCGTACTCACACAAGAATTCCCCCTCTACCTTGTCACCGAAGCTGGCTGCCTATCCCTTACTATTGTTATCTTAATAAAGAATAGGACTAATTGTACCTCCTCCTATAGGAAGTCCATGAGTAGTCTCGCTATTTTGTGGGATTGATATTAAGACCCACCCAATGTAGGTCAAGGCTGGAAACAACTCTTTTTTACAACAGCATGAGTTAGCACACCCCTGGCCCCCCCATAATAGAGGATGCCGAGGGTAGGCCTACTTACCAGGGGTCTAGAGGTGTGTCTCTCAACCCAGGAGTCATCTCAGATGTGGGTGTTTGCAGGTTGATTTAATCAAGAAGGCTTCTTAATAGTTAATGGATTTTATTAAGGGTTTACAAAAATCAAAAAGTCAATTAAAAAGTTTCAAAGTATCAAAGTCCTAAACTATCAGCCGATAGAGAAAGACGGGGGCCTCACGGACAACTAGAATGTCCGTCTAAGAGAGGCCCCCTGAACACAGTAATCAGTGATATATATATATAGCCTGAAGTTTGGCGTGATAATGTGTCATATTACTGGTCCTGACCACCTAAACAAATAGGAAAAGAGAACAAAAGTTCATACTGATGTCAAGGCTCTGCTGACGTAGCAGTAGCAGGTGCTCGAGCTCACCCAGATGTCATGGCATACGAAAGTACAAAAGGTTATACAGATGTCATGGTTCAGCTGGAGTACATAAAGTTACTTAAAGGTGGTTTCCATCTGTTCGTGTGGTTAATACTTAATGCATCCTGTTTAACCAACACCTCGAGGTGTTAGTTCTTTTTTGCAGAAAAACAGAAGTCTTCTAAGAAAAACAGAAGTATCAGTACCAGATGGTCATGTCTAGGTCACATTCTCTTGTGTCACTTTTTTCCTGACATTTTTTATAACAATGGCAGTTTAATAGGTGTGACCCGTCAGGACAGGCAGATAGCTGTAGTGGTTAAATAAGCATTTCTTTGCAGGATAATGAATGAATGATTAATACACAACATACAACAATAATATTTCAGGGTACACAGCTTTCTTTGTGTTATCACATTACATTGTTACACACAAGGGAAGTGCAGTTTGATCATAAATTGTGTTGAGGATTATGACCTCTGATGCATATTTGTAGCCTAATTGACCACCCAGGGCTCAGTTGTGTCACGGTGTGGTGTAGGTGTGGACCAAAATGCAGAGAGCGATACAAAGTGTTCCCCAAAAACCAGACTGGGGAACGGCCGTACAGGACTGGAGAGAGCTGGTCGGACAGGACAAGGGACTTTCGCTTAGACGAAGCCGAGGAGCTGAACTCTGGTGGCCTCCCATGAGGCGGCGCAGATGAGGCCAAGGAGCAGGATCACAGTGTGGTGTAGGTGTGGACCCAATGGAGGATGCAGGCAGGTGTAGCGTTGGTTCATTTTTAATAATGAAACCCAAAAATCCAAAAAAAATACAAGGAAAACTGGGAGCAGGGAACAAAACGCAGCAGGACACGATGAGGGTAAACAATACACAATTTTCCAGCCAACATTCAGTGTTCAAGCACTCAGCAAAATAGTGGAGGAGGCCTGATTGGGAATGAGCCACACCTGGGTGGAAACATGAGGGAGCTATTCAGTCACAAACAAAGCACACATACATCACGGGGGGGTGGAGCCTCAAGCAGGAATACCTGAAACACAAAGACAAAAGTTGAACACAGGAGGCCAGACTCACACATAGGATAACTGAAAGTGGACCACAAGGGCGAGATAACAAAATCAAAACTGACAAGTTGAGTTTTAACTGTTTACCGTATAACTTTTTGAGTACAACAATGCATTCTGGGTACAGAACAGTTTGAACAAGAAATAACGGACTGAATTATAATTGTGAACTACTGTAAATTGAATACAGAAACACTTATGGTAAGTTATACATTTGTGTGAATATCAATATTTACAAGTACTGCTTTAACCTGAAATCTTGTAGCATAAACATGTAAACAAGGAGGAATCTGAGGCTAGCAGTCATACAGACTGTCTCGGTTAGCTTAAATGATGCTAATTTGTGATTATGGTAACAATTCACATTTGGATCAGCAATGGTGTAAATTCCTGGCACAAGAGAGAAACAAGGTGAGCCTGATCAAGTTTTTGGTCCAGGATTGGAGAAGTGAAAAGTATTTGGAGAAGCTTGACAGCCTTTGCAAAGTCCTCTTTGTCAGATGTGAAGAGAAGTGCTACCGATTCTTAGCTGTCAGATGTTGTGAAGTGCCTGAGCTGGAATGCGTCTCGGAAGAAGCTAATGGTCGTCTCCTTAATATAGGAGACGACCTATGCCTCTCATGCTGCTGAAAGTGGAATTGAAACTGTGACGGTCAGCTCAAATGACATGTCATTGTTTTGAATCTAGGCTTTTCCAGTGCAATCAAAGCACCAATGTGCCAGAAGAGTAGAACAAGCAACATACGCAGCTGATAGACATTGGCAAAGTTACATCCTCTCTGGGAACTTCTGTTTGTGCTGCTCTTCCAGGGATGCATGCATACAGTGGTTGTGACACTGCCAGCTTTTTCATAGGAAAGGGAAAACTGGCTGCATTGAATATGTTCAAGTCCAACAAAGTGGTTCATCGTAACCAGCCAAGATCTGGAGTCAACGCGCTCGGTGATATTGAATCTCACCAGCTGCCTCCCTGCCAGGACTTCCTGCTTAAATACACCCAGACAGCCAACGACCAAGCTGGATATCAGAATGGGTGAACTGGCGTACGGGGACACCGGGGATTTGCCAGGTGGGCCGGTGAGTTGGGCCATGAGAAAGAGAAAAAGAAAGGGGGAATAAACCTACCTGTCAAATATATCGTTTTGGCCGGGAAACTTCCATATTTTACCCGTCTTTCCCACCATTAGTATTTTCCCATAAATATCCCATATTTTAACGTAATATTAATTAAAAGATGAATAAATAAAAAACATTTCTCTGTCTTTCCTTAAAGCTGTCACGAGCCTCGTGAGAACTGCTACCTGACATTGCCTCGATGAGGGTTCTCGCGAGATTAGTGCCAACATTTGTTATTTGATGAGAAGTAGGAAGCGGATCAAGGAAGTGACGGAAAATGATATATTACTACTACTACTACTACTACAAATAATAATAATATTCGCAGAATATGACATTCTAATCGTGCACATCAGGCTTAATGTTTGTCTCGCTGTCCTCCATCTGAGCATCAAACCATTTATGAATGTGTAACATGTGACTCAGTGTAAACGCTTTGGTAAAGCGCTTTATAAGTGAAGTCAGTTTACCAGTACGTCAATCGCCAAGTGTCTTTGTGTAAAGAACTGTATAAATCACAATTTTTTTTTGACTGAAAAGCAATATGATACAAATGCCTAGAACTGAAATGTATGCTAATTTACAGAATGATCGTTTTCCAGTATTTTTTTTTAGTTTGAGCTAAATGGTCTCTGCCAAATTAAATGTTTTGATTTGCCAGATTTGGCCTAAAGCTTGACATGCCTGGGGTAATGGATATGCATTTTATTACTTATTAATAATATGTTTCTTTTGTTCCCCAGAGTTATAATGAAATGTTGGACTGTGAAGCTGGTGAGTATAACAGAACTAGATCAGTGACTAACCAGGGAAGGATACATACTGTAGATAGCTGAATGAATTCAGTAAATTGATAGTTAATTAATTAAATTCCATCCATCCCTTTTCTGACCCACTTGTTCCCATTTTCAGGGTTGGGGGAAATTCATTAAATTGTCCTTGATATTGTGTCTTTGGGACAACTAATCTTAGAATGTAATTACTAAGGTGGTGTGGTAGTTGGTTCCTTACAGCAGTCCCTCCAGCATTTCATGGGCAATTTGTGGGTATTGTTGCAGCCTAAAATGACAGTTTTTGCAGCAGCATTTGCCGGCAGTAGTTGTGGTATTTCAAGGCTTTGTTTTCCATTACTGTGTATAAACAGGTACATTTGAACAAAAAAATCCTTTAAATTGTATAAAAATAGAGAAACGTGGTCGAATTCACAACAATTTAACAAAATATGTAAAATTTCACACACAGTTTAAAGGTTTCTAGTGCAAAGAATAGCAAACGGGGGATATGGGATTGTTTAAGTTTTTGCAACAAAAAAAAAAAAAAATCCTAAAATAAATAGATGATACTTTTCCTGTAATAATTTCTCCAATTCAGGATTGGCACTGTGAAAGGGAAATGTATGTTGCAGTGCAGATAACAATACAATATTCACAGATGTGTTAACAGTTTTTTTTTTTTTAAAGAATATTTAAAACATTTGTGATGCAGTAAAATAATGATTATTAGCTGCCAGAAACAGATCAGTTTACGCATTTACGTATTTTTAGATGTGCATTTTGATCCACAAATGTGTGATAATTTATCTGTAAATATCAGGTCTCTAGATTGGATGTTCTCACACTTTTGCTACATTCTTGACACATTAGAGTCACGATTGAGTCACAGCAATTTGTACATTTGTGCATGGAGATAGCACCAACGGGCGTAAGCACCAATGATAATTGCCACTGCTCCTGTTCTAAAGGGTACTGGAGTTAATTGCAAGCTCCATCAGAAGATCACTTATAATGGTAGAGGCATAGTCAGTATATTTTCTTTAAAAAATACTTTTTAAGAAGCCAAGAGATAATTAAACACTTTGCCACTATTTTTTTGGAAGAGTGGTGGTGGCTGTTGTGACACAGTCTGTGACCCGACTAAATGGTTGTTCCAGTCACTCCGGGTGAATCACCATCAACCTCCAGCTTCTGCAGCTGATGGCTTACACAAGGAAGCTGGAGTCCATGCTTCCTCATCGACCAGATTTTGTCGGGTCACAAAACTTGTCCCAACACCTCTCTGTAGAGCCATAGTGGCTGTTGTGATACACACTTCAGATTGGTCAAAATGTCATGATGATTGGACATTATTGCATTAATAGTTGGAATCACAACTTCTCAAATGTATAGAGGGACTTTTAGAGTGAGAGGAGATTGGAAACCTCAGTTTTAAATTTAAATGAAGATAATTCAATTTAAATAAAAAATATGGAATTGATGTCATATACATTTATATATTTAAATTTATTTAATTAATTGAGTAAGCAAGTAATGGTAATAATACCATTACTTGCTTATGGTAATGGTATAAGCAAATTAACAAACTAAAAAACTTTGTTGTTGTGAAGTACTTTTTAATTGATTATGCAGCATAAAATACTTAACTGCTAAATGTGACACACCATGAGAAAACCAGGAACATATCGGCATGAGAGAAACAAAAAAAAAGACAAAAATCTACTTTTTCTAACTGATTTTTTAACTCATGTTGAGATTTATCTGAGCATGAAGCTAAGAACAATATCTGAAGTGAACTTGTTGAGAAATCAAACTTTCATGCGCTCGCAAGTTTTTTACCTGAAGATTCTCAAGCTGATGTCAGTCAGACTGCTAGATTTCAGCAGTAGTGCTTGGTGGAAGTGGAAAAATATAATGTTTAATTAAAGATTACGGACAAACCGAGCAATGTTTGGCACTTTTATTACCAAATATCAGCAGTAATGTTTTCATTGAATAAGATGTCATTAGATGGCAAAACTGGTGCCTTATGCCCCTTCAGAATCTATTCTGATCATGAGTTGGAAAAAATTGCTACTTCAAGAAGTGGGCTTTTATCGTGGTAGTAGCAGCATAGTTCATAACTGCAGTCAGCTGTTTTAAATACTCACCGGATTTACCTGCTGCCGACACACACATTGCTTTCTTCCTTTCCTTTTCAGCCATAATCCATTGTTCCCTACCTCAGTACCGCATTCACTCATAAACATAACAGGCACACGTGAGCACATCCGATAATAGGTGAGCGAACTGTGATTACTAAAAATTAAAAAAAAAAAATTGGAATAAATGCTCACGCTGTGATTCAACCAATGTATTAATTGTGGATGTGAATTGCATGAAAAAAGGTTAAAACACAGCCTTTTCTGGGGGGTTGGGTTCATTCAAATGGCTAAATGCCCAGGAGGTGACAAGCCCTGAGAAAGTTTGAGGGCTGTTTTCTCCCCTTATGTACGTTGAATACAGCCAACATCCAAATGCCCTTATCTTCACATACAGTATTTCCATGTGTATGATATTAATGGTTTATGGTTTTCTCATGGCGCATGAAATTGATTGTTAACATTGTTTTTTTTCTGAGTAAAAAAAAAAAATTGGATTTTAAAATCCATCCATTTATTATCTTTAGTTTTTAAAATAAAGTTTATGATTAAATCCTTCCCCAGCTGTAACGATGCTCCACGGTGCACTGCTCAAACTACTGCAGATCTATTTTGATAACTTCCAGTCAGACTTCAGAGGACAGAATGTGAGCGGCAGTCCACATGTCAGGGATGTCGACCACAACACAGAATTCTTCCAGTTCAGCATCACAGCACTCTACAGACTACAGGCCACCTGGGTGAACATGTACGTGTGTGTTTGTATGTACGTTTATGCAGAAGCACTCACTATTAGGTCACAGATTTTCTTCTTTCTAATGTAAAGGTACGAGAGCTTCTCTGTTTCCTGCGAGTTGACGTACGCAGGAACTAAAGTCTGTGAAAGTGAGATTTCAGAAAACATCAGCACAGCACTGTCATTAGGAAACAAGATCTTGTGCAATCGCAGGTAAGTTTATATCATAACTGATGTCAAATAAGTTGGTCTTTTTTTTATCACCAAGGCCATTCATCATCCTTTTTGAAATTTCTTTTAGTGCAGATTTGAATTAATTACAGTAGCTTAGCGCAGGCATCTAGATGTGCTTGAAGTTTCCTTGAAGATGTCTTACTCCTCATGAGTCAAGCTACAAAAAATGGTGCAATTTATTGTGAATCATAAAAGGTGATTGAGATCCATATATGTTGATAGTTTGTTTCAATCTAAGAATGTTGTAAACATGAAGAGAAGATCATTGACAGCTCATACATAATCATTACAGGAAAAATGTCTGACAAGTTTAAAAATCACATGACAGAAAGAAACTAACAGTAATTAATGACCATGGTGATGGCCAGGATGTTACCTCACCGTGGTTCGTTAGTGAAATGGACAAGGCTTTTGGCTGCATTCAAGCTCTGTTGAACCAAAGGTTGACCACACTTTCTGACTCAGTGGTGACACCGGAGCACTGGGTTGCAGTGTCAAAACCCTTGAAGAGGACCATCCTAATTACAAAGAAAGTTTAACATTCGTGCATGATTACAAGAAAAAAAAACAGAGGAGATAACAAGCTCATAAGATAAGGATGACCAGGAGAACCATGCAAGGTGACAGAATCTGAGACTTGTGGACTTCCCAGAGAGAGTGGAAGGGAAGGACCTAATTTTTTTTCCTATAAAACTGGCTTCCTAAAGTGGTGGACTTGGAGTAAATCCACCATATTGAAATTGAACATGCTCACCGTATGCTCCAGCAACTCCAAGGAGAAGGCGGCATCCCGCGAGCCTTTGTGATCCGGCTACTACGATTCTCAGACACGGTGAAGATCCTCGATGCAGCGCGGAGGAAAGGGTCACTCCTCTACGGTAATTCCAAAATCATGATATTCCGAGACATGTCCACATAAGAAGAGGAAAGTGTTTGTTTCACTCAAGAAAAAAACTCGATTTCCCCGAGGGGAGACGTACCTTCAGCTGCCAGCAGTCCGCGAAAAACTACCTAAAGAACTACCACCCGACGTGCTGGCTTGACCGCATGGCTGTCGACTTATATCGGTGCTTGGCAAGTTTAATATAGGTAGTTGTTGCCTAAATAATAACTTGAACTGTATCAGCTGCCCACAGACTATAAACAACTGTATAATGGGTCTCTTGGGACAGCTTACCTAAGCAGAGGGCCATCTGCGCATGCGAACAAAACTGACTACTTCACTTGCCCTCGTAGATATCAGATGCACAATTGAATGACGCACTGCTACTAGGTTAAATATGTGGACATTTGTTCGCTTGCTCTGCAGTTTTCTATAACAGTTATGATTGACTGCCTCAAATATAATCTTTTTTGCCATGGTTTGGTCTGGATGTAAAGTTTTTTACAGGACCATTGTTACTGTTTGAATTAACTTCCACTAACAAGTGGGTGTAAATGTTCCCTATTTGAGCACAGGGTAGTTTCATTTCACAAGATAGGACAATAGAACAGCCTATTATTGCATAGGGATGAACTGGGGTTCTACCTACGACAGGGTTTATTTGTTCTTTTTTTATTTTATTTTATTATTAGGGTCCGAAGGGCATGCTGGCCGTAGGAACCAATTGTTCTTGCTCTTTTTCCCTATTGTTATTTCACACCTGTTTACCCCCTTCGGATGCCCAAAGTCTCACCAAAATTTGCACGCACCTCAGGCCTGCTGAAAAACGAGATAATATGGCTCAATGAAAAAAAACGCTTAAAAAATGGCCTCACGGCGTGCATTATAGACGCCAAAAATGCGATGGAGCCACACAACCAGCAGGTTTGCCTGATGTATTTTTACCCTAAGTTGAGTAAAAACTTACATGATGACCACGCCCTAAACCAAACAGGAAGTCAGCCATCTTTGGTCAAAAAATGTAATTTTGCCCTGGAAACACATTTGCGCAAACTAGTGTGAGGGGCTTCATGCGATTCGCTTCAAACTCGGCCAGAACACTTATGCTGCATTCACACCAAATGCGTTTTTTGCGGCACACGCAAACAGATTACATGCAAAGTCAATGGTTGAGATGCGCTGGGAGGCGAATTATTCACCGGTGGGGCGGCGCAGACTGATTTGCGCGTGGAAAGCGATGGCTGCTGCAAGCGCGCTCCTGATTTTTGTGATATTCGCCGTTCACATTCGCTTGAACTCTGATTAGCTTTCGCTAAAGCGCGAAAGCCAATCAGAGTCCTTATTGGCAATGGCGTCAGGCAGGCAACACGGAAATTAGTATTTTCACCCGTTCAACCATTGAGGAGAAGCTAATCGTAGCGGTGTGTGACCATCGGGAGCTGTATGACACGGCCTGTTGTTTTAACCGGGACCAGGACCAGGAAGGATTTGGCATGGAGGAGAATCAGCGAGGAGGTGGGAGCAGCAGGTAAATGTTCTCTCTGTAGTTTTCATCTTTGAAAGTCGGCAGTGATCAAGGATAGCATTAGCTAATGATAGCATTAGCCGCTAAAACCAGCTTTTTTCACTGATGGTTTATGGAAGGAAAAAAAGTCAGGAGAAGCGTAGTGGGTCAGCTGCAGGAACATCCAAACAGTGGAAATACCCTGTGGTCATGTCCTTCGTCGACCCCTTTGTTTCACCGCGAGAGACAAGCAGCAACATGGGGCAGGGGGTTGAGGAAGACAGGGCCGTAAAGTATGGTCAACCATCAGAGACTGGAGGTTTGTTTATCAGACATATAGAAATATATACCAGGTTAATATTCAGGCCTTTATGCATCACGGCTTCGTCGAGTGAGGGGATCTAAATCTAGTATAATGATTTAAAATGTATAGTAATGTGTTTCATATATTGTGTTTGCTGTCACTCAGAGGTAAACAATCAGATGAGTGATGGAGGGGGAACAGATAGTGCTCAGGGAGCAGGAGAAGATGCTGATGGTGATGATGGTGCTGCAGCAGCATCTCCTGCAGAAACAAGTGCAGCCAAACCATCTGATATGAACATGACAGAAGTTGTTTTGCATTTTGTTATAAATAAAATGTATCTATAAATGCTTGGTATATCAATGATGACAATGTTGATCATTACCTAATTTAATGTTAAATTAAAATACATCTATGATCTTATTTAAGTAACAGTGACTTGATAAGCTATTAATATATATATATATATATATATATATATATATATATATATATATATATATATATATATATATATATATATATATATATATATATATATAATGAGTTTGTTTATTTTTAAGGAAAAAGAGCAAAGAAGTGGCCCAGCCAAGGCCCTCCAAGAGAGGTGGAGCAGCTTATCCTACAGACCTTCAGGAGACCTCCTCCTCACCACCAGCTCTGACTGAGGATGAGATGTTTTTCAGAGACCTGCTTCCTATCCTGCAAAAAGTGCCACCAGAATTTAGGGAACGTTAAATTTCAAACTTATAAACTTCTTGATTATCATCCGGTAACACTAAATTTGGAAAATTTTAATTATGTTTTTGATTGGGCTGGATGGGCGGCACTCTTTGCATGGCAGGAACCACATTGTGAATAGTTGTTTACACTAGTTTATTTATTATGTAAGTATTATAATATTGAAGTAAATAGTTTGTTTAAAATTGAGGTATTATGTTAATGTAAATGGTGTTGTTTCAGAATTGTTGATTAAAAACACATTTTGAAGTGTACTTTTGCTTTCTTTTTAATTTCTATCAATGCATCTTAACAGCTATGTGTTCACATCAAGGTTATATATTTTCATACAAGAACATATGGTTTCCTCATGTTGATTCTCTTTGAGACCTTTAATGCCTTAAATTAATTTCAGAGGTGAGGTTTCTTGGATTATTTATTTCTGTTTAAAAATGAAGCTGACAGACGTTTCTCTCTCCATTCGTCCATATTTATTATACACATGTTAATACAGTAGGAAGTTTGCTTTATAGAAGTTTGTGGTTGGCTCTTAAAATAGTCGTTTTGGGTTTGCTGGTGCAATATGTCTAGCCATGGAACAGCTCCTGCAGAGAAGTACGATATGAAGACCTCTCGTCCATATCTGTTAGCTGTGGTCCTGAAGGAGTCACCTGTGGCCAGATACCTGCACATTTAACATAGAAAAGCTCAGATCATTGATAATCAGATATATATAATGTGGGTGTGTGTACGTGTGCATAAAGGTGGAGAGATTAGAGAGAGAACAGGCCTTTTCTCTCAGAATGTGTTGCCAGATGACAATAATTAACAGTAGTAAATAACTAATGATTTATGAATTATTAATAATATATGAGTTAAAAACAATAAATATTATTAATGAAACAAGCCTTATCTCCCAGAATAGGTTTCCAGAGAACAAAAAATAACAATAGTAAATAATTTATTATAATGATTAACTTTTATTTTAATTGTAATATATTTATGATAAAGACAATAATAAAGCAGGCCTTATCTCCCAGAATAGGTATCTCCAGAAAACAATAATTTTAATAATTCTGCTTTTAAATTCCCTTGGGATTAATATAGTATCTATCTATCTTTATTGTGTATTTGAGAGATGTGTCTTATGAATCATGGCATCGTCAGTTGCTTATGAATCTTACCGGAGACAGACAGACAGTTGTTCGGCTGCAGAGATGGAGCTCCTGTAGTTGGTATCCTGCCGGGACATCTGTGGGCCAATCAGACCCAGCAGGTCGTGGAATCGAGTGCTGGTCATCCACATGTACCGCTGGAAGCAGTCATCATCCAGGCGTAGCTCCTGAAGCAGGCAGTGAAGCTCACCGAGTTGGATGTGTCGCTGGTTAACCTGGTGAAGCCAGGAAAGCCAACGTTTCTTCCCCTTCCGAGGGTAAGGAGCAGTGAATTGAAGGGGTCCTCCATAGTTGATGGTGGAAACAAACAGAGCCTGATTGTCGCCTTTTTGGGAGTCTGGTGGGCGGAGCTTCGCTTCAGACACGAATATGAAGCAAATAGGGAAACATTTTTTGATCCTGCGAATCCTGCAGAAGGTTTCGCACGACAGACACAAACGGCCCCGCAGAAAACGTGTTTGGTGTGAACGCAGCATTAGGACCCACTGAAGATTAAAAATCATAGAAATAATTTGCGTATCTCAAAACGTTTGGTCGTGCGCGCACTACAAATTCAACGCAAAATGGGCACAAACTGTGATGGTTCCACACGACCAGCAGGTTTGTCCTATTCATACGAAATTTGCCATGTATTCTGGACCCCAGGAGAAGCAAAAAGTTACAGATCACTTTGTCCAAAACCAAACAGGAAGTCGGCCATCTTGGGTAATGGGATTTCGCTTTTGCGCAAACTAGTCTGAGGGGCTTTACTCGATTCACTTCAAACTTGGCCAGAACACTAAGGACCCACTATAGATTGAAAATCTTCAAAATAATTTGCGTATCTGTAGCGGTTTGGTCTTGGCGCGACTGGCGCCATTTAGCACGCCATTATAGAGAAATGCATATAACTCTCAAATGCGAAGTTCAAACTATTTAATATTTGTTACACCTGTTGACTCTCCATCCCTATGCAAGACTCAATGTCAAAATTACCCATCATGCCTTACGTTCTCAGATGGCGCTGCTTTTAGAAAAAACAGGCTGTGATCAGTGGGAGGGGCCTATAATGTCACTGGAAAATCCTTCGCCATCACATTCTAAATGCTGTATCTTGGCTATTTTTCAATGGATTTGCATCAAGATAGACCTTCTTTTAACGTCGATACCCATACCTGATGTGACACTGCAGGGAGCTTCACTGCAGCCTCATTCAGATCATTATCGTAGCACATAGCATGTATACTGCCTGGTCTTACTGTTATATTTTGCAAACTTAAATTACATATTTATTTTAAATTTATTTATTTATTTTTTAACTTATTTGTCATTTTGTATTGTCCTTGAGTGAATGCTATACTCAGTACTTAACAATACCACTAATATTACTATTATGTTGTAGTTTACTGCCTGTGGGGGATGGAGGCAGAAGGAGGGAGGGTGGGGGGGCATGGGTAATGTGGTTTCCATTGAATGTTCTGTACTAACTGTTCTCTATGTCTGTATGAAAAAAACAAATGAAAACTCAATAAACACAGTGATTTAAAAAAAAGAAAATATGTAATGAAAATACAATAAAATGTTAATGTCTAACTTATAGACAAGCAACGTGAAATTAACAGTAAATATGCAATATGAACTTTAAGTATATCAAATAAACAACTATGCTTCATATACCCATTTATGTTTTAATTTAGGCTGTATTATAATTTAGGAATTATGGCTGGGAATATATCGAGATTCAAGATGTATCAAGTTTTCTATTTTGGCGATACATAAAATTACAATATTGCATATATTGATATATGTCATATTTTGTATAAAGATACTTGTTTTAGGAGTCGCTGCTTTTACTTATTGTCCTAAGCCCAGACCTTTCCTATAACAAGCCACACTACAGAACTTACTCACACATGCTGTCCCTTACAGGATAAAAAGCCAAAAGTGGCACATATTGTGCAGCTGTTTGTTAATAAATGTGTCTGTGTGGCATTTTGCATGAGAAAATTTAACCCAGAATTGTCTTTCTGGTAAGACTTTATTTTAAATTAAATTATCAAGATTTATATTGTATATCACCATTTTGAGAAAATATATTGAGATATGAGTTTTGGTCCTTATCTCCCAGCCCTGGTTGGAATGTAAACAGCATTTCAATGTCATCAAAGGTAGATTTACCAGATTGTCATCTGGTATACTGGAGCTTGGTTGGGATGACGGGTCAGCAAAATGTTATTGTATCAATGACCTGTTTGCATTAAAATCACTACATCCTGTAGAATCACTTTACTGCTGTACATATTTTACTGTAAGCTCCTTAAGGATTCAAGTCACTGATTACTATATGATTTTGGTCCAAAGCAATATCAAATGCAGTTTTTTTCATCAAGGAACATGAAACTAGTGTTGCCAGCAAGCTGGCTGGCTCCCCACACTGGACACCGTGCATGAATTGGGCCAGTCTGTCAATGACCCCCGGGCCATTTTACACCCCAGTCCACCCCTTAACCGGACTCTAGGGTTTTAGGGTGATAGAGAGGCGATTGCATGACCTTAAATAAACCTGAAACAAATATGTCTGATGAAACTTCTTTAATGTGTCTGATGTGAAACAGTTTTTTAAAGAAAAGTGGAGACTTGATCATGGGTATCAACAATTGATCTGTTGAAATTAATACATTAAGGGGCGGATTCACTAAGATCTGAAATAAAGGGTCATAAATCAAGTGCGTCCCTAAATCGTTTGGTAATGCTGTTTCCTCACTTGCAGTGGGGAATTCACTTACATTGTGGTGCAAATAGGTGCGCATGTAGACGCGGTTGAAAGTGCCCTATTTACTGTAAATTAACATTTTGCTCATTCAATGTGGAGAGGTGAGTGCACAGAAGCACAAAATGACATTTGAAGAAGTTAAATTGAAGGCACTAGTACAGTGCCCATCGGAAGTATGTATTCATGTGGGAGCATAAGGGGTATATTTGCGGGTGCAAAATGTGGGTGCAATTTTCCTGGTTTAATTCTACTAGTACAGTGCCCGTCGGAAGTATGCATTCATACAGTGGGCGCTTAAGGAGAGTTGTCAATTACGGGCATTACTAACAACATGCTCTGTAGCATTATTAAGGGGTATATTTGCAGGTGCAAAGTAAAATAATGTGTACAATTTACCTGGTTTAATTCTATGAGACATGCGTATGATGAATGTGTTGGTTTTTTTTACTCATTTTTATATTTTTTGTTTTAATTATTGTTTGTTGTTGCCATTGTAGTGTTATTCTGGAGTCATTTTGTGTGTTTTTTTTGTTGATGGAGTTTTGTGCATTTCTGTTGTCATTTTAGTGTATTTTTGTATAAATATTTAGTTTTGTGTATATTGAGTCATTTTCATATTTTTGTTGTTGTTTGGTGTATTTTTCTGTAATATATGTTTTTTTGTGTCATTTTATGTGTTTTTGGAGCCTTTTGTATATTTTTGTGCATTTCTGTTGTTGTTTTGTGTACTTCCTGTATAAATATTGTTTAGTTTTTTTTTTTGTTTTACGTCATTTGTGCATTTTTTTGTATAATTATTGTTTTTTGTTGCATTTGAGGTGTGATTCTGGAGTCATTTTGTATCTTTTTTTAGTGTAGTTTTTTGCATTTCCGTTGTCTTTTGTGTATTTTTTTGTTTAAATATTTAGTTTTGTGTATTTTGAGTCATTTTCATATTTTTGTTGTTTGGTGTGTGTTTTGGGGGCGGAGGGAGGAAACCATTCTAAAGTCATACGCACCAGTCCATCCACGTGTACCTGCCTAACTTTCAATAAACTTCTCTATTGTCAGTAGTTAGATGTAGTGGCAGGTGTGTCGTGAGAGAAGCTGCAGTTGTCAGGTGACCTTCACTATGTAGCATGTAAACACTTAGATCTGACTCAGAGCGTAACACTACAGTCAATACCACCCTATGGACGGGTGTCGTGACTGATTGCAACCGGACTAAATGGTGGTCCGTTATTCACTCAACACTCACATACCTGCACGCATGTCACGTAGACGGTGATCAATAGTGAAGCCCACCTGATCGATGTGTGTGTGTGTGTGTGTGAGAGACAGACTCTCTACCTGAGACTCTAATCTCCTCCGTTGGTTCTCACACACACGCACCGCGAAAAAATGTGCAGCTTTCAACACAGCAGCCATTGCCGTCAATAACTTCCGGGTGAGGTCTGTCCGGTCTAAATAGCGAACGGTCAACCTAACATGAAAATAAACGTTTCGAAATGTCATCACCAAAAAAAGAACAGTAAAAAAGTTTTTTCCTCAAAAGAGAAAAGAGAAGTCCACGGGAGCTCGTGCACGCACCGGAAGTGAGCTGTGTAGTGAAATAGATATAGATGGTGCGCACCCTCACACTCCGAGGTCAAATGCTGAATAGGTTTCAGTTGCCGTGCCGTCCAGAAGTGAAATAAAATTAAAATAAACATTTTGGAAATGACCAAATTACTCCAAAATAACAGATACACACACACGGGGTATCTGGAACCCGTTGACCAAGTTTCAGGTCGAACTCGCACCGCGTCGGGGAGATATTTGCTCCACACAGCGACACACACGCACACAGACGTCCCTTGCTTTTTAGATAGACAATATTAAATAATGACAAAGTAATATAATGATAATATAGCAATACTAATAATACAATGACAATACCAGTAGCTATAATATAAAACATTAATAATGAAAAAGGAGTTTAAAAATATAATTGTAGTTATAATAACAGCAATACATTAATAGTGAAAGTAGTAATAGTAATAATAGTAATGCTATAATAATAATAATAATAATAGGTTAACAAACACCATGTTCAAGCATAAGGGTGTCCATATGTGCACTTGGCACCAGGACACCCTAGGCCGCATTTCGATGATCGACTTCGTAGTCGTGTCATCGGACTTGCGGCCGCATGTCTTGGACACTCGGGTAAAGAGAGGGGCGGAGCTGTCAACTGATCACCACCTGGTGGTGAGTTGGCTCCGATGGCGGGGGAGGATGCCGGTTAGACCTGGCAGACCCAAACGTATAGTGAGGGTCTGCTGGGAACGCCTGGCAGAGTCTCCCTTCAGATGGAGCTTCAACTTCCACCTCCGGGAAAACTTCAACCATGTCTCGGAGGAGGCGGGGGACATTGAGTCCGAGTGGGCCATGTTCCGTGCCTCTGTTGCTGAGGCGGCTGATCGGTGCTGTGGCCGCAAGGTAGTCGGTGCCTGTCGTGGCGGCAATACCCGAACCCGTTGGTGGACACCGGGGGTGAGGGATGCCGTCAAGCTGAAGAAGGAGTCCTACCGGGCCTTTTTGGCCTGTGGGACTCCGGAGGCAGCAGACAGGTACCGACGGGCCAAGCGGAGTGCAGCCACGGCGGTCGCTGAGGCAAAAGCCCGGACATGGGAGGAGTTTGGTGAGGCCATGGAGAACGACTTCCGGACGGCTTAGAAGAGATTCTGGACCACCATCCGGTGTCTCAGGAGGGGGAAGCAGTGCACCGTCAACACTAAGTATGGTGCGGATGGTGCGCTGCTGACCTTGACTCGAGACGTTGTGGATCGGTGGGGGGAATACTTCGAAGACCTCCTCAATCCCATCGACACGCCTTCCAATCAGGAAGCAGGGCCCAGGGACCCGAGAGTGGGCTCTCCTATCTCTGGGGCTGAGGTTGCCAAGGTGGTTAAAAAGCTCCTCGGTAGCAGGGCTCCGGGGGTGGATGAGATCCGCCCGAAGTTCCTCAAGGCCCTGGATGTTGTGGGGCTGTCATGGCTGACACGACTCTGCAACATCGCGTGGACATCGGGGGCAGTGCCTCTAGATTGGCAGACCGGAGTGGTGGTCCCCCTTTTTAAGAAGGGGGACCGGAGGGTGTGTTCCAATTATAGATGGATCACACTCCTCAGCCTCCCTGGTAAGGTCTTTTCAGGGATACTGGAGAGGAGGGTCCGCCGGATAGTTGAACCTCGGATTCAGGAGGAGCAATGTGGTTTTTGTCCAGGCCGTGGAACTGTGGACCAGCTCTACACCCTCAGCAGGGTCCTTGAGGGGTCATGTGCACTAGTTGGGCAAATTCCCATGTGTTTTGTGGACCTGGAAAAGGCATTTGACCGTGTCCCTCAGGGATTCCTGTGGGGGGTCCTCCGGGAGTGTGGGGTATCAAACCTCCTGATAGGAGCTGTTCGTTCCCTGTATGACCGGAGTCAGAGTCGGGTCCGCATTGCCGGCAGTAAGTCGAAATCGTTTCCGGTGAGGGTTGGACTCCGCCAGGGCTGCCCTTTGTCACCGATTCTGTTCATAACTTTTATGGACAGAATTAATAGGCGCAGTCAGGGTGTTGAGGGGGTCCGGTTCGGGGGCCTCAGTATTGCATCACTGCTTTTTGCAGATGATGTGGTCCTGTTGGCTCCAACATACCATGACCTTCAACTCTCACTGGATCGGTTCGCAGCCGAGTGTGAAGCGGCCGGAATGAGAATCAGCACCTCCAAATTCGAGTCCATGGTTCTCGACCGGAAAAAGGTGGAGTGCCTTCTCCGGGTTGGAGATGAGGTTCTGCCCCAGGTGGAGGAGTTCAAGTGCCTCGGGGTCTTGTTCACGAGTGAGGGAAGGATGGAGCGAGAGATCGACAGGCGGATTGGTGTGGCGTCTGCAGTGATGCGGAGTCTGCACCGGTCCGTCATTGTAAAAAGGGCCAAAAAGCGAAGCTCTCGATTTACAGGTCGGTCTACGTTCCAACCCTCACCTATGGTCATGAACTTTGGGTCATGACCGAAAGAACAAGATCACGGGTACAAGCAGCCGAAAGGAGTTTCCTCCGTAGGGTGGCTGGGCTCTCCCTTAGAGATAGGGTGAGAAGCTCAGTCATTCGGGAGGGGCTCAAAGTAGAGTCGCTGCTCCTCCGCATCGAGAAGAGCCAGATGAGGTGGCTCGGGTACCTAATTAGGATGCCCCCTGAACGCCTCCCTAGTGAGGGGTTCAGGAGGGGTTAAGACCCAGGACACGCTGGAGATACTATGTTTCTCGGCTGGCCTGGGAACGTCTCGGGGTCCCCCCGGAAGAGCTTGAGGAAGTGGCCGGAGAGAGGGAAGTCTGGGCCTCCCAACTGAGGATGCTGCCCCCGCGACCCGGAAACGGCGAAGCGGAAGAAGAGGGATGGATGGATGGATAATAGGTTAATATTGACACTAAAACATTGTGCAGATATATCTCGAGTCACTGTCAATCTTCACTTCATACAAAACTACAGTACGCCAGTTGAGTCAACTAATAATCAGCATGTATGGCTATACTGTACCCCCCCTCAACCAACAGAGAAAGTTGGTCACACCAGTGCCATGACTGGATAAGTTTGCGTCGAGCCCTGATAATAATAAAGATGATGATACGGATATATTAACAGCAAAAGTAGTAATACTAATAAATGTAATAGTTATAATAATAATAATAATAATAATAAATAACAATATTAAATAATGATAAGGTAATATGATAATATAGCAATGCTAATAATACAATGAGAGTACCAGTAACTAAAATATAAATAATAATTAAAAAGGAGTTTAAAGATATAGTAGTAATAATAATAGCAATAACAATACAGTAGTAGTACAATTATACAATAATAATAATAATAATAATGAGAATCCAGTAACCTTAATACAATAACAAACATAAATAGGTAATAGCAATAATACAATGAGAATACCAGTAACTATAATACAAATATTAATAAAAAAGAATATAAGAATAGCAATAACATTAAATACAGTAGTAGTAAAATTATACACTAATAATAATAAAATAATGAGAATCCAGTAACTATAAGATAAAATAATAAAAAATAATTGCTATAAGAATAGCAATAACAATAATAAAGTAGTAGTACTATTAAAATAGTACTAGCAATAACAAAATACTATAATGAGAATCCAGTAACCATAATACAATAATAAAAATAAACAATATAAAATAATAAGAAAGACTAATATGTAAGCACATCATTCATCTCTCTCATGGCAACAGCAGTCAATAATAGCAATAATACAATAAGAATACCAGTAACTATAAGATAAAATAATAATAAGAAAGATTAATATGTAAGCACATCATTCATCTCTCTCTGGGCTGCAGCAGTAAATGCAGCGTTGACATGTATAATCCCAGGCACCATGTGGTTAACTTTAGCTTAGCTTTCTAAACTGCCAACATTAAATCTATGTGGATGGAGATTCTCCCTGTGCGCTATAAATGACTTGACTACTCCACCGTGTGATCCTCTGCTACGGAGTAAAAGCCTCACGCACTTTTGTTTTGCTTACGTGGTGAAAATATGAGCGTTTATAATGCTGTGTTCACGGATAAACATGCATGTTTACTCACCAGAATAGTACATCCCACGTTTCCGCTCTGAGCTGGTTCATCTTCAACAAACGCGTAGTTTAACAAACAATACTAAAAAATAGTGAATGATATGTTTTTATATACAGATATAAAGTGACAATAACAAACTTACAACATTCCCTGCCGATTGATTAACGCCATTAACACGACACGAGTGTTTGAGTCAAAACATGAAGTTCACCAGTCATTCACACACATTGATATATTTCTTACCAGCAAGAGTCATCTTCATTCTATAGGAAAGTGGTAAAGCCATACTTAAAGGCATATTCATTTACATTTGTGTACACAAAAAAAAGAAAAAAAAAAGTTTTAAACTGGAACAAATAATTTCACATTTAGATAACATTATTGCAAACAACCCAACAGAAGAATCCCATAGTGAACATAGAAAATACAAATTTAAACTAAACAAAATCCTAAAAAAAAAATATATATAAAATTAAAAATTAAAACTCAATTCCACATACACAGACTCAGAAAAGAACACTTCCATCATAACAATAAATCTGGAAAATGCTTGTCAAATGAAATAAAGCAAAACAAAGAAGAAAAAAAAAACTACTATTTCCATATCCAAAATGCAGGGAAGCCAACAAACTGACCTAAAGAAATAAATAACATTTTTAAAGAATTTCATGCAAATTTATACTCATCAGAAAATAACCCAAACCAAGAAGACACCGTTTCATTTTTGAACAACATTAATCTACCCAAACTGAATGAAGAGCATATATTCACACAAGAAACCCCAATAACACAAGAAGAAATTTCCAGATGGCTTCCCTGCAGAGTTCTATAAACATTTTCAGTCAATCCTATCCCCACTTTTCCTCAGTAATAACTGAAATAAAACAACACTCAAGACTTCCTATATAAACACAGCCCCAATCTCACCGTCCAACAAAGACCAGTTACTTCTATCTAGAGTTTAGATTTTTGGTCTGAGCTCAGCCCGAAATCATTTTCCCGCTCAGCTGTCGGGCCGGGCTTCATTATTAACATTATTATTTTTCAATAAACACAAAAACACTTCTATATTGTTGTGGTATAATTTCAAAAGTGATTTCTGCTAGTAGTGGGACAGTGTATTGACGGCGTTGTGTTGCGTTTAGTTGTTCAGCGTTCACATTCACTGAATATTATTTGCTAATTTTGCTCATTCCTCACTTGCTGCAGAAGCGCGGCGAACAAATATGATTGCGTGCTTCAGTCAGGTTTGCGCTCCACGCACGGGCTGCCCGGTCTGGTCTGCAATGCTATAACGAACTGGGTTCTATGTTCTGGTTATGGCAGTTCCACTTGTGTGTATTCAGTGGTTAACTGATGTTGAGATTTCCCATGGCCGAGAAGGCATCATGGTTACGTGCAGCTTTCTTTGCCAATGTGTCTTTGTTTACATGTGTTCTGAGTGTTGATTGGCTGGGAGGCTGGGGAAAGGGCGGGTGTAAGCGGGGAAAAGACTAGTGTACAATTTTGTTCCAACGGTAGTGAGTGTATGACGGTGTAAGACGGTTCTTTGTGTGTTTGTTTATTTTTGGCGTGTTACTACGACCTCCATTAAAGCCTGTAAAACTGTGATAATGGCTCGAGTCACGTCATTACAATACCTTTTGGGCTTGCGGTGAGTGTGTGCGCGCACCCCTCTCTCCCCCCTCGCTGCGCGAGGCACTGCGCTGTTAATCTATCAGCTGCAATGCATTCAATAAAATAATAATTTACGTCGGGTTTGCTTCGGGCTTGGGCCAACAATTTAAGTTAATGGGTCGGGCTCGGGTCGGCTCGGGCTTTATGTCCGCGGGCCTGGGTCAGGCTGGATTTTTTTGGGCCCAATCTGAACTCTACTCCTATCCAGCTACCCCCCAATCTCCCTTCTCAATGTAGACTTAAAAATAATAAAAACACTAGCTCATAGAAAAGAAAAAATCATCCAACACAAAATTCGCCCTGTTCAGACAGTTTCATAAAAGGCAGACACATTTATCCCACCAACACTCGCAGACTCCTCAACCTAATAGAACATTCATCACAGCAAAAAAATCCATCTATCATCATCATCCTAGATGCAGAAAAAGTCATTTCTCATCTCCGCTGTTACGTTTGTCCTATCTCTTAACGTGTAGGGTGAGACACAGATGACACCGGGTCACGTTGCATAACTTATTATTTAATGATTAACCTATTTACGTGCATCCTCTTACAGTCCGTGTAGGAATCAATAACACACACACACATTAGTTCCACTTTATCTAAATCTAAATTTATTTAATTGAAAAGGAGTACATAAAAAGGTCTTCCATCCTGTAGGAAGGGCAAGCGGCCAGCAACTAACGGGAAAGTTCCACAGCTTAAACTTTTACAGATAGAGAAAAGTCCCACCCTAAGATGAGAGGAAAGGAGGGGGTCAGATGCCCTAACAGTGGATACGTTGGAGCCAATGATATCTGTCTTGATAATGTGTGTGCGTCAGTTGGTGTGTATTTGTGTGATATGAATGTGAGTGTGTGTGTGTGTGTGTGTGTGTGTCTGCATGTGAGTCTGCCTTTGGCCCTGATGGTCAGATGCAGCTGGTGTCCTATCTGTGTGCGTAGGTGAAAGAATGTTAGTCGGCCATCTAAACCCTCTCCAAAGGAAGAAGTGAAAGGCACAAAACATGAATCACATCTTATTATACGAAGGCACTGTTACAGAGCTCTGCTTATCAGAGTTTTTGGTATGAGACCTTGAGCAGAGACTGTTTGTTGCTGGCACTGTGAATACAGCACAATCTGTCTGTACTGCAGGTAATCTAATCTAACATGACTCAGCAAAGGAGCAAGGTCTCTGTTCAAAAGTACAACGATATAATGCGGTCATTGTGTATAAACACATGACAAATTGTACACATGAACACACATTGATATGATGATTAATATAATTATTATATTCCAGTAGAATAACCTTGGATCCACCTTTGCTGTCTGTCAGGGTTAAACATTAGCATCGTTATTGTCACACATTGGATATATTCTTCTTTTGTGAGACACAGACATATCTAAGAGAGAGTGGAAGAAAAATGTGGAAAGATGCAAAAAAACTTCATTATTATTACCATTTCGCACCCGCCGCAACCTTTACTGCCGTGTGGGTTGTCAGCTGAACTTGGAAAGGGCCGATCCACCTCCGGTAGGTCCACCTCTTCCGTCTTGCATTGTAGACGATCATGAAGTCACCAGGCTGAATATCGTGTAGATGATCGGTTGTTGTCAGAAGAAGGGCAGTCTCCACACACCTGGCAACCTCTCTCGTTGGTTGGTATCTGCACAGAAGAACAGAGGAAAAAAAAACAACAAAAAAGAGAAGAGGTGTTAGGGTTAGTTAACTAACTAATTGAATTGTTAGTATGGCTTTGGCAACTCAGTTATAGCTTCCAGGAAGGCAGAGACAGGTCAGAGGTCAGGATCAGAGAGCTTTTCAGATCCTAAAAGGTGCTGCTGCACCAACACACAATGGTTAGGAGTGGGTTAGTGAGCTTTTAGCCGGACTAGCTCAAAGCTATCTGTAGCCCATTCACATGCGTGAGTGGGAAAATGGAGGCTGAAAGAAAAGCAGGAAGTGTTAATTTATAGCTGGAGCTGGAGTTGCAGTGATTCTCAAACTGTGGTACGTCTACTACTAGTGGTACGATGACACCTGGTGAGAAGTAACAATTTGAGAACCACTGTTTACAAGGACATGCAAGTCAGACGGAGAAGTGTGGAGTGTGAGTACATGTCTTCCCAAGATGAATGCGTACAACTGGGAGACACTGAGATGTGAAGAAGCCAAACAAGTTTAACCAAATAAATAAATAATGTTATTTATTTAAATTTTTGTTATTCTGCTATCTCTTATTTATGAAAGAGAAATATTATTCTATCCTTTGTTTATGACTTAAGGAGAAAGCATATTTTTGACACGCCACACCTAATATCAAAACCTAAATATTGTTATAAAGCTGAATTTGTCAGTTCATGTACTTTATTATTTTCCCTCATTGTTATTTGAGACTTATTTTCCTTAATTTTGAAGCTAAGTTGGTGGCAAAAGTGTCTCCTATTTTGTGTCTAAACCAGAGTTCAGCAAGATTATTGGCCCTTTTAAGGTTAGACAGAACTAAATTTAAGTTGAGTTGAACAATCATTGTCTTTTGATCTCTGTATTTATCCCATCCGTAGGAGTGATGAGCCACAGCGGTTAGGAGAGCTTCCTTTAATGCTCGGTAGTTACTTAACTTTAAACGATCTCATTTATATCGATCAATTATTAAGAATTTCAGGAGGACCCTATTTAAATTTCAAGCGACCCAGATTGGGTCACCAACAATTTATTTTACCCTTAAAATGTCCAAACCCATTGAAAGTGTTTTTGTGGCCTTGCATGCTAAGTGCTGGTGGGAGAAGGAAGGGGTTGGGGGGTTTTGAGGTAAATAATAAGAGACAGAGGGACGCTGGCCCCTCCCTTTTTTTTTTTTTTTTTACAAAAGAATACATTAGGAGTCTTAAAAACATATGATAAAAATCATTGGAAAATCATTTATCTGATCATTTTGGATGCCTCTGTTTTCCTCTCTCTTGTTCCCGCCCGTTTTTGTGCCCTCCAGCCTTCTTGACCTCCTCCACCACAGCCTCAAAGGGTCAAAGCCAGGGTCATGTTGTATGCTCCTTTTTGGAAGATTGAAGATGTAACCAGTTTCGCAGTTGGACTGGAAGTCTGGAATAGATATTTTGTTAGAACATCCACAATATGTCATATTGTCATTGTCACGTGTCTATTTCAATCTGTTTCCACTTTGCTTCGCAGTTGTAGTTATGAACAATACTTCCCTTTAATTCCCATCCGTCATCAAAAGAAGCAGTGACCCAGCATGATGGCTGTAGGAGGCAGGATGGGAGTCACAAAGGCGGTGGCATTTTCTGTATGGGAACACTCGGAAACAGAAAGAGGGGAAAACATTAAGACTTAGATGAATCATTTAAAATGGCCCTTTTTTTTGTAGAATTTGATTGGTCTCCTTTAAATTTTCAGCCAACGACCTATATATATATATATATATATATATATATATATATACTGTATATATGAAAAACAATAACAACAACGAAGACAGACATAGACAAGGGCACACAACAAAAAGTATACACATACTGTACAACAATAAAAACATGGAAACTGAACATGAACAGTAAGGTCAGTCAAGGTCAAAGCCAGTCATTCCACTGAAAGTGGTATTATATTTAAAAAACGTAGTTTGGTGCTTTTAAACACCCAGAAAAATAACCTTTAAAATCTGTTCAACCACTGAGAAGGCCGTAGGCCAAAACATCACAATTCTATCACCAAGCAGCAGTGAAGTCTGAGCACCCCACTACATAATTGCCAAACCAGATGGAAGATTCAGTGCCTCAAAACCCAGGAGGAAAGGAAGGTGAAACAGAGGAACAAGTGTAGTCAAACAACGATTCGACGATCAATCACTCGATGACACATCCACAGGCACATTCGCATTCACAACGCATTTCTCTCAGGCATACATAACGTGTCATCGTTCAGTCATTCATGCACCGCACACATCCATGCCTCAATTTTCACATCCATTCATTCACAAGGTTTTGCTGCTCAGTGTCTAAATAGAGTACATCTAACCCACCAGCGGCGATGAGCTCTTAATGCCCCCCCATTCTTAGCAACCTTAGCGGTGATCAATCGCTTTTCACTAGCCAGTGCTTCGGATTGCCGTCCGAACCTATCTCAAACTCAGGCTACACGACCGTGCTAAAGCCCTTCAGAATGCACCTCAGCTCAATTTTGAGCTTGATCTCAGAGGCTGTGAATACTTATGTACAAGTGATTTCTTCATTTTTTATTTTTAATAAATTTGACAAAAATCTCAAATGTTTTTAAGTTGTCATTATAGGGTATTATGAGTAGAATTGAGGAAAAAAAGTGAATTTAATCCCTTTTGGAATAAGGCTCTAACATGATGAAATATAGGAAAAGCAAAGCGCTGTGAATACTTTCCGTATACACTATATGGCAAGTTAGCATCCACTAATCCTAATGTGAGCCAAAACTGACCCACATATTAGTACCAAACGCCCAGCTATCTTAGAACATATTTGGGGCAGTTTCAGCTGAATTACGGCAAGTACTCATCCACTAATCTCAATGTGAGCCTAAAATGGCCCACATATAAAGTTTTTTAGAACATATTTTGGCAAGTTCTGGCTGAAATATGGCAAGTTAGAATCAACAATTCTGGATATTAGCCCAAACTGGTCCACATATAAAGTACCAAACGTGGCCCAGTTATTTTAAAACATATTTGGTCCAGTTCTGGCTTAATTATGGCAAGTTAGCATCTACTAATCTGAATGTGAACCTAAAGTGACCCAGATTTAGAGTACCAAAGGTGTCCCAGCTATCTTAAAACATATTTGGGTCAGTTATGGCAGAATTATGGCAAATTTGAATAAACAATTCTGGTATATGCGCTATAACAGAATGATGGCCGCTGACTCTCGTCGTTGCACAGTTTTAGTTTTACTTGATCTGACAGCTGCCTTTGATACTATAGATCACAGTATACTGGTTGATCGACTCAAATCTGAGATGGGGTTTTCTGGTACTGTTCTCCAGTGGTTTACCTCTTACATTAATGGAGGAACCTTTAATGTTGCTATTAACAATGTTATGTCTAATATGTCCAACCTTTCATGTGGAGTAGCCCAGGGCTCTGTTCTGGGGCCTGTTTTGTTTTTATTGTATCTAATGCCTCTTGGTTGGTTGATCCGTGGTTTTTAAAAATGTGTCTTGTCATTTTTATGCTGACGATATCCAGTTGTACTGCTCCTTTAATGACTCAGAGTTTCACTTTTTAATCAGAGTTCTTAGATTGTATATCCTGTATCAAAAACTGGTTGTCATCAAATTATCTCCAGATAAATTCAAACAAAACAGAAACTCTGATCATTGCTCCTGATAAAAAGATCCCTCTAATTAAAAACTCCCTTGGTGATCTGGGCTCATCTGTTAAAACCAGCCTCAGAAACCTTGGGGTTGTTTTTGATCAGTCCATGTCTTTGGAGGGACATTGTCGTCAATTGACTAAAAACTGTTTTTACCACCTGAGAAATATCTCTAAAGTGAGGCATTTGTTATCAAAATCAGATTTGGAACTGGTCATACACGCATTTGTATCATCTTGTATCATCACGACTATTGTAATTCTGTTTTTACTTAATAAGTCGACCCTAAACAGACTCCAGATCGTTCAGAACGCTGCTGCCAGACTTTTAACTGGTGCTTCTAGAACATCCCACATCACCCCCATTCTTGCTACTCTGCACTGGCTTCCAGTTAAGTTTCGCATAGAATATGAAATATTAGTTCTCACGTTCCGAGCATTACATGGTCAGGCCCCTAAATATATCTCGGATTTGTTGTGCCCCTACTCATCAGGGCGATGCCTTCGGTCTTCAGGTCAGGGTTTCCTAAAGACCCCAAAAACTACATTTAAAACCAGAGGAGAACTGGCGTTCCAGGCTGTAGCTCCCAGACTCTGGAATAACCTGCACCAGTCTCTCATAGGGCTTTTCCACCAAGAGCACGGAGGGTTTTTTTGGAGCTGGGGTTGGTGCCAGAGCTACTTCAGAGCTCCTCCTGTTTTGCTGAAGAACCGGTTTGGTTTCCCACCACAGCAGTGAGTGTTGTATGAACTTTTCAATTTTATAAATGTATCAAAAAAAAAAAAAAAAAAAATACAAAACCCAATAGTGTGTGCTACAGCAGGTTATGTTTCTATCGTAGGGCAAAAAAGTGGATGTAAAGAGTAATTAAATTAACTGAATAGAAATAAAAATACATATGTGTGCTTACAAGTATGCAACAAACAATGAACAAAGTCCTTGTAGAATACAAAATAAGTAACTTTATTTACACAAAGTAAAAATAGATGTACAAACCAACTAAATATATATTAACATTTACTTAACATTATTGTGGGTTTTCTATTAGAAAGGGCCAAAGTCTGCCTCTATCTACTCCAGAACCAACACCAGTGCTGTGGAGTTCAACATGAGCTGGAGGTTTTGGACCATGGACGTGGTCCTGGTCCATGAACTGTGTTGCTGACTGCTCCATGGAAGAAAATCTGCATTAACATCTTCCTCCTTTTTTTTCCTGCATAGAAGCATTAAAAATAATATTTGAATTTATAATTTATTTCAGCAGTCTCCACAATAAGAAAATACAAAAACAAACACTCAATTGTGTAATTATTAAGCCAAAAGTGTGTAGGTTGAAGCAAAGCTTATACAAACCTACCTTGTCAAAATAAAACTAAACAAGGCTCTCTAGATAATCACACATTTTTTTTAGCTTATATTACTATTTTAACTATATATTCTACACAAGTTTTATACATACAGTGTATACATTCACATCAAACATATATACATATGAATGTATATATGCCATGTACTTGGTAAAATTGTTACTCTTCTTTCTTATACTTACTAACAATATATGATTTAAAAAGCTTTTTAAACTGGTTTATGTTGTTTTATTTAATCCCTTACACAGTTCCATACTTTAACCCCTGATATTGTTATAGTCATCCTTTTGACTGTTGTTCTAGCATATTTCATCTTGAAAGGTAGTTCTCTTAAATTATTTTCCCCTTCTCTCTTTAAAAATCTTTTCTGCAAACCTTTTGGAAGTGAGCCTTTACTTGTTTTATAAATAATTTGAACAGTTTTGAGTTGGATGAGATCTGGAGTTTTAAATCTGGTGTTTTTAACAATAATCCATGTGTGTGTTCTCTGTATCCAGCGTTATGTCTGAGTCTGATGGATCTTTTTTACATTATGAATAACGATTGGATGTTCATCATGTATGTATTTCCCCAAACTTCAAGACAGTAACTCAAATATAGTAAAACAATTGTAGAATAAAGAGTGTGCAATGCTTTTGAATAAGAATGTGCCTGGTTTTGTCCAGGAATAGAAAACAATATTAGTTCTTAATAAGTTTCATTTGTTCATAAACAAATGATATTTTAGGTTGGACCAACAGATAATATTGTTCATGTTTGCATAGAATGAATGAATATTACTGGATTTGTTCTGAGATGAAGACGAGCTGAGCTACAGATGAACCTTTAAATCCAACTCTGAAATGAGCAGAAACGTTGTTACCACATAGTTCAGTAATATTATTACATGACCATTGTGTAACAATAAGGGAAGTTCTGAATACAGGTTAATGATATATTACTGCTGCTTTCAGGAATATTAAAATATTATGGTTTCCTAGCTAACCAGCGGCTAACTGGCTAGCCTGCACCACGTTAGACGTAACGTTCATCATATTTTTATTTATTTATTTTTTTATTTATTCAGTTTATTTTCGACATGGTTACATTCACTTTTTTTTTTTTTTACATGCCGAAAAAGGAGACGAGAGAAGCAGTTTGCTTATCTGGGTCTCGTCTCGTTTTACCATCGCAAATTTACATGGGTTTACATGTCTCTCTGGTCAAACATTCTTGATTTGTTCTGAACAGTCCTTTTTTGTGTATTCTCATCTGTAGTCAGTGTTGTCTTTTTTTTAATTTATTTATTTATTTATTTTTTATTCCTCCTCCTCTCTATCGTTGTTCGTGTTGGCCTTGTTCCCTGCCAGACGTTGTTAGCATTCCTCCAGTTCAAGAATAGTTCCTCTTTCGAAGGTGTTTGGAAGGTTTTTCCCTTTTCATCCATAATGTCACCACTCGGGAATGTCTCTTTTGGACACACAAGTTTGGAGCTTGTTTTGTCTCTACATCAAGGTTAATCCAGCTGTTGTTAGTTCTATTGGCAGTGTTGTATTTTCCACTGTTAGATTTAACTTGTATAAACACATTATTATATCTTAGTTCATAAGCAAGGTAGTAATTTCATTGTACAGGAAAACGTGTTTCTAACTGCACATATGACAATAAACACTTTGAATTTAAATTTAATGTAATCCTTAATCACCCCACCACCTAGCAATTGAAATGAATAAATGACAGACTCTTTTTTTTACTCTTGGTTTCCACATTTAATTCAGTCTCCGTAAGGGGACGGATCTAGATAAGCATAATGCTTTTTTCCGTCGCCCTTTCCGGCATGAAAAAAAAAAAAAAAAAAAAAAAAAAAAAAAAATGATGTGATTTTGCTCTGAATGTCAAATGAATTTCTGTGAATGCAACCATGTCGGAAATGAACTGAATAAATAAAATAAATAAAAAATAAATAAAATAATCACAGTCTGAGTTTTGTTTCCAGTGTTTATATAGATCTGGGTCCATATCCATGATTACCATCAGTAATGTCGTTGTTTAGGTGGATCCTTCGTATTTTCCCAAGTCTTCCATCGTTTTGATGAGGATTGGTTTTCCGTTCTCTTCTCCCAGTGGTGTGATGTAAATCCTGCAGTTCCTTGTCCACGGCTTTAGAATCTTTCCTCCTTTTTTTATTTGGCGTGCCTTCCATGCGATGCTTGCATTTTTTTTTGTCAGGCTTTCATTAATAAAAAACTTTGTTTCCTTCAGCTTTCTTCCTTGCTTCAGTAGTTCTCCTTTGAATTTCATATTCGTGAAGGTTATTTTTACAGCTCTGTTATCATTTTTCTTTGGCAGGAGATGGCAGGAGTTGATGTTGTCAGGGTTCAGGACAATGTCCTTTGACTCCAGGTAGTCAATGACCTGTTGTTCAATCGATTTTGTTTCTTCGTCACTCGCGTAACTCCTGGGTTTTATCTTTAGGCCTGTGATGATGACATCTTTCTCTCTTTCCTTTTGTTCCAGCTGTTCAACCCTGGCGTTCAACAATTTTATCTCTTCAGCATTTCTTTCATTCTTTTCTTTCAGTACCTTTGCCTCGCTTTGTAGGTTTTCCAGTGAGTTTTCCAGCGTCTTTTCCAACGCCTTTATCTCGGCAGATAGGTTTCGTAGACCCTCGCGTATCATCTCCTTGACCTCTTCCAAACCCGATTGGGTTCTGAAGGGCCTCCCTGCGGTTTTTTCACCATTTTCCTTCAGTCTTAGGCCCAATTTTTCAGGCTGTTCAGCTGTAGCCAGCTGTAGCCACCTGTAGCCAAGGTCGTGTTATCGGAGCGAATGAAAACACGTCTGCTCTCTCCAAAGACCAGAGTAGTTGTGAGGGAATTGATGAGGGAATATTGTAGCAAACTAATATTGGTAGTAGTTTAACAACAGGGTGAAATAAAACTTACCAGGATTAGTAACAGTTCTACAGGACGAGCTCCTCTATGGTTGTAGTTCTGTTCGGTCCGTGGAGCTCCGTCCACTTCCCCTGAACCTCTTCAGACATACACAGTACCAGGAAACAATGTTCTCCTCCTCTGACCACTGCTCTATCTTCTTGGACTTACTTTGGACTCACTTTTAAATGTTTTTTGTCGGATTTGCGCTAACGCAACCAGCCGCTCGCCAGCTTAAAAAATGGCTGCTTTTCGTTTTTGGTGGACCGTGGATAACCCCGCCTACCACCCGCTCACTTCAGAGCTGGCCTGTAGCCCAGAAGCTATGTGGGGCCAGCGTAGCCCGGGTTTTTGGCTCCGAGAGCTGGAGCTATGTTGGTGGAAACAGAATGGCCCAGAGCCAAAACACGCGCTAGCTCCAAGTTAGCACCAGCTCCTGCCCGGTGGAAAAGCCCTATCAGGGAGCTCAACTGTGTGGACACTTTTAAAAAAACTGCTGAAGACTACACTATACAGAAAAGCTTTTAGTTAACTGGATTTTAATTTTTATTTATCCTTTAATGTTGCTGTTCTTATGATGTTTATGCACTCTTGTTTTATTATTTTATTGTGTTGCACTTGTACAGCACTTTGTGATTTTATCTGCAAAAAGCGCTTTATAAATAAACTTACTTACTTACTTACTTACTTAATGTCACAAATGATGAGAAAAAAGAGACTGATATTTACACATAAAATTACAGCTGCAAACTTGTAATCCAACATTTATTCACGTTTTTAATTACTTGCGTAAATGATCATTTACAACCACAACTCACCGGTTACAACTTCTTCAATCTACCACTACAGATGCACAAACTACTTGAGATTTGCAACACATTTTGCAAGACGTCTGTAGCAAAACTGACTCATGCTTGGGATGAATGAATAGTAACATTAGTTATTATGCTAATATTTATTTCATACAACGTGTGACATGTTTGGCTTTTATTCTTCTATACAAATGTTAAATCTGACCATAAACAAACTGGTGGCTCTCTGTGGTTTGATGACAGTAAGATGTGTTTGTTTTACTTGGTTTATTATTCCTTATATAGAGTGGTTAGCGTTAGCACTTAGCTAAGTCTGTGTTAGCTTAGCTTAGTTAGCTTTAGTTGAGTTTCCAGTTCTTAATTGTTGTTACAGGTTCATCTCTGTCCCTGTGTTTGTGGAACTTTGGGTGGATCTGACGGAGGAAACTGAATTGGTTCCCTTTGTTGGATGGTTATCTGGTTTTAACCAAGTAGCGATCCATGATGTATTGCAGCACAGTAGCTTCTGGTAGTTGTGACGAGCACCTCACACACACACAGACAGCGGTGTGTGCGGGGGTCGGTGCACACCGTGCAGAGCTCCCATAAATAGCGTTCCGCTCCAGAGAATAAGTTGTTGACAACAACGGGGCAGTTTTGGCCCATGGATTGCAGGTTTTTTTGGGGGGCATTCTTGGCTAAATTGAGGGACAAATGGCCCGTGGCCCTCGCTAATTTCCGACATGGGAATTTATCGTTTATATTAAGGGATGACATATTACCGGTGAGAATGTTTTTGACGATAAATCATAAACGATAAAATATTGCACATTCCTACTTCAGAGTAGTTTGATAAAGGTTTAATGCATTTGTATATGCCATCTTGGACTGTGCATTATCATAAGTTAAGAAAAGTAACAATCACAATCCTCACCTGAGGAGTATTCCGTAAAGGAGAGTTAACGAACTCTGAGTCTATCCATAAACTCCGTGATGGGAAACTCTGGGTATCTGATTTCATTACAACTGGTATGAAGTGGGTAAATCAACCCTGAGTATGTGAACCTTGGGTTACTTACGTGCACGCGTGCGATAAAAAGCCAGTATCAATGGATCAGAGATGACTCGAGCTGCCATGACAACCAAACGGAAGAGAGTGATTTAATAAGCCAGTGTTTGAGGAATACGAGCCTGTTCTAAAGGTGCGTTCAGTCTTCAGTGACAATAGTGGCCTAAATCACCCGTTATTAGTCACACTTTTTGGTTGCTTCATCACTTTATTCCTTCAGTGACGTGACGAGCGGTGAATAATATGAATAAAATGTGTCTGAGGAGACGTGGGAGCAGCGTTGGATGGCTGCATAGAAAGCCCTCCCGTTACACTGGATGTGAAGACAGTGACTGCCGCTTGATATCGCATCATTTATTATTATTATTGATTTTTAATGTAAAACTGTCGCCAAAGTCATCTCAAGAGCAGCATCACAATTCACTGCGCCATCATACCTTCAAAGATGCGTGATCTACAGATTTAACTGTATAACAATATCAAACAACAATCGAGCCTTAAAAGTGTATTAATTTAAATTGTCATCTCCTCCTTTACATTTTCTACAGGTTTGTATTCAGGGAACTTTACTACAGACGTCAGTAGATGTTTTAATGCAGATCAACCTCTTAGTGTCTTTCACTTAATGCTCTGTATCCACAATGTTATAAAGAAAACTACCGTTTGCACAAAAAAAAAAAAAAAAAAAGTAAAGCAACACAACATTAGTAATGATGTGAGCACGTCTGTGGTGTGTGATGTTACTAATGTGTTTCAGAGAAGAGTGTTAAGGTTCATTAATGTGTTCAAAAACGGTGTTCAGGTGGGCGGCGCCAGGTTGAAACCCAGGGTTTCTTTGATAAAACCTGCAAGCGACCAGGTTTAGTTCATGGACAATGTTGCCAGGGTAACACACTCAGAGAAGAACATACCTCGCGTCTAGGAATGGATACTCAGAGTTTCCCTCATTTGAGCCTGAACATACTCAGAGTTTGAACATAACCCGCTTTATGGAATACCACTCTGTTGACATGTTTCTAATATCTGATCTGTCTTCAGTGTATGTTTCTGATTGGTGGATGCAACATTACCATGTCAGAGACCCTAATGTGCCACATAGGACTGAACCACTGACATGCCACCATTCAACACAGTATTTGGGTATGACATTATGAATGCTAGCCACGATTGTGATCCGGTTCTATAGTTTTCTTTTTGTTCGAGATTGATATGCAACATTATAAAGTCTTAGTTGTGGTGCAGCTTACATCTTGCATTGTGTTTGTTTGGTTGTGTTCTGGCAAACAGGTGTGGGTCACCATCGTGCCAACATTATACACAGTATATGGGCCAGACAAGAACATGGAGTGTATGCCAGACAAGATAACAATGCACAGTGACTCACATTTAGGTGAGTGCTGGTATATTTGGTCTGTTTATGGTTGACATCTGGTAATGCTTTGGGTGTTTTTGGCCAAGATCTGGCAAACAAGTGTGGGCCACTACAATGTGTTACCGGCGCCAGCCCTAGGGGATAGCTGGGCGGTAGCAAGTGGCAACACAGCTAGCGTTAGACTGTGTAGCCTAATGGTAAGTGGCTGTGGAGAGACGCAGAGCACACGTTAGTCTGACCAAAGCCTGTTTAATTCTGAGGCTGCGCCAGCGTAGCTCTTCTCGTCCCCACAGTGCGCTTACAGCGACATTTACTGGTGTGGAGGTACATGACAAATAAAACACTTAGTTTGAAAATACGAAAAATAAAATAGAGGGGGTTTCTGTTTCTAAATGAAAACTTAAAATATAGCATTTTTCCAACCTACTACAAATGCAATCAATACATGTAGAATAACCGTGCACAGTAACCCACATGCGGGCCAGTGCTGGTTTATCTGGCCTGTTCTTGGCTGACATCTGGCATTCATTGTGATTGCTCGAGTCAATCAATCAATCAATCAATCAATCAATCAATCAATCAATCAATCTTTTATTTGTATAGCGCGAAATCATAACCAATGGTATCTCAAGACACTTTACAGTAGAGCAGTCTTAAGGACGGACTCTTCATTTTATGGATACACACATATGCATATATACGTATATACACATACATATGTATCCAGCACCCAACATGAATTCATCATGGCGGCAAGGAAAACCTTCTGTTAAGCAGCAGGAACCTTGTGTGGATCCCATTCCTATGATGAACAGCCATCCACGTTATGCTGTGTTGGGTGTGTGCAGAGAAAAGGGTGGAGACCCTCTCCAACCTCTCTCCAACCGAGCATGCCAGACCCCCCCGGCAGTCTATACCTATTGCATCTTAATTATGAGCTATGAGCTGGTTCCTAACTAAAAGCTTTACCAAAGAGGAATGTTTTGAGCCTAACCTTAAAGGTAGAGAGGGTGTCTGCCCCCCGACCTGTGGTTGGTAAATGGTTCCAGAGAAGTGGGGCCTGATAACTGAAAGCTCTTCCTCCTATACTACTTCTAGGGACAAATGGAACAACGAGTAGGCCAGCATTTTGAGAGCGTAGTGTTCTTGGGGGATTGTATGGCACTACAAGCTCCTTGAGATAGACTGGTGCCTGTCCATTTAGGGCTTTATAAGTGAGAAAAAGAATCTTGAATTCTATTCTATATTTTATGGGAAGCCAATGCAGAGAGGCTAATACAGGAGTAATGTGCTCTCTTCTCCTAGTTTTAGTCAGTACACGTGCTGCAGCATTTTGAACCAGCTGAAGTGTCTTAGGCGACTTGCTTGGGAAGCCTACTAAAAGAGAAATACAATAATCCAGTCGAGAGGTAACAAAAGCATGGACTAGCTTTTCGGCGTCGCTCTGAGACAGGATAGATCTGATTTTAGCAATGTTACGGAGATGAAAGAAGGCAGTTCTTGAAGTTTGTTTTATGTGAGAGTTGAAGGATAAATCCTGATCAAATAGAACCCCAAGGTTTCTAACAGTTGTGCTTCGTGCCAGAGTAATGCCATCTAGGGCAGTTAGGCTAGCATAGGTTTCTCTAAGGTGTCGTGGGCCCAGTACAATGACCTCAGTCTTGTCTGAGTTAAGAAGAAGAAAATTTTGGTCCATCCAGGCCCTAATGTCCTTTACACAGGCTGTTAAAACGATGTTAAAACGATAGCAATATCAACAGCTCTGATAGCCTGATGGGATATCCACAAAATCATTGACTCCACTGTAGCACCATGCAAACTCACACCCATCCATTTTCAGACCCACTTGTTCCTGTATTTCAGGGTTGCGGCAAAAACGCTCACCCATCTGGAACAACCCTGATTTTCAAAGCAACAAAAAACCACTTAATTTCTGCACATGGTTAGACAAAGACATCACACATTTGAAACATCATTTTAAAGGTCCCATGTCATGCTATTTTTCACCCATCTCCATTTGTTCTGAGAACCCCAAAAAACATAGTGTTTGAGGTTTATTTTCCCAAACTCGCCTGTTTTCCAGAGTTTTAGCCTCTGAAAAGTTACTTTCTGAGCAACTCTGCACAAACAAAGTGATTTTCAGCCTACTTTTGCATATTCATGAGTAGACATGTCTAGACGGGACACTGACTTCCTCCTCCCCACACGGTGACATAGGGCCAGAGGACGGCCCGCCCTCTTTTCACCCACTCCGTAGCCGAAGCTCATGCTGCTTTATAAACACGAGACAGAGCGTGGGGACTGGGAGACTGTAGAGAATACAACCATAACACTGCGCGAAGGACACTGAAACGCTCACCTTTGTGGGTGTTTCTGTTTACATGTCAATCACGGCAGAGAGCTTCCTGGAGGTGCGGCTCAGTGCCGCGTCAAATTTGTCATCAAAGTGGAAATGCCTCATCAAATTGGAGAGAGGTGTTTGGGCTTGCCCTGCAGTAAAAAAGGAGCAAATCACCCTCTAACTAACAATTGACGGAATCAATGAAAAAAACACTTAGAGCATGTGTATGAAGCCCAAAAAACACTTTTATCATGTTTAAAGCACAGAAAAATTGGTTCAGCTTAACATGGGCCCTTTAAATAATAAACTAGTTTCATTTTCTCACCTGGTCCAGGAGTGTGGGATCAGGAGCAATCAATACCGGAATGCCTCCAAATCAAATCGTTCATTAATGCCAAATATATCACTGCAGACCAAAAAAGCTTACAAAATTTACGAAATAATATCTAAATTAGATAGTACCATAACCATGGTTTAGGTGGTAGAGGGGGTTGTCTTCTAAGCAAGAGGTCGGGGGTTTGATCCCAGTCTATAGCTGTCTATGTGTCGAAGTGTCGTTGGGCAAGACACTGAACCATAAACTGCTCCCAGTGGTTGACCAGCGACTTGCATTGCAGCTCAGTCCTATTGGTGTGTGAATGGGTAAATGAGCTGATATTGTAAAGCGCTTTGAGACTACTTCAGTGTGGGGATAAGACGCTATATACATCAAGTCCATTTACCATTACCAACAACAAAATGGGAAACAGATTTATTATTTGCTCCTGATGCTGACTTCTGGAACCACTTCATTCAAATCATCTACTCTATATCAAAAACCTACAACTGATACAGTACAGGATTCTTCACCGAACACACCTCACTGGGCAGAATTAAAAAAAAAAAAAAAAATAGGATTCACCTCAGAAATCTGTACCCTAAACACACCAGACACCTATATCCAGCCGTAAAAAGTGGATTTTAATCCTACATCTACGGTCGGGAGGAGTAGAGTCTGTTAATGCTCGAGTCTATAGCGACCACTTCGTCAGAGGTATGTTAGCCAGCTAACTTCTTTTTTGTGGCTTTTGTGTCATAACTTCCACTACAATCCGGTCTAAACAGCGAACGGTCAAACTAACATGAAAATAAACATTTTGAATCACCAAATAAAGAACAGTCAAAAAGTATGTTTCCTCAAAACAGAAGTCCACAGGAGCTCTGGCACACACCGGAGGAGGACGGGAACTGTGCAGTGAAATAGCTATAGATGGTGCGTTAGCACCCCCTCACTGTGCAGTCCGGACAAAAAATAATTAAAATAAACATTTTGAAATCAGCAAATAAGTCCAAAATAACAAATGCACACACTCAGGCTTTGTGGAAGCTGTTAAAAGAGAGAGAGAGAGAGAGAGAGAGAGAGAGAGATTTTTTTGATTTTACAAAAACACTTTATTTTCACAGGTTTAGTTTTCACAATTCAATCCAATAAAAGTGCTAATGCATTAAAAACCCAGTATGCTTTTTTGGTTTTGTTTTAAAAAATGACAGTTTAAACCATAAAAACATGCGTAAAAACCAACTCATCATCAACAACTGAACAAACATTATTGTTAAAACACCATCGCTGTTTAAAAGCGTCCAAGTCTCCAATGTGTTTATAAAATCTAAAATCTAGCCAGAGTCTCGCCCTTATATTGACCAGCCATACTGCCTCAGCCTCTTGTCCTTCTCTGTTCTCTACCCTGTTCTTTCTGCTTATATAAATGGCCATTTTTGCTTCACCTGAGAGGTAATTGAGGAGCTGCCACTTTTCTTTTTGTTCTTTTTTGTATTTAGTTCCCATGATAAAAACCCTCTCAGTAAAAGCCACATCAAAGAGATTAAAAACCAATGTTAAAAGAGAGAAGAAACTCGTGAGTCTCTTACACTCTGTAAAAACATGGTAAACAGTCTCTCGAAGGCAACAAAAAGGACAGGTATTAAGAACAGCAGGATTAAGAACAGAAATAAAAGCATTGGAGGCAATAGCACCATGTAAAATCCTCCACTGGAGGTCAGCTGTCCGCTTTTTTAGGGGAGGTTTATATAAAATCCTCCACTGTGGGCTCACTCCATCTGTCCCCAATCTTTCTGACCACACAGTGGGGGTCGGTTGCTCAGTCCGGCCTTGTGTATGGCCTTGACGCAGCTCATGTACCACGTCTTTTTTTCAGCTTTGTGCAGAGTCAGCTTTTCAGACTGTGCTGTAGTCAAAAGGGGGCCGGTGAGCTCCCCCAGAGCTGGGCTCAGGAAGATTTCGGGGAAGGGATCTGCAGGGTCCGGTTTGACTTTTCCCTGTCCATAGTCCATTAGAAGGCTCTTCTCCTTCCCAGGGAGCCTCTGGCGCCATAGCTCTAGGAGTCTCTCTGTCACCCGGACAGAGTGCAGGCCCAGAAGAGAGCTCAGGGCCCTGGTGTCCTCCAGCGCCGGCCCCACTGCATCCACCAGCTGCTGCAGGCACAGAGTCTTTGTTTTGAGCAGTGCCATCGTCAGGCCGGGGGTGACATTGCTGCTGATGTCCAGCATGGCTCTGTGAATCAACGGTTCTCTCAACAACCAGTACAGAGAGTTAGACTTTGGGCACTTTTTACGGTAAAAAAGGGCCCAAGACTTAAAAACACCCTGATAAAACGGAGGTAGCCCACCAAATTTTAAAAGTTTAGAATCAATTAAAAACAGAGCAGCATCCAACCCCAGGAAATCTGCACGTCTGAAAATGCAGCTAGCCCCATCTCTCCACACAAGATCAGAAGGACCTGTAAGATATTTCTGTAAAAACTGTAGTCTAAAAGTAGCTGTCCAGCTGGCTAGGTGGATGAGGCCCTGTCCCCCCTCCTCTCTGGTTGAAAATAGCACCCCTTGTGGCACCCAGTGTAGCCCATCCCAAAAAAAATCTACCATTTTTTTTCTGTAATTGGGCAAGCAATCCTGATGGGGGGTCTAAAACAGTTAAACGGTGCCACAGTTGGGATGTTACGAGATTGTTTAAAACCAATACTCTACCTTTAAAAGACATGTGAGGGAGCAGCCATTTCCACTTGGAAAGTTTCCCTTCGATTTTCTCAGTGACACCCTTCCAGTTCTTCTTCACTATATGTTCCTTACCGAGGAACACCCCTAAGTATTTAAAACCCTCTGTTTTCCAAACTAAACCTTGGGGAAGAACTGGGAGACCGTCACTCCACTCACCAGCCGCGAGGGCTTTGCTTTTTTTCCAGTTCACCCTCGCTGCTGATGCTTTATTAAACTTTTCTATCGTGTTAGCTAAAATGTCTGCATCCCCTTGGTTTTTAATAAAAACCACAACATCATCGGCATACGCACTTAAAACAATGTTACTTTTAAAAGTGGGTAAAAACAAGCCCTGTAACTTGCAGCGTAGATTGTGAAGGAGGGGTTCCAGGGAGAGTGTGTAAAGCATACCGGAGAGAGCACAGCCCTGCCTGACGCCTTGACACACCCTAAAAGGAGCACACAGACCACCATTAAACTTCAGGACACTCTCAACCTCACTGTACAACACTTTAACTTTGGCTATGAAACCGGCGCCAAACCCAAACCTCTCCATAACCTTCCAGAGGAAGTTGTGTTCAACGCGGTCAAAAGCCTTTTCCTGGTCTAGAGAAATCAGACCAGTGTTACAACCCAATGAGCTGGAGATGTCCAAAACATCCCGAATGAGGTGGACATTGTCCACCATGGACCTGCCAGGCACACAGTATGTCTGGTCCCTATAAATGACCTGCTCCATAACCCTCCCCAGCCTGGAGGCGAAGACCTTGGACAGGAGCTTATAATCAACACACAGCAAGGACACAGGGCGCCAATTTTTAATGTCCTGCAGGTTCCCTTTTTTTGGAAGTAGCGTTATTACGGCTCTCCTGCAGGACATGGGCATCGAACCAGAGGCCAGACTTTCGTTAAAAACATCTAAAAGATCCCGTTCAAAGATTTCCCAGAAGGCTTTATAAAATTCGACACTCAGTCCGTCTATGCCGGGAGCACGCCGCCCTTGCATGCCCTGCAGAGCAGCCCTCAGCTCCTGCATCTGTAATGGCTGAATGAGTTGCCTGTTGGTTTCCTCAGAGATCAGAGGCAGCCCCTGACAGAACTCGTCCATCAGAGCTACCTCCTCCTTATACTCACTAGAGTACAGTGTTGAGTAAAAACCAACAGCTTGCCTTCTTATCTGGCTTGGTTCAGTCAGAATTTGCCCTGTGTCCTCAACAAGTGAGTGGATTACTCGCCCCTGCCCACTCCTCTTCTCCAGGCCAAAGAAGAAGCTAGAGGGAGCATCCATCTCTTCGATGGCTTGGAACCGGGACCTGACCAGTGCACCCTGTACTTTACCATCAAACAGGTCGGCTAAAACTAGCTTTTTGATTTTAAGAATTTCAATCTATTCTCGATTTGCTGTGGACTCACTCAGTCTTTCTAGTTCCACTATATCACTCTCCAGGTCCTTCATAGATCTGGTGATGTCTCTGGTGACATTGAGGGTGTACTGTTGACACAAAAGTTTAATCTCTGTCTTACCATGGTCCCACCACTGCCTAAGACTGTTAAACTCTGCCTTCCTCTGTCTAAAAACATCCCAAAAATAAATAAGAACCTCTTTAAAATGTTTATCAACTGTTAAGACCGAATTAAAATGCCAATAAGCGCTTCTTGGTAAAATATTTTGAATAAAAACATTACAAAAAACTAAAGAATGATCAGTAAAAACAGCGGGAACAATACTGCACATTTTAACAATATTAAAATGATGCTTAAAAAAATAAATACGATCTAGTCTAGCCAAGGACACACTACTCTCTCTGAGGTGGGACCACGTGTACTGTCGGCAGTCTGCATGCATCCTTCTCCATACATCCACCAGGCCATGAGAATAGACCAGCTGCCTGAGAACATGCTGAGAAACTGGATGCGGCTCTGCATGGTTGCGATCTAAAGATGCATTTTCTGTACAGTTAAAATCCCCGCCCAAAAATAAATAATCCTCCGGGGCACAGCCATTTAAAACGTCTTCAACTTTTTGTAAAAACAGCTTTCTCTCTGCACCGATTGTTGGAGCATACACATTGATAAAAACAGCAGTAAAAAGATCAAATCTTGCCTTCATTAAAAGCAACCTCCCCTCGATAAAATGCTCCACCTCCAGTGAGACCGGAGTAAAGGACTTGGAGAGGAGGAAGCCCAGTCCTCCACTAAGAGAAGTTTTGTGACTTAAAATGACTTCCCCCTCCCACTCCCTCCTCCAGTCTGCCTCATTGCTGCTATCACTGTGTGTTTCCTGTAAATAAAACACATCAATGTGTTTCATTTTGGCCGTTTAATATATGGCTGCTCTTTTTTTAGACTCTCTGGCTCCATTTACATTTAAACTTCCCACTCTAAAATTATTCATAAGTGAGAAAGTAAAAATACAGATGAAAATCAATAAATTAATTAAAACACACATTGGAGATCTTGGCTTCATCATTGTTCAGTTGTTTTCTTACTTTATACACAAGTTTTTTTAGTCTAAAAACCTCCCTTTCAGAAAGGCTAGACTCATCCTTTCTGCTCATGTGGAGTCTGGCCGATGTGCAAAATAAACTTAAATCTGTGAAATGCTCTTCAGTTTTGACCCCTTTGGCGTTTTTGGTCTTTGCTAAAAAATCTTGGATCATTTCTACAGAGTACATTTTTCTTTTTTGACTAATAGTTATTTTTTGAGATATGTCACTGTTATCAGAGACACACTCATCACTGTCACTTTCCCCCACCTGCTCCTTTACTGTCTGTCTGCTCTCCTCCCCTTTACTACTCTTTGCCTCAAACTTCTCTTTCCAAACGCTTCTGCGTTTAGAAGCAGATTTCTCCTTCACAACCTCTTTCTCCTCCATCTCAGCCTCCTCCACCCTATCCCCCCATGTAGGACTACTGCTCCTCCCACCTGTCTCCTCCACCTGTGTCTCCTCCACCTGTGTTTCACTATTCATTTCATTTACCTGTACTATTTCACCCTCATTCTGTTTTTCAGTTTTTTTCCCCTTTTCTTCACCACCCTCACTCTCCACCACATCACCCAAAACTTGTGCTTCACCACCCTGATTACTTTCACCCACACCGTGCACATCATCTATACTCACCCCCCCTTGCTCCAGGTCAGACACAGCAGTGGAGAGGGGCGGGGCGCTCTATGCCGCCGCGATCGGCCGCTCGGACGTCACGGTCCGGGCCACAGCGGGTGAGGTGCCCGCTGCGGCCACAGGCGGCGGGGCGGATGGAGGTCTCTGCCCCGCGGGGCGGCGGAAGATCCCGCCACAGGGCCGGGGGGTACCCCCCGGTCAGGCGGAGCTGGATCCCCCCGCTTCGGACAGGCATTCACGGTGTGTCCCTCCTCATTACAACCGAAACATTTCATAGCCGATGAAGTGGCAAATATCACGTAGTCATAATCATCTACTTTAACACGGAAGCAGAGGTTGAGGTCCGCATCCCGGTTGTTAAGTATCATAAACAGCTGTCTACGGTGAGACACTACGTGTTTCAGCAGTGGAGATCTACATCCAGACAGAATCTTTTTGATGGGTGACACCACCTTCCCATGTCTGGAGAGCTCTCTGCTCAGAAACTCATCGGTTATGAAAGGAGGGACGTTTGACAGGATGACCCTGGTGGACGGCTGTGTCAGCGGGGCCACCTGTACAAACATTTCATTCACCGTGATGCCTGACTCGACTACGCGGTTCACCTTCTCCACCTGATCCAGGAAGATGACCACGGCACTGTTCATCCGAGCGGCCGACCTCACACTGTCGTGCCCAACCTTCTCTCCCACAGCAAGCCCAATGTCCTCCACACTACACGGAAAGCTGGTGTTGATTTTAATACCATGCTTTCGCGTGAGGTGGTTGAACGTGACTCCATTTACCATGGCGTCTTTAGACGCCGACCGGTAAAACCCCGGCAGGAGATAAAAGAAAAACAAACACACACACAAACAATAAACTTAAAGTGACAACTACAAACAACAAACCACATTAAATTTAAACTGTGTTTAACACACTCACTCAGCGTCTCACTCCACGCCACTCACTCACTCACGCATGCGCACACACAGAGAGAGAGAGAGAGAGATAGAGAGGACTCGAATCTATGATTTTAACTCTCCGAAAAAGCAAGGCCAGGTTCACACAAATTTCACAACTCGTCTTTGTTGGTTCTTATTTGAACTTTATTGACCACGGTAGACACAGTGGTAGACCACAGGTTATAAACCTGAAACAGGATAAATGCTTTATTATATCACACTTATCACCAGTGCTTAACAGGTTAATTTAACAGTTTCTACGTTACCAACGGACCATGTGCTCCTGGCTTTTTTGGTCCCGTCTGGTTCGGACAGTTTAATTTTCCTTTCGTTTCTTAACGCCTGTCAAGTGTTTGGAGCCGGCTCTTTTATACTGACGCTTTTGAACACAGTGACATCACAGAGGTGACGTCACTGCCCTTGTGTATTGGTTCTACCCATCGACATCAGTTTGTTCCATTTTTAACTCGGATTAATAATTAATATTATTCATTATTAACTCTTTGGGGATGTTCGTCCTGTGCTGGGACATTGAGCCGAACACACAAACACCTTTCTTGCATTATAGATAGATATATAATTTCAACCTTGTTTGCTGTTTTTTTTTCTGTAATGCTGCTGTAAAAAATAATTTCCGTGACGGAGTCTTCACAAGGGACAATAAAGTCTATCTGTCACGGCCACTACTGGAGCGCCAAGGAGTGGCAGTACTCTCCCTCTTCCCTTCTCCTTAGGTGGGCGTTTACCTTTGGTGGCTGTTGCAGATCCTAATCAACTGACAAGATGATACTGGGAGTGAGCTGCAGCAGGAGAGATTGTTCCTCACATAAAAACTGGAGCCAGTGTGTTTTCTGGCTGTTAACAGCTAAAGATTTGGTTTCTCCACCCAGCTCCTTGGAAACTGCAAAACAGTCAGCCGCTTTAAAACTCCCAGGATCCACTCCACCTTCTGCGTCCACTTCACCTCGAAATTGAATTTCCTCACACGGATCTACTCAGTTGTCATTCTCCGCTACATGTCTGCCGCCCCACCCTCACCTAACAAGCCTGCTCTGTTTCCTATTCTGTGCTGGTCCAGATTAATTGCTTGATCAGTTTTAGTTGTGTTTGCATGCTGTTAAGATTAGCGCAATTAGTTTGTAATTTAAATATCTCCTTCCTTGCCTGATACTTGAGAGTTCTGGTTGTGAGTTTGTTACCTTGTTTTTCAGTTTGTATTAAATCCTTCTGAAAATTATTAATTGTCGTGTCTTGTTGTCCTGCGCTTGAGCCTCTGCATACCGGCCGTTACACAATCTAATCTAACAAATGACAGCAACAAATGCCGAAAACACTTTTACAAAAGGTCAAAACTAATTAATGGGAAACACTTTTACTCCTAAAATGTGCCATTCTAAATCAACATTTGTAAGTGTGTTGCTCTTTGTTATTTTTTTTCAGCTAGTTTCGTTTTAAGATAATTATGTATATTTTCACAATTGAAAAATTATTGTGGCATTTGTAAAAGTGTTTTGCTCAAAAATGTAAATTTGTTATGGTATTTGTAAATGACAAACACAAGAAGCATGCCTTGAGGTAACCTTTTCTTTTCCAGGATGGTGTTCCCAGTGCAAGTCAATACACTGCCGTACGAGAGCATGCTGACGATCCGCCTCAGAGGCTCCAAGAAAAGTAAAAACCCAGAGCTGTTGTGCTGGGCTGTACTTTCCGTTTACAGTGACAGGTAGATTTGATAAAAATATCTTGACAATAGCAATTTTTAACAATTCTTTTTACAAACTGTGGCGGTTAATTTTCTGTTATGAAAATTCAAGCAAATAAGATAACATTAGGTACTTTTTTATTTTGTGACAAATTGTGTATTACACATTGTGTCCAGGCTCATTACAATAGAATGTGTCCAGTTATCACAAAGCAAAATGTAATTGGTGAGTTGTTTCATAATGCAGTTTAACATCTTATTAGAGGGCTCAAAATCTACCTGGATATCAGCAAAGCTAATGCATTTCCAGTTGTCTGAATCTTGTGTGTGTATTGATGAGTTTGTCTTTGCAGAATAAAATAGAACAATACCTTGTCACCAATTACATTTTCAGACAATAATAAACGTTACAAAAAATAGTTTAATCTCCTGAATGATGGTTAAATGCACTCAAAATGTATATACGGCTGATGAAATCAATTAAGATTACATTTTTTTTCAATCAAGAAGGTTTATAAACATCATTTCACACTAAATGGGGGAAATGACAATAGCTTTTTATATATTTTTAAGTCAAGTCTAACTTTCCGAAGTGTTTATTCCATGTTGTATCTGTGGCCATTGTTGTGTTCAGGACTTTGGTGTCTGGCAGTGTCCTACTCAGTTTGTCCTCTCTAGCCGAACAGCCTCTCCCTTCATCCTCCGCCCTGTCAGATAGCCACAGGCAGCCTGCGGGTGTCATCCTGCAGGTTAGTAACACCAGACTGTAAAAACTACAACTCACTCCCAGTCTAGTTGCCACTCAGATACTTCCCATATTGGGTACTACAATGTTTACTACTGCAAACATTTTTTGATGAAAACATGGTTATGTAATAGCAGTGCTATCTATCAATCAATCAATCATCAGTATATCAATAGTTTTATAGTACATAAATTGCAAAGAACAAAATAACAAAAGCCAGTTCTAAATCAAATCCACATGAAGTTGTAGCCACTTTGATTAACTTAAAAACAAATTGATTAATCTCATTTAGACCTAATTTAAAATAACAATAATAATATTGTTCTCAATAAGCTCAATTTGTTAGGACTTAAACATACTCCAGCGGACATCCACGGAGTGGACTCCAAATTAGCTAGGCTAATTAAGAGAAAAGCTCAGATTTTATGACCCGACGGATTTGTCCATGTACCTGGTGCTACACAAAATGTCGGCACGTATCAAACTGCATTAAATGTAACACGGTCCTGCATTTCACCACCTGGTGAAAGAAAGCAGGAGAGATGAAGACGAACTTAGAGGAGAGACTGGCAGACAAGCTACGAAAGTACTGACACTTTTAAAACGCGTCCCAAAAAGATTAGAAGGTGAGATGATATTGCTAATGTCTAGTGTTGTAGTAGTCGAGACCGGTCTCGAGACCAAATTTTAAAGGTCTTGGTCTCGTCTCGGACTCAGAAGCATTTTGACTCGGTCTTGTCTCGGGCTCGGGCTGCCCGGACTCGGGATTTTTCCTCAAGACCATTCGAGACCAGCACTAATTCCTGCTATTTTTAAACTTTTTTATAATGTGATAATAACAAGGAGAAGAACTGGATAAAACAAACCTTTATTTATTCTTTAATCCACCCCGTATAATGACCGCAACCTTCCTTAATGTGACTAAGTGTGTGTGTGTGGCTACGGTTTTAGTTTGGACCGCGTAACGGAAGGGAGATAGAAACTAATCACCGGTAAAAAGCCCAGTAAAACTCTGGGAAACAATCACCAGGAATAAATAATTGCTCCCTGGTAAAGATAGTAGCTCTAACAACTGGTAGAATGATAAACTACGGGGACGCATTTACTCCGCCTCTGGGTCCTAGTGCCTGTCACCCGGTGAAACCTGTTCCGTTTACCGAGGTCCGTGTGTGTTTAATAAGTCTGTGTGTGTCCGTGTCAAAGTCTGCATGTTTATGCCTCTGTCCATCCACTCTTTTCATTATATCCATGTCTTTTAAGGCTTTTATTACATAGTGTCGGCTGTCGTCGACACTACGCCGCAATCTTGGATTATGTCGATACCAGCGCGGCATCGCCTGGACTCAAATAACTGTAAAGAGGTCTTATATTAGTCTATTTTCTTTTTAAAGTGGTGTTTTTTTGTGGCTTTAGACTTCAATTACATATTTGTAAATAATATCTTCCCTACAATATAAATAGGTTCACAATACAACTATTTTTTTTATAGTTTGTTTCCATTGTATCCAGAATAATAATAAATCTTTCTCAACAAGAACTGTTGGAATCAGAATCCTTAAAATCCAAACGATGCCCAACCCTAGCAAAGAGGAAACACTCTGCGGTGTGTAGGTGACAAGCCATGTTATTTCTTGGCAGAAATACTTTTTAACACTTGCTGTACATTCAGCTGACATTAAAATCTTATTTTCAAATATGTAGAATAATTGTGAATTTATCAGTAGCAGTAGTAGTTTTAATATTTTAGTTAATTTTTTGCAGGCACCTTTTTTGTGCCTCCATCTGGAAAACTGCAGATTCTCTGTGGTGCCGTGCATGGAAGTTAAGCTCTGACCACTCGGTTCAAAGGTAAAAAATGATTTTTGTTTTTAAAAAAAAAACAGCCGAATTGTAGATAATACTTTAATGTACTTATTCACTCATGTAGTTTGGAGCTTTACATTTTGTTTTGCGCAGTTTTGTTACTTTTATGATTTGCGCTACAATGTCTATGGAGTTTGGTTGTCAGCGTCTCAAACATTTCCCAGGAACACACACACACTTTATTTATTTATAATAAAAATATACTAAATGAGTAAAATAAAACAAAAAACTAAACAATATTTATACAAAAAGTACACAAATTGACTCCAGAATCACTCTATAATGGCAACCAAAAACACTTACACAAAAAAATTTACAAAAAGACAACTGAAAGATAAAAAAACACAAAACGACTCCAAAAAACATACATTACAGAAAAATACACCAATCAAAAAAATATAAAAGTGAGTAAAAAAAAAAAACAAACACATTTATCATGTTCATGTCTCATAGAATTAAACCAGGTAACTCGCACACACTATTTTACTTTGCACCCACACATATACACCTTTATAATACAGAATACAGAGTATGTACACCTCTCTGTACATCCAACCTTTAAATACATACTTATTTGACCATAATTGACAACTCTACTTTAGCTCCCACTATATGAATACATACTTTCGACAGGCACTTTACCAGCAACCAAAAACAAGTGTACAAAAACTGCACAAAAAGACAACTGAAAGATAAAAAAAAATACATGACTCCAAAAAACATACATTACAGAAAAATACAACAAAAATATGAAAATGACTCAAAATACACAAAACTAAATATTTATACAAAAATACACAAAATGACTCCAGAATCACACTACAATGGCAATAAAAAATACTATAATTATACAAAAACACAACAGAAAGATACAAAAATACACATAATGACTCCAAAAAACATACATTACAGAAAAATACACCAAACCAAAAAATATAAAAATGAGTAAAAAAAAACAAACAACAAACACATTTATCATGTGAAGATATTAATAGACATAAACCAGTCGCACACGCTGTAATTAATAATAAACCCCTTCATAACACAGAGTACAGAGTATGTACACCACTTTGTACATCTAACTTTCAAACACACTCATTTGGCCATAATTAACTTTACTTATGCTCCCACATGAATCCATACTTCCGACGGGCACTGTACTAGTTTGGAGAAATTAAATATTTTTACTCTCTCACCTTGTAGAAAAGGTTCCAAAGTTAATAACAAGTACAGTTGTTTGTGGAGGTCTGTTTATCTATTTTTGTGTGGGGAAAATATTTTCACCGCTGTTAACGCGAGAGGTGGACTTACTCACGTGATCAAAAATTCCACACTCATTCCGTAAAGTCCTGCCTACCACGAGGCCACTGACCGACAATACCCGTTACTCACCTCCCTGGTTCAAGCCTATTCAGCCTCTGCCACAGCCAAACAGTTGTCCTGCAGCTGGATTCAAGTTTCCCACAGCTTATGGTGGTCACAGGAGTAAGCTCGGAGATTACTTGGCCCCCCCACAGCAGCACTCAAGCATGCCAAGGTCACAGCAACTCCCCGCTGAATGGCCTCAGGGAAATAATTACCTCATCTCAGAGCCAAGTTACCATGGGCCATGCCCAACAATCCCTAACTTCACAAGTCGAGACCCAAGTGAGTTTGCTCGGCTCAAGATCTCACTGGAGAACCTCTTACCACAGACTGCACCCGAGCTGTTTAAGTACCAGGTGTTGGTCGATCACCTGCACTTTGAAGAGGCCAAGCTAATTGCCGACGCCTACCTCAACTTTCAAACGCCCTTCTCAGACACGATGGTAGCCCTGAATGACAAGTACGGCCAACCACATCAGATAGCTCTGAGGCGTATAGCTGCTGTGTTGGACGCACCGGACATCAGGCGTGGAGATCTGGCTGCATTCGGGAAGTTTGCACTCCAGATACAGTCACTGGTGGGGATGCTGAGAACATTGGGGCCCGAAGGAGAAATTGAATTGCAGTGTGGCTCTCATGTTGCTCGTCTGCTAAGTAAGTTGCCATCTGAACAGAGAGCAGCGTTACCCTGCTGCATGTTCCATCAGGGGACACGCACCCACACCTTACCGGACCTTTCAGAATGGCTGAAATATGAGTCTTGGTGCCAGAACTCTGAAGGACAGATAGCGGGGAGATGGGCTCAAGAGAAGCCGGTGTCCAAGCCTGAAGAACGACATGGCAAGCGATCCATCACTGTCCTCCATGGTGCGAAGGAAGAAGCTAGGAAACCTGAAGTTCCAGTGCCAGGGAGCTCCTTTAAAGAGAACAAAAGTCGGCCATACTGTCCATTCTGTAACAATGAAGAGCACTACCTCAGCCAGTGTATAGCAGTATCCAAGCTGAATAAGGAGCAGCTGACAGAGTGGATTAGGAGTACGCCCAGTGCAACTTGAAAAAGACATGCAGTCTAAATATTTAGACTGCATGTCTATGAGCCCTCCTAGCATCTGGAGGCTTTGAGCTGTGGCAGTGCGGCAGTGGGCCAGGGGAAACATCTTCAGGTTCTGCATGAGATCAATGTGAGACCACCTAAGTCATCCGCGGTGGAGAACCATGGTGCAAGGGCCACGACTGAGGTAATATACCTAGACAGACCAAGAGAAGGCAGCAGAGTTCTTCTGAAAGTAGTCCGAGTCCACATTTATCATGGTGACCAAACACTTGACACCTTTGCCATACTGGATGATGGTTCAGAGAGAACTATGCTGTTGCCTGAAGCAGCGGAGAAGTTAGGTGTGGAAGGGACCCCAGAAGACCTACCTCTACGTACAATCAGAAAAGGATATACAGACCCTCGGCACTGCATTTGTGTCATTCACAGGTTCTTCTTCTACAAAGCCAAAGAAAAGGTTCAAGATTTCAGGGGCATTCACTTCAGCTAGCATCGGGTTAGCTGGCCGTACATACCCCATCAAGCAATTTCAGCAGAAGTACAAGCACCTTATTGGCTTTCCCCTGCGTAATCTCACAAAAGTGGAGCCCTTGCTTCTCATTGGGAGTGACCACCCGCATCTCATCACTCCCATTGAACCTGACAGGTTGGGACCTCCAGGAGGGCCTGCTGCCATTCGCACTAGACTGGGCTGGACACTGCAGGGCCCCACTAGTGTAGTCTGTGACCTCACCCGACCACATCAGTGCCTATTCACCACAGTAACCCCCCAGGTGAATGAGTTGATGAAGAACGTCGAGAGACTACGGCAGGTTGATACTGTTCCATTCAGAAGTGAGAAACTGGTTACTCATTCAAAGCAAGACCAAGAGGCCATAAGTATCCTTGAGTCCAAAACCACCAGAGTAGAGGTTGACGGCATACTACGTTATGCCACCCCTCTGCTTCAGGCCGCTAAAGAAGCCGTCATCCCCAGTCTACGAAGTGTAGAAATGCAACTGGCCAAAGACCCTGCAAAGGCTGAATCTTATCGAGTGGAGATGGAGAAGCTGATCAAGGCAGGCTCTGTCATTAAGTGTGACCCTGAAGTACCAGTAGAAGAAGGCCATGAGACGTGGTATATCCCACACCATATGGTGAGTCATAATGGAAAGAGGCTGGTGATCAACTGCTCTTATCAGCATCAAGGGCAGAACCTGAATGACTACCTGTTGCCTGGGCCAAATTTAGGAGCATCACTTTTGGGAGTCCTGCGGAGACATCAGAGGTATGTTCTACCAGATTCACCTCCTCCCAGAGGATCGTGCCCTGCTCAGATTCCTTTGGAGGGATGTCGGTTCAAGAGAGCCCCCTGCAGTATATGAGTGGCAGGTGCTACCGTTTAGAACGACATGTAGCCCCTGTTGCGCCATATTTGCCCTGCAGCACCATGTCACCGATAACAGCCAGCCAGATGACGAGGTGAGGATCTCAGTTGAGAAGTGTTTTTATGTGGATAATTGCCTCCAGAGGGTTCCTACCATCACTGAGGCGAGGTGCCTCGTCAACGAACTACGAGCCCTCCTAGCATCTGGAGGCTTTGAGCTGCGGCAGTGGGCCAGCAATGAACCAGATGTGATAAGCCACCTACCAGAAGAGAGCCGATCTGCGAGTGTTGAGTTATGGATGGCTCAGAACAAGACGGATGCCCCAAAATCCACCTTAGGGCTAAGCTGGCTCTTTCACGCTGATGTCCTAGGCTACAAGCATCGTCATGTAGAGTATGGCGTACCCACAATGCGCAATATTTACAAAGTATTGGCAAGCTAGTCTGATCTCCTGGGGTTCATATTACCCTACACTACCAGGGCCAAGATACTTTTCAGGCACCTTTGGGACAGGCATCGAGGATGGGATGACCCATTGCTACCTCAAGAGCTTCTACAGCAGTGGGAGGCCTGGGAGAAAGAACTACAAATCCTGCCTGAGGTCACCTTGTCCTGGCCATAGTTGCCAAAGGAGGTGGACATCTCAGGTCTTCACAGAGAGATACATATATTCTGCGATGCCTCAGAAGAAGCTTATGGTTCTGTAGCGTATCTCCGGACTACTGACAGACATGGTGGAGTGTATCTGTCATTTCTGATGGCCCGCTCTCGAGTCTCCCCCAAGCGACTTCACTCTATACCCCGATTAGAGCTCTGTGCCGCTTTCACTGGTGCCCAGCTCTCACGAGTACTTGAGAAGGAGCTTACCATCAACATTGACCAGACAATCCTGTGGTCTGACTCCACAACAGTGCTGACATGGCTGAAGTCTGAGTCGTGCCGATTTAAAGTCTTCATCGGTACTCGCATAGCCGAGATCCAAGAGCTGACCGACGGGCACGTCTGGAGATATGTAGACTCAGTGAGGAACCACGCTGATGACTTGACATGCGGGAAAACGCTGAGGGAGCTTGTTGAGTCCAAAAGATGGAGTCAGGGGCCCTCCTTTCTCCTGCTATGTCAAGACTCGTGGCCGGAGGATCACGCTGTGCCCCAAGCCGAGGATACCTCAGAGTTACGCAAGTCTGCCTTCTGTGGGATCACCGTAGATACATTAAGTCAGCCTACTCCAGACCTGAGTCACCTCAGCTCTTGGAGGGAGCTGGTAGAAGTGACAGTGCGAGGGTTGCATGAGGTGGCCAACTCAAAGGGTCCCCCCACTGCCGAAGATTACCGACAAGCAGAGAGGTTGATCTTCCAGATAGCTCAGATGGATAGTTTCCAGCAGGAGTACAGTCTACTGAAAGCTGGTTAACTGATCCCTAGGAGCAGTCGATTCCTCACTCTGTCTTTGGAGCTGGATGAGTAGGAAGAGCTCATCCGTGTCAGAGGACGACTCCGTCGAGCAGAAGACCTCGAACTAGCAGCTCTTCACCCAGTCATCTTAGATCCAGGTCATCAAGTAACCAAGCTCTTGATTGAAGATTTCGACCGTCACCTCGGCCACCCAGGCCCAGAGCGGGTGTTAGCTCAGCTTCAACAATCTTTCTGGATCCTGCGGGGGCTGTTCGACGCCATCAGTATAGCTGTGCAGACTGCCGGCGATGATGGGCCAAACCCGCTGTACCAAAGATGGCAGACTCGGCACGTCTGCGCCTATTCAAGCCTGCTTTCTACTCCACGGGGATGGACTGCTTCCGGCCATTTGAAGTTAAGGTGGGTAGGCACCGGGAGAAGAGATGGGGTATCATCTTCAAGTGCCTCACTATCAGGGCAGTTCACCTGGACCTCCTCACAAGCATCGATACGGACTCTTTCCTGATGGCCCTTCGCTGATTTATTGCCCGCAGAGGAATGCCAGCAGAGCTGTCCTCAGACCAGGGGACGAACTTCAAGGGAGGTGAGCGAGAACTCCATGAGACCTTCATGAGAATCTCCCCTGAGTTACAAAGGCTTCTTGCACCACAGAAGATCGTCTTCTGATTCAACCCCCCAGCAGATCCCCACTTTGGAGGGGTGTGGGAAAGGGAGATACGCTCGGTTAAGAGTGCACTCTATGCCACAGTGGGTGCTCAGCCTCTCTCTGAAGAAGTGCTTAACACTGTGCTTATTGAAGTGGAGGGGATTCTCAACAGCAAGCCTATGGGTTATGTTTCTTCGGATGCCAGCGACCCAGATCCGGTGACTCCCAACGTTCTTCTGATGGGGCGGCCCGATGGTTCTCTACCTCAAGTAGTCTACCTTGAGAACGAGCTCCTCAGTCGCTGCCGTTGGACGCATTTGCAAATTTTGGCGGACTACTTCTGGGCTCGTTTCATTCACCTCTACTTGCCAAGTCTTCAAGCTCGCCAGAAGTGGCAGGCTACACCAGCTGACATCGTACTGGACTGTGTGGTGATGATCGTGGACCCACATCTTCCCAGAGCCTTATGGCCGATCGGGAGGGTGGTCAAAACTTATCCCAGCTCTGATGAGTGCATCAGGTTGGCTGACGTGAAGGTGAAGAAGAGTCTGCACCCGGACGGTTTCCCGGCTGGTGGTGCTTCCCGCACTTCCTTCGGGAGAAGATGTGGACCATTCCACTCCAGCAACCTCAACTCCACCTGTATTACACATTTGGGGGCGGCTGTAGAAAAGGCTCCAAAGTTAATAACAAGTACAGTTGTTTGTGGAGGTCTGTTTATATATTTTTGTGCGCGGAAGATATTTTCACCGCTGTTAACGCGAGAGGTGGACAATAAACAAGACATTTCACCTATTTTTGTTAATATTTGCTCCAAAGGCTAAATGTTAAATATCTACTCGTGAAACGGTTGTATTTTGATTCAGTCATATATTATTTATTGTGGTTGTCATTTTTTTAAAAAAAAAAAAAGATGAAGCTGACAAAAAAAACATACTTTCTTTGATTTACATTTAGATGCTTGTTCAAGCTGAAATTATTTTGGAAGGTTTCTATAATAAATACGTAATATTCCTGAGAGTTTGGTGTTGATCAGATGAGGCCTGTCAATCTTATCAAATATAAAGTATTATAACTATAAGACTAAATAAATTAATTACTATTAGGCAGTCACAAAGACTGTAAAATAATAAGGGCTCTCAAGTCTCAAACATTGAGTGTGAGACACAATACAATACATTCACATGCTCACATGACTTTACATTTCTCACGCTGAGAAGTGACTAAACTTGCCATATGTTAGTAACATAGACTTATGTAAAAAATGGATATTATCTATAAATTGCCAATCTATGAATGGATGAGGCAAAGGCAGACTGCTCTGCTTGAATCAGTGACCTATCAGATAGCCAATCAGATGGAATGCAGTGGAACGTGTAGCAAAACGCACTGGCCATCGTTGATCGTAGAGCTCAACGGGAGCTTGGTACAGCCCAGTCAATAAGATCAGCTCATTAGCCAATTAAAAAATAACATATCGATACACATCAGCTAAGCAGAAAAAGGCATATATATATATATATATATATATATATTTATATACACTATATATATGAGTGATCTGACCGCAGCAACGTTACAGAGAACAAGGATGCGTTTACACACATGCACCGGAAGAGCCTTATTCACGATTACAGTAAGCATTAAAGTCTGTGTAAAGCAGAAATTTTGTGTTATGGTTTGTCCCACCACAGAAACATGTGTCATTGACCACTGAGCCAAATTTGAAAGTTAAAAAAAAGTATATAAATTTAGGTCTCAAAATCATGAAAAAAAAACCACTTCTCTCCGCTGAGGGCATGCCAGTAAGAGGTGCTGGAACCACACACACACACACACAGGGGAAGGGCACCGCCTCCATGTACTGTTGGAGGACGTAGCTTACAGTAACAATAGAAGCTAGCGCTAGCAGCGTCATCGGACGGACCGAGCCATCAGAGCCAGAAACTGACTCCCGACACGAAATGTAAGCACTGTGATTGGTCTTTTTGCGGAGCGATACGAGAGTTGTTTCTACAGTGGATTTAGTCAAAAAAAGATCAGAGACGAGCTAAAAGTGCTAGAGTTTTATTATTTCTTTTCATGGCTGCAGCACACATGACGAAGCACCACCAAACGGAGTCTATCACGGATAAAAGGTGTATGTTTACTGTTATAGACCTTTCTCACAACTTCAGAGTTTTGTACCGGAAATTCGCAGTCGTTGTGAGAACTTACTTCCTGTTGCGGTCAGGGCAACGGGTAAACAAGTAATGAGCAAGAGTTCTTGTAGCGTAACGGGCTGTTCTTGTAATGCCCAAAGACTTACTGGGGGTGTTCACTGGATACATCTCCCCTGCGCCACGGCACCAATACGGTTTTTCTCCGCTGTCCGCTGTCCGGTAATCCCCACCGGTTGCGTTTTGAGTGCGCCACGTTGCACTCTGGTTGGACGACTGTGATGTCACGAGACAGAGCAGTTCTCACAATATTTATATAATCGTGCGAGAATGCAGGTAAATTTAAGTGTTATAAACGCCACAATAAACAGGTCAGTGTTCCTAACGAAGGAGTACAAGAAGGTTGTACTCTTTGGATTTGTCATAGCCACATTTTTTTTCAACAGCCAACAGAGAAGAGATAAAACTGCACCAGTAAAACATGAACTAAATCAAAGTTGCTGCAGTTTACAGTGCAGTTACAGTATGAGAGTAAACAATATAGTGAATGTGATTTGTTTTTACACATTATGACGTTTTGGTGTTGTAGTTACTTGAAATATAATCTGAAGTGTTTTAGTTTGAAAAGTAACCAGATATGTTATTGCGGAATATGTGCTTAATTTCCTGCTTAGCTTCATTTGGTCTGTGTTGATTGATGCGTCGTGCTCCGGTGTCCGCCAGAAATAGAAGCCCTGCGTATATCTGGCGTAGGGCACCGAACCATCACAGCAGGGAAGGAACAGACACGCACCGCAGCGGACCTGTAGGGCCCTATAAAATATAAAAGTGTTATTTTTTTCCAAATTCTGTTTTATTTTTTTCCACTTAAATTTTTTAAATTCTGTTTTTTTAGAAATATTTATCATTTTTTAAAGAAAATATTAGTTTTTAACTCCTGTGAGGAAACAAAATAAATAATAATACATAAAAAAACTCATAATTAAACAAAAATGTATGTGAAAAATAAATAAAACAGTAGATATAAGTTGTAGTGTCATGTATTATTCTGACTTCTCCTTTTTAATTATTTATGTCATATAAAGATGTATGAGAACAGCATTAATGTCACCATATTTCCTCTCAGGGATCAATGGTTTACTGAATCTGAACAGGTTTATTGATTCATTTCTGATCAGCTTAGTTTAAATTAGTCGCTGCTATGGAGTCACTGATTTCAGCAGCTCGTTAGCCTGATACGTTTTGCATTGTGTATATAACCTGTCCTATGTTCCCCAGTAATGGGTGAGCTATACTGTTGACCTTGGCGTATAATATCTAAACATATTGTTTCTACATCGAGATCTTACAGTTCGATAAATCACAGGTTCATTCAGTTCTAAACTCCAGCAGTAGTAACAATGCTGGGTAAGAAAAAAAAAAAAAAAAGACCTCCACCTACATAAACACAGATTTGTTTCTTAGTTTGAAAAACAATGTAACACAAATTTATTCAACAATCATGTTGCGTCCTGTGTGTTGTATCTCAACTTATATGAAACAAGATATATTCATATATCTCTGAGCCAATCTTAACGCAAATAAAATAATGTGCAACACAAATTGTCTCAATATATAATGAAAATAAAAGTATCCCTTCTGGTACCCAAATTCAACAAACTAAATATCCTTTATTTTCAGACTCTCATCCTTATAAAATGTTAAAATAACAGAATAAAATAAATAAAGTTTACTTCAAGCTGCTTGGAATGTTAATTATTCAATCCTGAATTTATTTATGACATCATTTGTGTCAGTTTTCTGTATTTCTTTTTGTTACCTTGGGCCCAAGGGTTAAAGCAAATTACCTGAGAACTCCGTGGAAAGGAAAAAGTATCAAAATAAAAACTGAAACCCCTTAAGGCTGGGATACACTGTGCGATTTTTTCAATCGTTGCACTCAGCTCCAGCTCAAACTGTGCGACTCAGACGCTGAGCCCAAATGTGCGCAGCTCACGATTCATATTCTCACACTGTACGAACCGACACTCTGAAACGGTCTGACTGCTCACACTGTACGTTCATACACGAAACGTTGGGGTCTTTTTTCCAGAAATGCAATCTACACATTAGAAGAAGAAGAAGAACACTGAAGCGTTGCCATTAAAACAGACGAAGAAGAAAAACCCGGAAGTGGAGAGACACTCGTTAATCTCAGCAAAAAGTGCTTTAAAAAAGAAAAGACGGCGATGTGATGGACAAGGAACTGGCTGGACAGACGTGGACAGTAGAGTCCATCAATTTTACAGCGGTCCTACGGTGTTTGCGCATGCGCAGTGTGAGCGTTTATGGTAAGCCGGTCCGTGGCACTGCTTCAACTGTGCGATACCCTCACGAGGAGCGACCCATGTACACTACACAATGCACAACACACGATCTAGCAGAGACTCGCACGACCCCACAAAATAGCCACACGAGTCGAAAATCTGCTCAAAATGGGCCAAAAATCGCAGTGTGTGCCTACCTTTAGTTGGCTCCTTTGATTCGATTTCTTACTGCTACTGGGACCAGGACCACATTCCTCTGAGCAGTGGAGACGATCTGATGGTGGTAGGAACACCCCCTCTGTCGTCAGTAAATTGTTTCTCAACAAAAAACCCTACACACGACACGAGCGTGCAGAAAATTATTGCTCAGTTTCAACTTTTCCGGTCCATAGTCCCATGTGTTAATTAAATAACAGCATGAAGTTTGATCATGTTGAAAACCAAAAAAACCAAACATGCACAAATGATTAATATCTTGCTTTTAGCTTAGCTTCTAGGCCGCAGTGCAGCCAACAGCGAAAAGTGTGAAAAAAACCTCAGCATCAGCCATATCTTCAGCTCACACGTCACACCTTCATTATACAACAACAACGCAAAACAACATAACACACAACTTCAAAATTTTATAAAAACATTATACAACTTAACACTAACTTCAGGTGCTAACTCACCCCAGAATCTTTCGACGGAAAAAACACGTCAGCTCTTCAAGCTCGCTTGCAGTTATTTGTGTTTTAACACTCCCTCTCTGACAATAAAATATTAATCAACTACTCATCATTTGGAACTCTGCACATAACTATTACTTTGATTCCAGACCTGTCCGTGGCTGTTGAAGTAGCTGAGAGAGGCACAATGCTTTCCACATGTGTATACAGCAAGTAGCTAGCAGCATGGCCTGTGGGTGAAGTGCGCATGTGCAGTGCGTTCCAGGGCAGTACGAAACTAGAGTAAAAGAATAACCTGAATTACATGTAGCTAAAAAAAAAATGCTGTTAATTTGTTTTTCCTTATTTATTTTCATAAGCATTTTCAACAGCAGAATGTGCACTTGGAATATGCCACAGCTTACTTTACATTACTGTGTCAAGGTTGAAAAATTGCTGTTTTAATATTTGAGCAGCTGTTTTGTGCTTTATTTGCACATCATATTTTACACAGTGTAGCCTCTTCAAGGGGGCAGCTCAACATAAAACACTTTTAAAACCGCTCCGTGTTGTTTTCTTGTACTTCGTGTGTTTCCATCAACATCAAGTTACCTCAATCATCAAACGGCAAACAGGAAGTGATGCAGCCAAAAGAAAAGCATCAAACATTTAACCGGAAGTTAACTACAACTGATTGTAAAACATAGTGATAAGCACCAAAATAAAACACTTTAAACCTTGTTTACACACAAAAATGTACCTGGGGTTATTTACACACAGTAATAGGTAAATATACAGGTAGTTTATTTAATGCCCTGTTGAAAAGACAGCAGGTGAAACATAGTCATTTTACTATTTCAGTGGTGTTTGTGTGAAATGTCTGTGTTGCAAACATCTGCAACTTTACTTCCCCTCTGCTCTACAGCTGGACTTTACAGATCAGTTTAAGTGGAAATATCGAAGGCCCATTGCACTCCCTGGGTCGGTCATCTTTACACAGCCCTGTGATGAGCTGATTAAGAAGATGATGGCGGTTTCTGCCAAGCTTTGTCTCTGCTTGTGAGTAACATGGAAAGTTGTGCAAATCATATACATGTCATTTAAAAATTAAAAAGACTATTAAATGTTATCACTCTTCTTAAAATATGTCTTTAGTGCGTCTTTAAGTTAGAAAGTGAGTAGACTCGTTACTGAAACAAAGGTGGCAAAAGTATAGATACTAAATGACTCTGGTAAAAGTATTGAAGTTGCTCCCTTAATTACTGTAAGTAAAAAAGTAAAACAAATTTCCCTTCATCAATAAAACAGGGTTATTAAAACAGCAAATTCCATTTATTTTACTTTTCTAAGAACTTGCAGAATACTGGTACATGAAAACAAGTTAATTCTGTTACCTTTGAACATCACAGGGGTATTCCATAAACCAGGTTATGTTCAAACTCTGAGTATGTTCGGGCTCAAATGAGGGAAACTCTGAGTATCCCATTCTTAAACGCGAGGAATGTTCTTCTCTGAGTATGTTACCCTGGCAACATTGTCCGTGAACTAAACCTGGTCGCTGGCAGGTTTTATCGAAGAAACCCTGGGTTTCTACCTGGCTCCGCCCACCTGAACACCATTTCTAAACACATTAATGAACCTTAACACTCTTCTCTGAAACACATTAGTAACATTACACACCACAGACGTGCTCAAATCATTACTATGTTGTGTTGCTTCAGGTTTTTTTTTTTTTTTTTTTCTGTGCAAACAGTAGTTTTCTTTATAACATTGTGGATACAGAGCATTAAGTGAAAGACACTGAGAGGTTGATCTGCATTAAAACATCGACTGACGTCTGTAATAAAGTTCCCTGAATACAAACCTGTGGATAATGTAAAGGAGGCGATGACAATTTAAATTAATCCACTTTTAAGGCTATTGTTATTGTTAAACTGGTTCGCGTCCCACTTCAGTGTTTTTTATGACATATTTTTTGGACGTCGAGATTACTCTGGCGACAATATTACATTAAAAATCAATATAAACCATGTGATATCAAGCGGCAGTCACTGTCTTTATATCCAATGTAACAGAGGGGACTCTCTATGCAGCCATCCAATGCTGCTGCCACGTCTCCTCAGACACATTTTATTCATATTATTCACCGCTCATCATGTCACTGAAGCAATAAAGTGATGAAGCGACCAAAAAGTGTGACTAATTACGGGTGATTTAAGCCACTATTGTCACTGAAGACTGAACGCACCTTTAGAACAGGCTCGTATTCCTCAAACACCGGCTTATTTCACCCATTAGGGTGAATAAATCACTCTATTCCATCATCAATCGCTCTGATCCATTGATGATGGCTTTTTATTGTGCGCGTGCAAACCCGAGTAAGTAACCCAAGGTTTACTTACTCGGGGTTGATTAACCCACTTCATACCAGCTGTAACGGAATCCGAAATCCAGAGTTTCTCATCGTGGGGTATGTTGACCCAGAGTTTATGGATAGACTCAGAGTTTGTTAACCCTCCTTTATGAAATAGCCCTCAGAGGTGTATTCCAGAAAGTGGGTTATGTTCATACTCTGAGTATGTTCGGGCTTAAATGAGGGAAACTCTGAGTATCAGATTCCTGAAAGCGAGGTAAGTTCTACAAGGAGTGTGTCATCATGGTAACATTCTCCGTGAACTGAACCTGCTCGCTGGCAGGTTTTGTTTAAGAAACCCTGTGTTTCTACCTGGCTCCACCCACCTGAACACCACTTCTCAAGAAACACTTTCATTTACCTTGACACTCTTCTCTGACCACACATTTGTAATACTACATACCGCTCACATTGTTACAAATGTTGTGTGTTGCTTTACGTATTTTTGCATACAATAGTTTTCTTTATAACATTGAGGATGCAGAGCATTTAGGGAAAGGCACTGTATGGTTGTTCTGCATTAAAAACACCTACTGACGTCTTTTGATAAAATTCCCTAGATACAAACTTGTGGCAAATGTAAAGGGGGATATGTCAATTTAAATTAATACACAGTTAAGGCTCGACATTACATTATTCATACTGTAATACAGCTGGATGTATAGTTGTAGAATTAATCACATAGTTTAAAAGTTATGGTGGTGCAGCGGGTGAAGAAGCATGCTTGGGAACAATGGCTTACGGGTTCAAATCTAAGCTTAGTCATATTTTTTATGAAGTCTTTTTTTGGATGTCCAGATGACTCTGGCAACTAAATTACATAAAAAGTCAATATAAATGACAAAACTTTGCAAATAAAATACCCAGGGGCACAAACAGACTACACAGACCCCTGAGCACCTGGAAAAGGCAGTGACTGATATTGAAGAACAACTGGGTGATCATCAGCAGAAGATTTGCGAGCTGGAAGGCAGAGTGAGCGGAGTGGAAGATGCGAAAGCAAGGCAGCAGCGGGTGCTATGTTACCTGCTTAAATGTGATAAGCAACTCACGAATATACTGTATGTGACGACCTACAAAACAGGCAGAGGAAGAAATAACCTTTGTATATTCCAAATACCAGAAACGAGTGAACAAGGTGATGTGTTTTGTGGAAGGCTTTTTGCCTAAAGTGCTGAAGCTGCTGCTTAACTTGGGCATTAAAATTGAAAGAGCGCACTGCTCACTGCAGGCCAGACAAACCCCCTCCTTTCTGCTTACCGCTCTCTGTCATCCTGTAAAAATTGGAAGTCGTCCTATTCCACAACCGAGTCCGGTGTTAGCGGTGTGAGACATCCCTGCGCGACATCCCAGTCGTTTCTTCCTTAGTTCACAAAGGATGTCGGGTCTTGCTGCATAGGCTGGTGTAGCATTAGCATGGAGTGCTAACAGCTATTGGTGTAAACAATGGGGCCGTGGCTCCAAGCAGTGACTCCGGACACAATCGCAAAGATTGCAGAAACAAGCAGCAGAAAAAGTAGTGCAATTTGGGCGTCCAGTAGTGCAGTTTGCATTTACATTAATGGCAATTAAGTATAATATAAATTCTATATTAAATTGCAGTGTTTGTTTTAGCTGTAAGATAGTTAGAGAGGGAGGAGCTCACATTCTAGGAGGAGGAGGAGGAGAGAAGATTGTCAGGAGGAGGAGTTTCAGGTACGGGGGAAAACCCAACTCGACCACTTGGAGCTGACTTTTTACAAAATGTGGAATAACAAGCGAGGGAAGAAACAGAACTTTTTCAAATTTGGTCCTCTGAATGAGGCTAAAGAGATGTATATCACAGTTGCAAAACAGTTATAAAGTGATTTTTTCATCATACCTCCCCTTTCAAGAGACACACCTTACAGAAATAGAAGACCAAAAATTAAAAAGGGAATGGGTAGAATACATTTAAAATAGCTCTTGTGAAAAATGCAAAAAGAGGAGGAGTTATACTGTTTAGTAAATCTGTGTACTTTTATTGTGAAAAGGTCTGTCAAGAAATAGAGGGCCGCTATGTTATAGTTATGGGGACAATTGCTGGACTTAAAATAACAATTTTGAATGCTCATGCGCCTAAGGAAGACTGCATTTATTTTTTCAAAAAGCTCGCACATCTGGTAGCAGACAATAGGGAGTGTATTTTTATTATGGGTGGGGACTTGAATTGTGTACTGAATAATAACTTAAACAAATTACCAATATCCTCAAGACCTCAAACCAGGATGTCTAAAAGTCTATCATATATGTTGAAGGAACTAGGGTTGATAGATGCATCACGTCATCTTCACCCAAATGCCGCAAGTGCATGGGAGTTACTCATGGTTAAATCACTTCTTAGTTAAAAAAAAAAAAAAAAATGACATATACTGGGTAAGATATGTGTGATTGGCTCAGTAACAATTTCAGACCATAGTCCAGTTACAATGGCACATGATTTTGGGATTGGAGCCATGTATGAAGTATTGGAGAATTAATGTCTCATTACTAACAGATGCTAAAACCAGGGAAGAAATAAAATTAGCTATACTTGGAATACTTTACTTTGAATAGGAATAGACTGGTCTCATCCTCCATCTTATGGGATGCAGGAAAAGCCTCAATAAGGGGAAAATAATGTCAATAGGAGCAAGTTTAAAAAAGATGGACTTGAAAAAAAAGTGAAATTGGAAACTGAAATCATAAGAATAGAATTTGAACATAAACAGCAAGGGAAACAAGAAGTGCTAGATAAACTTAAAGAAAATAAAACCAAGTTGGATGAAATATTAACATATAAGGCCAAGGGTGCCCTCAGGTTTATTGATAGGAAATACTATGAACTGGGAAACAAGGCCAGCAGGTTATTTTCATTTCAATTACAGAATTAAAATTAAACAACCTTTTCTAATGATGTTGAAAGAAACCCAAAAACAATATCAGATGCTTTTGCTAAATATTATGAACATCTATATAAAGGTAATTTACAAGAATCAAAAAAAGAAGAAAAAAAAAGATTTCTTTAAAACTCTTTAAGTTGGCCAAACTGAATGCTGATGAAGCCTCTGCATCAGTAGAACCAATTAAAGAAATAGAGATTAAAGAAACAATAGTGAAATTAAAGCCTCGAGCGGCATCATAGGATCCGAAGGAGTGGCCAGGGTTGGAAACCCATTTGTATCAAAAAAGAGAAATTTGCATATGAGAGTTATAGCAGTTTTCTATTATGGCGTGCACCATCAAAGAACGCAAAGCATGATGGGAAATTTTCACATTGATTGTTGTTTAGGGCTGGACAGTCATCATGTGTATCAAATATGAGGCTGTTTGAACATTGTATATGAGAGTTATAGGATTTTTTCTGTCATGGCCTGCAAAAAGGCGCCAGTCAAAAAAATGCAGTATGAAAGGGAAAACCAGATAAAAATCACTTGTCGTGTCGCCCCAGGTGATGATGTGGATAGTAAAAAAGGTGTAGTGTGGAAAAAAGGTCTTCATTGAAAACTGACTTGCAAAATAATACAAAGTTTATTGAAACAAACAGGATCAAAAAACAGGACAGAGACAGAGACCTTTGAGAGCAAGGAGGTCAAATCATGCTCTGAGGCAAAAACAGGAGAGAGGCAGAACTCCTGTGAGAGCACTGATGGCCAAATTGTACTCTGGAGCAAAAACAGGAGAGAGGCGCCTATATCTCTCACAAAGTTTTCAGACATCACATGATAACTAAATTACCCTTCACTGGGACACAAAGAAAAGAACCAACAATTGTCCATTATGGTGGTAAGACTCCAATATGTCAATGAACAAAGGCCGGAGTTAGAGTCGTTTATGACATGAAGCTGGAATTGGAGGAAGAGCAGGCATGTGAACAGGGTGCTTTCAAGGGTCACATGCAAACAGCAGGTCTTCAAAGGGTGACTGAATTTGGATTGTGAAACCAGTTCAGCAGCATGACGAAGGCAATACTCAGCTTTAAATGAAAAGGAATATTGCATAAAATGAATATCATATTTAGTAGTCAATACACCTCACACTCTCAGTGAATTTGATGTGAATCCATTGAAAAATAGCCAAGATATAGCATTTAGAATGTGATGGCGAAGGATTTTCTGGGGACATGATAGGCCCCACCCACTGATCACAGCCTGTTCTTCCTCCATCAGCAACCTGCTCCCATAAGATCCATCCAACACTATTTTGAAGTCAACACGACACATTGTCTTTCTGCTAGAGCTGTTAGCATCGGACACCACTAAAAGCAACGCCCTCTGAGAACGCAAGGCATGATGGGTAATTAGGCCTGAGTGCCACAAGCTGGCAAAGGGCCTCTTGCTCTTGTAGTGAGAGAAGGGGCAAACGCAATGTTTGCATAGGCTCTGTTATGTCGTAGGCATGCCCCCACGCTTTTCCGAAAAAATGTACAGTTCTTTCTTTCTTTCTTTCTTTCTTTCTTTCTTTCTTTCTTTCTTTCTTTCTTTCTTTCTTTCTTTCTCAGGGTCAAAACCAACTCACCTACTTTTCACCCACTAAACCATTATGTAAAATCTCAAAAATTCAAACAAAGTTCACTCATGCACTTCTCTAATAATTTTTTATTTTAAAAATGTAAAAATGTGACGCAGACCCAAGTATACCAAAAAAGCATTACGAGATAGGAATTACCAAAAAAATAATTCATCGTAGAATCATGAAAATTGACACAGAAGAAGACCATGACAAGACAAGTAAAAAATATTATTAAGACCATGCCAAAAAATACACAGGAAGTCCAGAATCTTGAATTGAAAACTGAAAATTGCAAAATATCTATTTTTGCTCACGTTGTATTTTAATGCATTACTCTGAGGGCGTTTCACTGACGGGGTTCAAAATTGCTCGAGATTATCTAGAGAAGTGGGACACCAAATGTTAAGATTAGATCGGGGCTTTCGCCTTTAATTGGCCATGTAATGTTAGTACATTAATGGAATTCATCCTCTGCATTTAACCCATCCCTGAGGAGCAGTGGGCAGCCATTTTGCGGCGCCTGGGGAGCAGTTCGGGGTTAAGGGACTTGCTCAACATCCCACAGTGACGGCCCAGGTGAGGCTTGACCCGGCAACCCTCCGATTACAAGCCCAGCGTCCTTAACCACTAGGCCACCACTCCCCATGAATTACATTTGCATTAGCATGTAAACATGACCATTGTCACATGAAAACTAATTCCTAAACATTTCTTCCATTCATCAGTCTAACAAGCAACGAGAAGACTTTCCTCTGGAGTAAACGTTATTGCGCTGACAAAGGAAGCACTTTCCTCCACCTGCTGCTTGGTGGAGCCCCACGATGGCATCCAGAGGACCTGACAGAAATCTACACTGTGGTCAACAACTGGCTCATATACCTGCCTGAGGAAGCCCTCTTCTTGCTGGGCCACAGGTGAGTCTGCCCATTATTGACACTAACATTATCACATTCGTCTATGGGGTGAACTTTTTTGATGCCAACTGTGTTATATATAAAACTACACAATAATCTATAGAAGTTGTAAGAAGCTATGGAAAAGCAACCACTTCAATAAGTATGTAGATTCTTTTAAGGTTTTTGAGAAGAATATATGTTCAGTGTAGACACTGTATTCTAAAGCTATGGTTTAGTATCTGTGATTTCAAGTGTAATATGAGGCATTAAAACTGCAATAAGCACAAATGTGTTCCCACATGGCCCATGTTGGATTTGAATCGGTGAAACTTTGGTTGCAAGCCACTTCTTAACCATTAAGCCTGATATAGGATACTGTGCTTGTCGAGGGCATAGCTACACGTAGCTCTCTACATCAATGTAGACCCGCACGCCGTAATCTTATGTGCACCTCCCAAAAATTCTGACTGCACGTTGAGGTGACCTGGTCCATAAGGGCTGTGATTGGTTCACTCCAAACCTTACCCCCGGTCATAGCCTTTTCCAGTCAACACTGTATTGTTTCTTTCTTTTTGCGGAGTGATACTAAAGTTGACTAATTGAGTCAAAAAGAGAACAAAGTGCCAGTGTTTTATTATTTCTTTTCATGGCTGCTGCACACGTGAAGCACCATCAAATGGAGTCTGATCACAGATAAAAGGTGTATGTTTTCTGCAGTGGCAAATTTAGCCATTTGGGGGCTCCTGGCAAACAGTCATTTGGGTGCTCCTCAGTCTAGAGTTAATATTCTCTGTTCTTTTGTCTTCTGTCTTCTGCTTCAGTCTCTTCTGTATTGTGCTTGTGTTCAGATCTATCTATTTTTTTCTTCATCTCTGCTTGTTTTCACGTGTCATGTTTGTTCATCTCAATCTTCACTCTCTCAGTTTTGTCTTATTCTATCCTATGGGCTTTTTGTCATATTCTTTGTGCGCTTCTGTTTTTCACTTATTTGTGTGTTTTTTTTTTACTTTTGAGTCAATTCCCACCCTCCGATCTTGTTTTGATATACTGTATTTTGTCTGTGTGTGTTTGTCTTCCTTCCTCAGATTCCTTGTACTTTTAATACTGTATCGATAGAATAATTGTCAGTTATCTCATCAACCTCTCCTGAAGGAATGATGAAGGCAATGTAACCTGACGTTACAGTCCCTGTGGCTGCAGCACCACTGTCAGAGGCTGTAGTAACATCAGTGGAAGGAGCAGAGCAGGAAGGCTGCTTAGCTCTGGTTTGATATCAGCACCTAATTCCACCGAGGCAACAGTTAGAAATAAAGATACCTTCAGGAGTTTTGATATAAACATGTTTCTTTTCCCTCCTTTTTTTTTGGCTGTCACTTTTACAACTTCATTGTTGATACTATATTTCTCTTCCCACGATGGACACCACTCAAATCACGCAGAGCAATAAGGAGTGCCGCGCATCATGGAATAGTCCATGTAGTGACGACTGAGGAGGGTGGGGAATCAGCTAGACTCTATCAATTCATGAGATTTTGATAGATTTTGGCACTCTGATGCTATTTTTTAAGGGATTATGTAAATAAAACAATATAAATAACCAAACATACAACGATCAGGGGCCTTTTATGGGGCCCCAAGGGACATCGGGGCTCCAGGCAAGTGCCTGGTTTTCCTATGTAGGAGGATAAGGTTTATTAATAATGGTTATGAATGAGAATATTGATTATGATTATTCATATTACTTCAACGAATGCCAGGGTGCCACCTGGCATTCGTGCCAGTTTTTCTTTAGACTAAAGAAAGTATTGAACCAGGGAAGTAGATTCATACTGCACATCTACACATAAAATACATAGCTTTAATAAATCAGAGGAATCAACGATTAGTTTAAACTTTTATTTATATATTTATATATATATATATATATATATATATATATATATATATATATATATATATTACATAGTTCAATAAGAAACAAGAACAATGTGGTGATTAAATCATGATGAAATGCATTTCTAAGCTAATAAAAGTGAGGATTATATATATAGTAATGTGAATCACTATTCTAAACTAATCTAGACTAAATGTTGTAAATACAATCATAAAGTGAGCTCATAAAAACAAAGAGGGAAAGACAGACAGGGTAGAACGGACAAACATATATGACATGATGGATGTGTGAAACATATTGGGGTATTGTGTGTTTGTAGGAATGGGTGCTTTGTATGAGGATGTATTGCGGTTTAGGTGAGTCAATTATGCTGGTCCATTGTTCGCTGATCCATACCTTGAGATGCGGTCCGGGTTGGACCTGGAGGCATTCTGGGTTTGCAGGAACAAAGTTTGTGTGGCAGGAGCTGCGCTGGCGTGCTGCCGTGCTGCCGTTGAGTTTAAACAGTCCTCCGACCGATCCACAACCCCTTCTGGGTTGATTACAGCCGGTTTCAGACTAGGAGCAGGGGGACCACGATTTTGATCCGCGGTTGAGAAGGGAGGTCGGTTCGTCCAAACCTCTGGTGGTTGTTTCTTAAAAATCTAACAGTTTCACTTACAAATAAAATAAAAATGAAATGAAGGACTGGAAACATGAGGGAACGCGTTTGAGCATGAACGCCCGCGTCCAAAACTGAAGTTTTGTGAGCAGCGCGTCTTTTTAAATAAAACCTGAGAGACGCCTTTTGGTGGAGGTGTTTTGGTGGTCGGTGATTGGCTAGTCAGACCCAGTGTGTCGGCTTACAGCTGTAGTAGGCGTGTCTTTGGGTGCATATGTAGTATGTGATGACAAATATACAGAAGGCTCTAAACATAACACTTAAATGATTAATTGAGTGTAATTCAAATCATTCTTTCAACATCATATCCTAAAATATCATGTAATATGAGACAGTTTGATTTCAGACACTGCTGAAAAATAGCATAGTTAGTACTTCATAAACTGGAATGTCAAAATTCATGTTATGCTTTTTCTTTACTTTATAGTTAACTGTGAATACCTTAAACTAACCTTTGTGATGTTTCCTGGTATTTCAAGCACCTTTTAAATGATGAAACATTTTAAAATAGCATTCTGTTGGTTATTGAATTACCTGAAAAAGAGTGGCAAACGAGACAATATTTGCAATTTCAATTTCTGCAGGAACCATTCTAATAATGATTTATTTTGTGACTTTTCAAACATAGTACAGTTTCTTTGTTGTCATTTGAGCAGGAAACAGAAAGCTGGTGTTATTCAACATTCTGTGGGACCTCTGGAGGTGACAAATCCACAGAGTGTCGGAGCCCAGAGTTTGAAAACTTAGCATTTAAACATTGACTGATCGTTTCCTTTTGATTGTAATGTAAAAGAGAGGTGAAAACAGGAGCAAACTCTTCTTGGATTCTCCTGTTCCTTGGAGGTGGATTCTCCACCTCGAACAGGAGGTGGGAGAAGGTACCCATTCACTCCGTTGAATGGTGAGACTAGTGTCTCTTGGTCAGAGTTCAACTTGGAGGATTTGATTCCCTACACTTAATAGTACACTTCGCCCTTGGTTTTGTGTTATTATTGCTACTCTGCTTTGTCTATGTACCTTCATTGTGTTTGTGTGTGCGTGTGTGTTTTATTAACAGTAAACAATGACCAACAAGGTGCAGAGGCTGCCAGTGGAGCGCAGACATGACGTTATGTTTAATGTCTACAGCTCGATACACTTTTATACTTTGTTTGCATGTTGCATATGTTTATATTGCAGTGCACATTTTGAAACAAATGTTTTCATGTTTGTGTACAACAATACACACATTAGGCAGGTAAGTAATAATCCTGGAATAAATAGCGTTTTATATATGTTTAAAAAACATTGTTTACTGCGACCGGAAGATGAACAAAGACTTTTGAAATACTCCTCCGAAACCTCACACAGCCACAACCCCCCTCTCATAAGATTCAGCACACCTGTTGCTCATAACTGATAGCGAGAGGATAAAAGACCACATGAAGTTTACTTAAAAGCTGAACAATGCACCGTGTTTGATAACCTACGTGACCCGGACCTCAGCACGTCAGCAGCAGCAGCAGCCAGTGTCGACCTCGGACAAATTGAAGTGAGTGCCAGCGGTGCCAGTGTGGCACACATCATCACAGATGATGACAGCAGCCTTACCTCTTCGTGTCAGTCTAGTAATTTAATGCCAGCAAATGGCAAGCTAGCAAACACAGTTGCCATTCAACGTGTGACAACAAAATATAGGCTATGTCTGTAAGCCCATAACAAGTATTGTTTGGAGACAAAATGTTGAACTTAAGCTTTAGCACCATATTTAAAAGACACAGTTTTGCATTTACACAGGATTGCAACAAATTGGCTAGCTCAGGGGTTTACTGCAACCTGCGGCTCAGAAGCCACACGTGGCTCTTTGACTCTTTTGCAATGGCTCCCTATAGCTTTAAAAGAGTTTTTTATAGAGTTGTTTTTTTTTTTTTTTACAAAGGCTATTAATTATTATTGACATACAATCATAACAATATTATCTCCAGTATTATATAATTGAATACAATATTGTTTTGAATATCTAATATCTATTTCCATAAATTATAGCCAACAGTTAATTTCCATCTGTTGTCCCTAGACAGGCTGAAGTAATAAAATGTCACACTTAACAATGAGACATGGCGAGACACAAAACAATATACAAAAGGATTAAATACAGGACAAAGAACATAGGGATCATAAAATACAGTAACTTTTCATGTAAATGGAACACTCGGACCAGAACAACTACACTCTCAAGATAATAGACAGGATGCTGTAGGGCGAAGAAAAGGACAGGAGAAAGAAAAGCAGTTCACGTCCATATACTCAAAGTTGGTCAGTCACAGGAGTGCAACAATAAATGTACATTATTGAGTTTCATTATCATAATAATGTATTTAAAGTGCCACTGTGCATTGCAAATATCCCTGAATTGCCTTAAAAAAAAAATAATAATAATAACAACAGCAACAACAACAACAACAACAACAACAACAACAACAACAATAATAATAATAATAATATAAATAATAAAAGTATATATATATATTTAAAGTGTTATAGTGCATTACACATAGCCCTAATGTGCTCCTTTCTCTATTTTTTTTTATTTAAAGTGCTATAGTATATTGGATAAAACCCAATCGATACCCAACCCTACGTGTCAGTGTAGATCGCATGACCCGCAGGCCCCCGCGACCCTGACAAACAGGAATAAGTGCGTCTGAAAATGGATGGATGGATGGATGTTCTCAAGTGAAACCACATCCATCCATCCCAAAAAAAAAGTTTGTCGAAAGTGAAGATGCCACAAGTGCCACAAGCATCTGGCAACATGATCATGTGATCTTCATACATGATAACACTCGTCCACACAGAACTCTCTGACCACAAATAACATGGTCATTGGATTTGATTCATATAGTGCTTTTAAACCATCGATGTAATCCCAAAGCGCTTCAAAAAATCAGATCATTCATCCATTCACACATGAATGGGAACATCACGTTAGACTGGCCTCCTTACTCTCCCGATATAAATGAAAGAAATGTCATGTACATAGTTGTAATTACCAAGAGCGGGATGATATATTGTGCGACAAGATTTTACAATATCAAAATGTTGCAAGTAGGACGGGGACTTGGTTAATTGCAGGTTAAATGTGATTGACTCATTTCATGAGTTCCCAGTATACCCTTAATACTGATACAATCAGGAGGTCCCGATTATCATAATACAACAAAGTTAAATTACGACACAAAATACAAAATCTTACTTTCTCTAACTCAAAGCACTGCTTTCAGAAACACATTTTAAACATACTGCACTGGGAAGACAGGCAAAAACTACTAAAGTGCAACTGTACTATATCTGTTATATCAGAAAAAATAGAGCCATAATTGTTCTACATTTGTGTTATATCACAACAAAAAAACTGCCACAACATTTCAAAGATGTAGACACAGCTACAGATTTAAACTTGTTGTGCAAACTTGTTTGTTTTCAAATTCAAAATAAACACTAAATCACACTAAAACCAAGTGTACGCTGAGGGAACATCATTTTAACAGATACCACACTCGTTCCACTCCTGAACGTTCTCAATTTAGGAACTTTTGTTGCCTAATATTTTACAGTGACTTTGTAAAAATTAAAAGTTTCACATTCGGAGTTTTTAGGAGAAGCCTTATTTTGTAAAACATTTGTCCTCCTCAATGGAAAAAAGTTTGAACTTATAGAAGCTCAAAAGATTCATAATTAAGTAAATAAAAACATTTTGAAATAAATACCATTTGGATAAATAACAGACAAATATGCAATATGGCCATTATATTGTAAAATAAGGTAATATTATTATGAAATTTGTTGTATTCTTTAATATCTAATTATAATAATTTTATTATAATTAAATGTTTTCATAATGATTATTTTAACAATGTAATACTTTTTAAAATAATTACTATTTATTTTCCAAGATTTTATAAAATAAAAAGAATGTTTTTTACAAAGTCAATTTTTATTTTATAATTTCCTTTTCCACAATTGCCTTTTTATTTCATAAGGTTGTTTTTCAGCAGAATGACTTGGTCGTCAATCAAAGTACATAAGGTAGAACCAGTTAAGCAATTGGCTGATCCTTTACACAGACATGAGCAGCAGCACTTGCAGGATCAATTCAAGCGTAGAGAACTAATTCTGAGAAGCCTGAGCGCCACAAGTACATCACACGTTTGAGCAACACAATCTCATCCCATATTGTCGATCAATCAGGACCCCTTGACGTCAGTGTTCAACGCACAGGGTAGCCCTTTGGCGATCATTTTTGACACTGACGGTCCGTGTTCCGCCCACTCTTTTTAGTGGGATGACGTCAGGTCAAATGACTGCTGACTCCTCAATGATATCTCATATGTTTTTGTAGTAAATTGCCTTATTTCAAGATAGATTTTGGCTTTAGAAATGTTTTGATGACATTTCTAGTAATCAATGTACCCTTAACTTTCATAGTAACCATTTGGTTTATGTAAACGATCTGTAGTTTTTTGTTATAACAGACATTCTTCTGTGGTTGAAAACCTTTGGATGCCAAAAAAACTGCAAGCCAAAAGCAGATTCATTCACGGGCCGAGTGGATGTTGTAATTCTTTTGTTAAAACCTTTCCTATTTTCATCTCCTAACTGTGGTTGGGGAGACAACATGCAGCTTCTCCTCCGGTGTTAAATCCCAGAGACCTCATAAAAGAAACACCAGGCTGCATTGGTGTTGGATAGCTGTACTTTATTAACTACCTGCACTGTAAACATAAATCTCGCTACCTGTCCCGGTCACCATGTCAGACTGGACTCAGGACTTAAGACACACGCACATCGGCCACGCACATTCACTTGCTTCCTCAGTCCAAATTAATACATTCAAGCAAGACACATCTCTGCACTTTTCTTGCTTTATTTTATTATTATTATTATTATTATTATTATTATTATTATTATATTACTTCCCATTTTAATGTGTTCCTACACCTCGTTTCTACCACTGTGTCGGTCAAACAACGGCCATGACCGGTGTCAAGGAAAACTAATCAATCTTAAAGTATGAAGCAGAGGTCCAACCTACAAGCCTTGATTGCCAGATCGTCATTCTGCTGAAAAACGACATTATGAAATAAAAAATGATTAAATCAAAATTGACTTTGTAAAATATGTTTTTTTAATTTTTTAAATCTTGGAAAATAAATAAAAAGTCATTAATTCATTATACCACTACCGTCGCTGCTCTCCTCAGGGAGGCATTCAAGCTGGTTGTTTTGTTTGTTTGTTTGTTTGTTTGTTTTTGTTTATACTGTACTCTCCCTTCTGGAGGTACCATTGTATGGTACATGTGTGTGGGGGGGTTCCTTGCTCTTTTCAGTTAACTTTAGAGATTTTTTTTTTCCTATTCATTCACACATAAATGTCTTCTGCTAACTTAAATCCCAGCACTCCTGACATGGGCAAGCCAATTCGTCTTCTTAGTTGGAATGTACGTGGCATGGGCAGTCCAACAAAAAAGGCAAGGGTTTTTAGTCATTTAAAACGGCTTAATTCTGACGTAATTTTTTTTACAGGAGACCCATCATAGACTCAAAAATCCTTATAGGCTCCGGTCTCCCTGGATAGGTCAGACCTACCACTCTCATTTCAATTCTAAAGCTAGAGGTGTTGAAAATATGTTTAATAAAACGATTCAATTTCAATCTAATGAGATTATTGCTGATCAGGATGGTAGATATATTAGTAGCAGGCAAACTTATGCAAACAAAAGTGGTGTTAGTTATTGTTTATGCTCCAAACTTTGATGATGTCAATTTTTCTGACCGATTACTTGGTAATGTTTTTCATTTAAACACTTGTTTGATTTTTGGGGATGAACTGAATTGTGTGTTTGACCCTGCACTGGATCGCTCTCGTCCCAGTTCTACACCCCTGTTAGCCATGGCTAAATCTTTTTCTCACTTCATGACCCAAAGTGGTCTGGTTGACCCTCGGAGATCCCGTAATCCCTTGGTGAAGAAGTTTCCCTTTTTTCCCCCTGTGCATCAGTCATATTCAAGAATAGACCATTTTTTGTCGACAATAGACTCAACTTGTGTGTTGTTTTCTCTGATTACTCAAATACTTTAATATCCTATCATGCTCCTTTGTATCTAGTCACTAAAGGCTTATCTTAGAGGGCAGACTATTTCATTCTCCTCCCACTCCAACAAGAATCACAATGCCAGACTCACAGAATTAACATCTGCTATTGTTGACCTTGATCAAGAGTGCGCCTTAAAACAGAGTTTGATCTCATCTCTACCAGAAGTGATGAGCGCATGTTTTTTCAAACTCGACGTAATTATTATGAACATGGTGATGAAGCCAACCGACTGCTGGCACATTAGTTAAAACGTCAATTAAAAATTACTCCAATGTTATTGTTACGGATCCTGTTGAGATTAATAAAACATTTAAATATTTTTATTCATCAGTTTCCCACTGACACTACTGAAATGAATGAATTTCTGGCTAATCTTCAGATCCCAACTACTAAACCTGACCAAGTAAAATATTTGGATACTCTTCTTTTTCTTGAATAATTAAAATCTTCAATCAAAGCAATGCAGTCTAATAAGGCCCCAGGTCCTGACGAATTCCCGATTGAGTTCTTTAAGAAATTTATTGATAAACTGTCACCTTTACATTTGTCAATGTTTAATGAATCTTTGGAGAAGGACTTGTTATCACCCACTTTGTCCCAAGCCTCAATTATTCTTCTCTTAAAAAGTGAGAAAGACCCCACATTGTGTAACTCTTACAGACCCCTCTCCTTACTCAATGCTGATGTGAAGATTTTGGCTAAAACTGTTGCCACTTGCTTAAAGAATGTCTTGCCCAATTTTATCTCTGAGACGCAAACAGGATTTATTAAGGGACGCCATATGTTTTTTAAGACCCGCACTTTTTTTGTAATAATTTACTCCAATCACTCAGACAGTTTACCTGCGATTGTCATCTCAATGGACGCTGAAAAGGTGTTTGATAGGGTCGGGTGGGGATACCTGTTTGCAGTACTGGAGAAATTTGGATTTGGACATAAATGTATTAGTTATGTATACACTTCACCACAAGCCAGTGTTCATACAAACAATGTCCACTCTGACCATTTTGCTCTGGACCGCGAGACATGCCAGGTCCGTCCTCCATCGGTCTTTGAGTTAGCGATTGAACCATTGGCTATCTCATTAAAGTTCTCCAGTTCACCAAGAAGTGTTATTCGCAGTGGTGTTGAATACCGTTTATCTTTGTACGCTAATGATTTGTTGATGTAAGTAATAGATCCTGTATCCTGTCTTCCAGGTGTCTTTTCGGTTTTGGATAAGTTTAGCTCATTTTTGGGATACAAGCTAAATGTGAATGTTTCCCCATTAACGTAGCTGGTTCACTACTCCAACAAGTTGACTTGCCTTTTAAGATCACTCTCTCTAGTTTCAAGTATCTTGGGATCTTTTTTCGGAAAATTTTACTTCACTTATAGCTAAGTAATAATAATCTGCCTCTTACCTTGATTGGAATGTTCTTAAAATGAATATCCTACCAAAGTTTCTCTATCTGTTCCAATCAGTCCCTTTATTTTTACCTAAAAATTTCTTTGACACTTTGAATAAAATGTTTGGTTCTTTTATTTGGGGTGTGAGGTCCCCGAGGGTCCGGAGACCGTTATTGCAAAGATGCAAGTTTAGTGGTGGACTTGCCGTACCAAACTTTGAATTTTATTATTAGGCAACACATATTCATAAAATATGTTTTTGGATTGATTGTCCTCATTTATTTTTGGTGCAAATTGGAAAATCAATTTTGTTCTAATGTAGGAAATATTTCAAGTTTCTTGTGGCATCTCCTTTGGGCTCATTGTGTAGTGATCACCTGTTTTTCCCCTCACATATGGATTCCGCTTTCTCAGCATGGCGTTACAAAGGTATACATTGTTTCCTTTGTACATTGTACTATCTGAATACATTGTATTCAGATAGTACTTTCAATAACTTTGCCAATTTGTCCTCACTATATTATTTGCCCGCAAACCATCTGTTTAGGTACTTCCAAGTCAGACATTTTATCTCCAAACCTTTCCTTGCCTTTCCCACTGTACCCCCTCATCAGTTATGGGAAGATTTACTCGCATTTAAGATGCCAAGTAGAGAGGTTATCTCAGTAATATATTGCCACATGCTGGACCTCGAGGATCACTCCAACTCCAAAACAAGGGATGCATGGGAGGAGGAAATGGGTCTTCAAATTGATGAAGATAAGTGGGATATGGGGTGGTGAGTAGGTCAGGTACGGTCTCATCTTGTGCACGACTGGCATAGACGGCTGGTGATAGACAGGGTTCATTTTTTCAAATGAAGGTTGTCTAAAATCTTTCCGGAAGTAAACGATAAATGTGATCATTGCTCAAATTCACAGTGTCATATGAGTCGTATGTTTTTCTTTTGCCCTCGCCTGCATAACTATTGGTCCAGTTATTTTCATATAATGTCCACCGTAATGGGGATTGATTTACAACCCTGCCCATTTATTTCCATCTTTGGCACTCCTGGTAAGCCAAAACAACTAAATTTGTCCCAAAAAGAAATTATAAATTTTACCTCTTTGATTGTCAAACGTTGCCTCCTCCTTCAGTGGAAATCCTCTAACCCTCCCTGTGTATCACAGTGGATTACAGATATGATGTTCTTCCTTAAACTTGAGAATCAGAATCAGAATTCCTTTATTAACCCCAGGGGGAAATTGCTTTTGTTACAGCCACAGAAACAAAAATAAAAGAATAAAAACGTTAACAAAGACTAAAGAAAGAATAAATAATAAATAAGTGTTTATTCTTAAGTACAAGACTGCTAAAAATAGGGATCAGATACATACACATTACAGTAGTAGAAAATAAAGTAGGATAGATAATACTACTACTACTACTACTACCAGTGACGTGCTGTGACCACTAGGGTTGGGTAGGCATGTTGCAAATTGATTCAATTCAATTCAACTTTATTTGTATAAAGCAATTTACAAAAAAGTCATCTCAATGCGCTTATCAAAATAAAAAATTCATAATAAGAAAGAAAAACCCAACAAGATCCACATGAACAAGCATTTAGCCTTCTAACAAAATGAACATCGTGATACACCAATAAAAAACATAAATAATTATTTAATATAGCCTCCATACTCTCCCAACAAGATATATCTCATGACACGGCAGCACATCCGTTATTTGTGTTGGAAACACAGAAACACGGAGAAAAAGACAACAACAACAACTCAACATCCTCAGTAAGGAGCATCCACAAAGCCAATCCTTCCTTTTGTACCATTCACTGTGGAAAGTATGAACAATTTTCTGATCTTACCTTTGCTGAAGGTCTGGTAGCTCAGGTGTTGGTCTCCCATCTTTAAAAAGCCGTTTTTCCTCAAAAAAAAGTTTCTTTATTGTCTCTAGTGCTGTCATCCTGAAAAGCATAAAATGCTGACACTTTCAAACTTATAGGTACTGTAGGCTATTGGAAATGGAAAAGTAAATAATTTATATTTATATCATAATTAAAACCAATAATCAAAATATCAATTCATCCTTGGGTAGGCACCGCCTATCTTGCCTACCCTGATGGCACGTCTACTACTACTACTACTAATAATAATAATAATAATTAAAGCCGCAAGCAGCGTCATAGGGTCCGATGAAGCGGCCGGGGGCGGTAACCCACGGTCACGTATACCACTGTTGGGGATTTGGGAAGAGTTTTCGTAGGACGGCCCAAGAAGCGGCGCCCTCTGAGAGCGCAAGGCATTGTGGGTGTTTTTGGTTATCGTTTGTTGTTTGGGGCTGTACGTTCATCATGTGTATGAAATATGAAGCACTTTGAACTTTGCATTCTGGAGTTGTAAGCGTTTTCGTATAACGGCGTAGTTATGGCGAAGGATTTTCCTGTGTCATGATAGGCCCCTCCCACTTTTCACAGCCTGCTCTATTTGCCATAGCAATGTGCTTCCATCTAATAAGATTCATCCTACAGTGTTTTGAAGTCAACACGACATGTCGTCTTGCCGCTAGAGCTGCTGGCGTAGGACGGCCCAAGAAGCGGCGCCCTCTGAGAGTGCAAGGCATTGTGGGTGTTTTTGGTTATCGTTTGTTGTTTGGGGCTGTACGGTCATCATGTGTATCAAATATGAAGCACTTTGAACTTTGCATTCTGGAGTTGCAAGTGTTTTCGTATAACGGCGTAGTTATGGCGAAGGATTTTCCTGTGTGATTATAGGCCCCTCCCACTTGCCATGATGGGTAATTTGGTCATCGAGCGTTGTTTATGGATGGACAATCATCGTGTGTATCAAATATGAAGCAGTTTGAACTTTGCATTGAAGCGTTATAAGCATTTTCCTATTACAGCGTGTTGATGGCGAAGAATTTTCCAGTGACATTTTAGGCCCCTCCCACTGACCACAGTCTGTTGTTTCTTCAATAGGAATTTGCTCCCCTCTGTGTAGGTTCATCCTACAGTGTTTTTAAGTCAACACGACATATCGTCTGTCCGCTACAGCTGCTCGTGTAGGACGACCACAGAAGCGGCGCCCTCTGAGAACGCAAGGCATTGTGGGTAAATCGGTTATCGTTTGTTGTTTAGCTCTGGACAGTGATCGTGTGTATCAAATATGAAGCAGTTTGAACTTTGCACTCTAGAGTTATAAGCGTTTTCGTATAACGGCGTAGTTATGGCGAGGGATTTTCCTGTGTCATGATAGGCCCCTCCCACTTTTCACAGCCTGCTCTATTTGCCATAGCAATGTGCTTCCATCTAATAAGATTCATCCTACAGTGTTTTGAAGTCAACACGACATATCGTCTGTCCGCTACAGCTGCTCGTGTAGGACGACCACAGAAGCGGCGCCCTCTGAGAACGCAAGGCATTGTGGGTGAATTGGTTATCGTTTGTTGTTTAGCTGTGGACAGTGATCGTGTGTATCAAATATGAAGCAGTTTGAACTTTGCACTCTAGAGTTATAAGCGTTTTCGTATAATGGCGTAGTTATGGCGAGGGATTTTCATGTGTCATTATAGACCCCTCCCACTGGCCATGATGGGTAATTTGGTCATCGAGCATTGTTCATGGATGGACAATCATCGTGTGTATCAAATATGAAGCAGTTTGAACTTTGCATTGAAGCGTTATAAGCATTTTCCTATTATAGCGTGCTGATGCCAAAACAAACGATGCCGCCAAAACAAACGATGGAACCACACGACCGCCAGGTCTGACCGATTTGCACGAAAATCGCCACATGTAGTCTTCGCCCCAGAATGAGCAAAAAGTTACATTGTGACCCCGCCCAAAACCAAACAGGAAGTCAGCCATCTTGGGTCAAAGGTCAAAAATGGCGTTTCGCCCTCGAAACGCATCTGCGCTATATAGTCTGAGGGGATTCATCCAATTCGCTTAAAACTTGGCAACACCACATAGGACCCATTGAAGATGAAAAGTTATCAAAAGAATTTTCGTATCTGTCACGGTTTGGTCGTGGCGCCGCCACAAAAATGCAATGCTAATTTTCGTTAGCACGCAAAAAATTCCAAATCTCCATAACTCTGACACACAAACTTCGATCAGCTTCAAATTTCACACAAAGGACATGTGCCCAAGCTTGGTCATGACTGCTTTGAAACATTTCCCATCATGCCTTGTGTTTTCGACCGGTGTCATTTAAGGTCATGTACACGGTTAGCATTTACAGGACGCCGTTCTAGGAAAAAGCTTATAACTCTAGAATGCAAAGTTCAAACTGCTTCATATTTGATACACATGATGACCGTACAGCCATAAACAAAACTCGAGAACCAATTTACCCATAATGCCTTGCGTTCTCAGAGGGCGCCGCTTCTGTGGTCGTCCAACACGAGCAGCTGTAGCGGACAGACGATATGTCGTGTTGACTTCAAAACACTGTAGGATGAATCTTATTAGATGGAAGCACATTGCTATGGCAAATAGAGCAGGCTGTGAAAAGTGGGAGGGGCCTATCATGACACAGGAAAATCCCTCGCCATACCTACGCCATTATACGAAAACGCTTATAACTCTAGAGTGCAAAGTTCAAACTGCTTCATATTTGATACACACGATCACTGTCCAGAGCTAGACAACAAACGATAACCAATTTACCCACAATGCCTTGCGTTCTCAGAGGGCGCCGCTTCTGTGGTCGTCCCACACGAGCAGCTGTAGCGGACAGACGATATGTCGTGTTGACTTCAAAACACTGTAGGATGAACCTACACAGAGGGTAGCAAATTGCTATTGAAGAAAAAACAGGCTGTGATCAGTGGGAGGGGCCTATAATGACAGGGGAGAATCCTTCGCCATCAGCACGCTATAATAGGAAAATGCTTATAACGCTTCAATGCAAAGTTCAAACTGCTTCATATTTGATACACACGATGATTGTCCGTCCATAAACAACGCTCGATGACCAAATTACCCATCATGGCCAGTGGGAGGGGCCTATAATGACACATGAAAATCCCTCACCATAACTACGCCATTATACAAAAACGCTTATAACTCTAGAGTGCAAAGTTCAAACTGCTTCATATTTGATACACACGATCACTGTCCACAGCTAAACAACAAACGATAACCAATTTACCCACAATGCCTTGCGTTCTCAGAGGGCACCGCTTCTGTGGTCGTCCTACACGAGCAGCTGTAGCAGACATACGATATGTCGTGTTGACTTCAAAACACTGTAGGATGAATCTTATTAGATGGAAGCACATTGCTATGGCAAATAGAGCAGGCTGTGAAAAGTGGGAGGGGCCTATCATGACACAGGAAAATCCTTCGCGATAAGTACGCCGTTATACGAAAACGCTTACAACTCCAGGCCAATTCCCAAATCCCCAACAGTGGTATACGTGACCGTGGGTTACCGCACCCGGTCGCTTCATCGGAACCTATGACGCCGCTCGCGGCTTTAATTATTATTATTATTATTATTTCACCCAACTCCACCCGAGTATCAATCGATTACACTTTTTTCCATGTAATGATGACACTTGGTGAAGTAGTGTCACTGAGTCAGTGCAGGCCAGACATGGGGCTTCCGTGGGCCAGATCTTGCCCGGGGGGCGCTAATTGGGGTTGGCTGGTGTAGCCAGATGCTGCGTTGCTTTCAGCTGTCATTTATAGTTATACGACGCAACACACACACTCCTCACCACTATCTCACTTACCCCCTCTTTGTTTTCACATGATGGTATGATATTTTATCCTCACATGTGATTGGCCGCATTACCGCCATGCTGACAAATCAATCTGTCTTGAGCAGAGCAGGCTCTGAGCACCATGACAGCTCAGCAGTGAAAGGATGCGACGCAAACCTGCTATTCTCATTCACTACAGAGCCTTAATTGGCTCTCAGAAATAAATGTTTTGTGAATATCACTCGTAGGAATGCGGCTACAGCACTGCGGGCATTATGGGCGGGAGCTGTCACCCAAAACTCAAGAAATCAAACCAAAAAAGAAGAGAAAAGCTGGGATTGTTATAACACTGAGCGGTGCCAGAGTGTGCCTCAAGACCCCTGAGCAGGGCAGAGTGCAATTATGTGCAAATAGAAATAGAGCTTCTAGCCAGCACATACGCTTGTGAGCGCTTTCATCAGTTTGTGTATGGTCAGACATTTGAAGTTGAGACAGACCACAACCTGCTCTTCTCCATGATGGTGAAAGCTCTGAATGACTGTTCCATGTGTATACAGAGAATGTTAATGTGGCTTCAGAAATATGATGTGAAAATGTTGTATATACCATGCATGGAAATACATGTTTGCTCCTGATGCGCTGTCGTAAGCAGTAGAAAATTAGGAAAGAGCAGATGATGAGAACAGTGCCAAAATTCAGGCCTACATAAATATGGTTTTAACCTTTCACCTTCACTTTCACTTTATTAGTTTGTCCCTTGAAGTGCAATTTGATTTCCAGCAGACAAGAGACATCAGTCTTCACCACAGACACAACAAAACATACATCATAAAACAACAAAAGAGGTGAGTGCAGCAATGACTTTAGAAGCAAATGTGTTTTGTTTACAACGTCAGGGGAAGTAGCCCACTGCCTAATAATTAAAATAATTAAATCGGTGCACAGGCAGAGACAAAAGCAGCAGTTTATCCTGGTTACCAACTTCTCTCCTCTGTGTTTAAAGTCCTGATGGAGAGCAGCACAAAGGTGAACTTATATCTATTTTTAGTGGGGGAACAGCTAGTCGGAAGCCAGAGGGGAGCAGTCTGTATTCTGGGTAGAGAGGATGAGTTCTGTCCATACGGATGGGCTTGGTTTTCTTCAGTACCTGACATTTAAAAATCTCACCCAGACTCCTGACTTTGACCCCAGCCACTTTAAATGCAGAGAGTACAATTCTCCCTAGGAAGTTGGCCAGGTTAATAAAACAGCATTGCCAGTTTCTGATGACAGAATAGAGCAGATTAAACAATCAACTGAGTTTGATGAAATAACGAATGTACTCAGAATCACAATACAGCAAGGATGTCTGTGCAGAAAAATGAGTATCCAGTATGTATTAAGGACTGTTGGACATCCAGGGATGAACTGTCAGTGGCAGAGCCGTAAAGAGAGAGAGTTGCGACAACGGAAGTTGGAAATAGACTGAAATAGTTCCATAAGTTATTGATGGGCAATTAAAATCCATTGAATCCGAGTGACATAACTGAGATTTTAAGTAATATGTCATAAATAACTGCATTGATTTACAATATTTATACAATACACCGTCATATGCAACTACTGCATTATTAATCAATTAATAAATTAGTTAATAATGCACACGTTAATGGGTTTAGATTCACTGATAATAAGAATAATATCCAATTTGATCATTTAAACCTCTTAACGTTAAAAAGAGCATCACATACTGTCGCTCACTTCCAGATATATTGCGGGGCTCCATGAACCGCCATTGCTGTAAAAAAAAAAAAAAAAGAACCATTGGAATGAACGGAGTTGTCATACTCTCTTGACTGTGATGGTAAAAGTAACATTGCATATATGTGGTGGCCAAGTGGTTAAGGACACAGGGCATGTAATCGGAGGGTCGCCAGTTTAAATCTCACCTGGGCCATCGCTGTGGGTGGGTGAGCAAGTGCCGCAACATGGCTGCCCATTGCTCCCCATGGATGGGTTAAATGCAGAGGATACAGTTCATATATGTAAAAAAAAACATATCTGACCAATAAAGGCAAAAGCCCGGATTTTATCTTTAAAATCAGCCTTTGCCAGACATGGGGTTCTGTGTGAAGTGGTTTCTGACAATGGTTCTCAAGTAGAGAGTTTGAAAATGTTGCTTAAATTTCAGGTAATTTGACCTTGGAGCCACATTGCCATAAAAGTCTCCTAATTTACCGCAGTGCGACGCTGAAAAATGAGTTATCCCTAGCTCAGTTGCTGATTGGGAAATCTGTGCGCCCTTACCTTCCGGTGGATGAGGGACTGTTAGCATATAGGAGGAAGTGGGTCCATGCTCTTATTGGATTCAAATAAAGAATGGGCACTCCCTGAGAAGAAATTAGGTGGATCTTTGTTCACAGAGGCAGAACCAAGCTATTGACTCTTCTGATGTGACACACAAAACTGATAAAAAACCTGCTAACAAGCTTCAGTTTTCTGCAGACAATCAGGTTTAACAGGAGTGTTCAGGTGTGAGGGTCACAGAATCCATAGGAGGCTGCAGCAGACCAAAAAGAGTTGTTAACAAACCTGACAGACTGATTGAGAGTATGTCAAAAAAATTAAAAGCTGCTCTGTTTTCTTTGGTTTGTTATGCATTAGTTTTATTGCTCACGGATGGTGTCTTTACCAGTTTCCAGTTGGCGGCTTAGCAGCTATGATTGGTATTAAGGTATTTCATGATGTTTACCTTGTTAAAAAAAGAGAAAAGTGTGTATCCTGTTTTGTTTTATTTGTTGTTTTCTCTTAAGAAGGGAAGATGTGTTGTTATGGTACTGCATTACCAATAATGCTGTGTGAACAGAAAATGAAAGTTGTTGATCATTGGTTAAGATAGCGGTTATACGCCGCTAAATAAACACTGTTGAAAACCTACGCAGGTGGAGTTTGTTTAAAGAAACAACAAATATAACATATTCTATGACTGATTTGTTTCATTTCCTATGTTGTGACAGAGCAACTCCATCAGTGACTGGGCAACGGCTCACCGATATTATACAAACTGCCGTCGCGGTAACCCAGCACTCCTGCATTTACAGGCAGCACACATATTTCCATACTCCCTTCCGTATTACTCCCACATCATCCATTTATTTAACTTCCCCAACTTTTAACATAGTCAGCCATGGGTGCACACTTTAAGTTTTTTTTTTTTTTTTTAGATACATTTGTTTATTTATTAGAAGTATCAGGTACCCTTTAAATAGGATGTGTGTTTTTTGTTTTGTGTTTTTGTATTTTGGATGTATTTCTTGATAAATGTTTTTGGCTTTATTCTACTACACCCATGGGAAGGATTTAGCCTTTAAAAGCAGCGTTGGAAGCTGCATGTGTGTCATTCACTTGAGTTACATATGGACGGAACAAACTTGTGGAACAAAGAGGTGTTTCAACCTGCCAGTTAAAAGCAGAACTGATATCATGTTATGCTGTTCTTTTCTTGTTGTAAATAGTATTTTTTCCACTGTAAATATTGAGCACCAGTACTTTTTGGGAGATTAAAGAAATGTCTACTTGCTAACTTGATCATCTTGGTCGTTTTTTTTTTTCCTAAAAGTTAAATATCGTCACTTTGGTGCACTGACATTACTTCATGCTGTTTGTTTATGCATGTTCATTTTGTTATGTTTTCCAGTTTTCATGATCAAACCATTCGCAAAACTGCTGTTCAGTACTTTGAGCAAATCCCAGATGGCGAACTGGAGGTCTTTCTACCACAGCTGGTTCAGGTGGGAGAACATTTCCTTACAGAAGATGATCTCAGGGACTGATTATTTGAAGTGCACAGATCAAACCTAATATGAAATGGTTTTCATTGTGTGAAGCTAATTATCAGGTAGCCAACTTTTTGGAGTCTTCAGCTGTTTGATGTGTGTCCTGCAGGCTCTGAAGAGTGAGTGGGAACTGAATGGACCACTGGTAATGCTTATGTTGGAGAGATCAGTGAAGAACATAAGGATCGCACAGCAACTATTCTGGTGAGTCTCAAATAAAACGATTATCCATGATTTTATTTTATTTCTCTTTTGAATTATTTCAATTATATATATATATATATATATATATATATATATATATATATATATATATATATATATATACATACATTTTGAATTATTATTGTTTTTATTTCATTTTTTTGTGTTTGTTATTTGTTTTTTTTGTTTGATTGTTTTTTTTATTTTGTTAACATAATAACATACATACACATACCTACATATATACACACACACACATGTTTTTTTTTTTAATTTTTTTTTATTTAATTTAATTTTATTAAATGTTTTATTTTATTTTATTTTTCTTAGTAGAGCCAGGGGGTAATGTTTGAATCACTAAACAGTTGGCCATCAATGTAAAGCTTGTCTACGACCAGTTTGGAATTACGGCCTCTCTGTCGGTTTTCTTTGAAAATAGGATACAGGGTTTTTCGGCGTTCATTTATTTCTCGAGGGAATTGATCATTCATGCTGAATTGCGTACCTTTAAGTTCCCTACCTTTACTTTTAACCTGGATTTTCTGTTGAAAGTGTTCAAATTTGGCAATGATAGGGCGTGGGTGATTACCTCTGCGTGGACCGAGACGATGGACACGGTGAAAGGTGATGTTTTTCACGGTTTCTGCCGGGATTTTAAGCGCAGACGACATCAAGTTTTTCAGCTGAGCCTCTGGGTCATCGTTGGGGGTTTCTGGAATACCTGAGAATATTACGTTGTCTCGCATTGAATATCCAGGACTTTTTCTTTAAGAAGCCTGTTTTCATTTTTCAGCTCTTTTACCTCCGAGGTCACCGCAGATAAAGCCAAATGGATGTCTTGATTGACTTTTTGTAAATCCTGAATTTGTTGGTATGCAAATTCCAGGCTGGTTTTCATTTCCTGAAAATCTTGGTGCAGCAAGTCGACCACACCCAACCTCTTGATGATGGATTTTAGGACCTCGGTGTGGGATTCTGCCTCCAGATCTGACGTGTCTGTTGATGTCGATTAATTGTACGGCGTTTAGCAGACTTACCTGATGTGCTCGCGGCTTTCGGTCCGGTTTCCATCACGTACTCGGCGTATTATCGGTCGATAAACTCTTCGAGGTCCTCCACTCTGGCTGGTGAGAGGGCGCGTGGTCGGCTCTCGTTTGTGGCGTGGATGTAACGGTAAGAAGCGTTAATGTGCAAGTAAACAAAGGCAGCGGGCCACCATGTTGAATTTTCACAGACTGTCACGTGAGTCTCAGAACATCTCACGTGAATTCCCAATCTATCTTCTTCCAGAAAACATATAATGCTCGTTAGAAGTATCACTTAGAATTATGCTTTTATATCTGTTCGGAATAACATTTAAAATTAAATCTAATCATACCTGTTGTTCTGCATTTTCACACCCGCTCTTGGAAAAGCTCTTTGGATTACTCCTCACTGGTGCACTTGACGCTGTGAACTTTGCTTTGGAAATTATTTTTGTTTTCTGGTCATTGTTGACCAGGTTTATGGTCAGGGGTGTATCAGCTTCTTTGCCAACGGGCCCCTCAGCAACAGTGGAATCAACCTATTGACAGTGTTCATAAAAAAATATATACAGGTCAACACATTTTATGGTGCTTCCTTTTTTCCATTGTAATATACATAGATTATTTCTCCAATAAAGAGGTACCATAATAATAAGGTATGGATAAATAAAGCTTTGAAATACGCTAAAGCTAGAATTCTCAAAGTCTACATGACTCAGTGCCAATTACTGTCTGAAACTGTGTGTTTTCCCTCAGCAAAAGATTGGAAAAAGACTGTGTAATTAGTTTTACTGAATTCCTGGATGCCCGCAGGATCATTAGTATGTTAGTATGAATATAGTGAGTGAGTAAGTGTTGGTGGTGGTCGGAGGGACTGACCGTTCACTATGGCAGCCTCACTTCTGTCAGTCTGCCCCAGGGCAGTTACAATGTGGCTACAATATTAGCTTACCACCACTAAGTGTGTAGTGACAGAATAATGCCCTCATTCTGTAAAGCAGCTTTGAGTTTCTATGATGAAGCGCTATATTAAATTGATGTAGTATTATGTTATTTGATCCCTTACAATATTCACAAAATACAGGAACTAAATTACATGACATTTTTAATAGTCTTACTCAGGGAAAGTGGAAAAACAGCAAAATCTTTGAATATTACTGTAATTTATATAAACCAAATCATACACATTTTGACTGCTCTGATGTAATGTCTTTTAAAATTCAATTAAAATAAAATGCCCTCCCACTCCCACTATGAAAACCTCTGACTGAACACCAATTTAGTGAGTCATCATAGGAATGAGGGCTCTACATGGAAACACATGAACTTCTGGTGTCTTTTATATGTTTGCTTCACGTTAAAAAAACATAATTTGTCAAGCTAAATATAGCACACTAGCATTGATGACAGAGTATAATCCCTACAACACTTACAAATTACCATGCAACTGTTAGATTTCTAAAATTTGTCTTTACAAACCTTACAGATGGTTGCTATATTATTACAATGTAATGCAGTATTGGAAGAGTTAATTCAAAATAGGGTGTTGGTAGAGAAGGTGTATGCTATGAAGCGAGACTACCTCTTATCGCGTTAACCTCTGGGATTTATTCTGTGTGTGCTGTCCTACGAAGCTGGCTAACGTCTTAAGGAGCTAAATCACCATGGTAACTTAGGCTGAACGACTAGCCTTGTCGGGAGCAGGTTTTACTCTGGCTAGGATTTTAGTGAGTACTAAAGCCTCTTGGCCAGTCAGTTCTTTGAGAAAACTACCTGACCATTGTTAGAAGATCCTGGTTGGTGCAGATCTGACAGCTGCATTTAGGAAAGAAAGATTATTATTGGATAAATGCTATCCTTTCATTTACTGATGATTTATTTTAGGAAAAATATAGATTTATATCTGATGGACTGATCTACAGTCAGCTGATGAAGCCTGCATCTCCTTATGCACGGACAGGTAAAGTCATTCATTCATTCATTCATTCATTCATTCATTCATTCATTCATACGCAGACAGCATCAGCAGGAACATACTACAGTTTAACAATGTGCTCTCATCCCAGTGTGTGATAAATAGATCTACTGGAATAAAGAAATGTGTGTGCTGTTATAACTGATCAGAGCGCTGTCCGTTTATCATCCAATGGAATAATATGAGTGGTGTAACGCTGTTGCACATTAACACTGTCAGCAGTTTCCTGCCTGTGTTCTTTCATTCCAGCCTTTTCTGTAACAATAGTGTTGTTTTTGGTCTGAATTATGGATTTTAATTATTCATCATTTCAAAGTTAAGCAACACCTAACCGGGTCGGAAAGAAGTTTTGAAGTCGATCAGATCTGAGAGAGTGTAAAAGCTCCGCCTCCTGGTGCCCTGCACTAACACTGTTGCTCTTCGCGGTCATTACAGATTTATATTCATTATATTTGTTTAAGATCACAAGCGGTTCCTCCTGTAAAGACGCTCGCTCTGCCAGTTTTCCCCATTTTAGTGATTGGTCAGACACTGCAATCTCTACCTCTTTTATGTGAACGTGCACGTAGCCAGGCTGAAAACACGTTGCTCAAATTAGCGTATATTGTTATCGACCTTTGTTGGAGAACTTCTCCCTCACAGAGAATGTTTGGTTATTTGAAGCTTGCTAGTGGAGATTAATCCATGATATAATTATCTGGCTTTGTAGCATAGGCCCTTCGTGTCTCGTTTGGCGGCTGTACACATGAAAAAGATTGTACCTTTAGAACCCTGCACTAAAGTTATGGATGCTGAAAAAGATTATTCGTCATCAGTATTCCTTTATTAATCCCAGGGAGAGATTTGTTATCTCTCAAATCAAGATTAAAGCTTAGCAAGCAATGTATTTCTAAAACTGTCAGTCCCTCAACTGTAGCAGAAATGTTAAATAACATTATCACTTTATTTATAAAATATGAAACATCCTAATTTGAATACAAAATGTGCCTGTACCTTTGTTATGGATGTTTGGAAGGGGAATGGCTTGGTATCGCAGTGACGTATCGTCCCCTTTTTTTCTGCTGCCGCTCTTTCCACTTTTCTTCCTCGACTCTGAAGGTCTGCATAGAGATGTATTAATGGAAGCAGTCATTTACAACTGTAATTGCTGCGTAGAACAGGTACAGACCAATTTAAAAAGACAAAAAGATTACATGCAAGACAACAAAAAGTCTGCCAATAGACTAAATCTGATAAATGTGTAATGATTTACAGTGAAATTTTGATTTGCTTTATGTTTTCAATAGTGTTTAAATATATCTTACAGAAGTTTTTATCAATATGCTCAAGTGTTCTGTCCCTCATGTTAAATTATATCATTATATTAATGAATAACCAGCTATTCTTTGTTAATTGATGAGTCCATGACCTTCACACTATCACATACAGCTGCCATTCATCTTAGTCGACTATTGTTCAAAAATTGTATTGTTCAACTCAACTATTTCTCATTTGGTAATTTCATTTTGGCTCACATGACTGAATTTTAAATTGTTTTTTTACAAACTAAATTGAAAATAAAATTTTTGAAAGTATTAATATCTCTTAATTAACTATTCAAAGTGGGGTTTTTTTCTCGTGACAATGATTTTGTGAAGAATGATTTTTCATGATTTGACCTCTGAGGCACTGCTGTAAGGATTGTTTACCAATATCATAATCTTCAGAGACATTATAGCCAATCATGGAAAATGTGTGCTAAACTTTGTCTGGGCAAATTGAAGCACAGGTAACGTGCAAATTTTGTGTAATATTTTCCTTCATATTATATAGAGACATCAATTACTTTAAAAAGGACAGCCAGATGTATTTTTTGCATTACGATTATTGCACAGGTCCAATAATGCTCGTCGCCTGAAATACAGTATATATATCATACTTGTTGAGTCATGGATTGCACTTAAAAGGTAAAACAGGAAATCAATACTTTAAATGATTAGTGTAACTTTAATCTAATTTATCAAGCACAAGTGACACTTGACCAAGAATGCTCAAGGTTTGTCTAGGTCACACATCTTCAATTATATTATTAATAGAACCTTTCTATGTGAAGCCCTTTTAGAGTCTCCATATTCCCTCAGCATTGCTTTATGGGTAAATTGGTACCAAACCACAAAGTCATCCAAGCGGTTTAGCTGATCTGGACGGAAGCTGATGTGCTTCAGGTCCCACTGGCTCTTCTCCATTATGCCCTGAGTCTTATTGTCCTCCGCTATGTTCTGAGAAAGGAACCACACAATAATATTTAGTAATAATTTCAATAAGCTGCCACGCACAATATCATTTATAAGAAAAACTTCCACATTGAGACAAGTAAACCAGGATTTACTTGTCTTCCAAATTTTGTCAGGGTATCATACTGCTTTGTGGACTCCTGATATGCTTGTCCAATGCCATACCTTCCAAGGTCACCTTAGTATATAAATAAATTATGTTGTGTTTTTTTGATGAAAATACATGGCGGTAATTATATGAAATTCAGAAAACAGGTAGGTAACTAAATAAAAAATAAAACAATGTAACTAACCAAGCATAATTCCGCTCCAAAGTCCAGCATAGGGCAGCAGGTACTTTGCCATGTACTCCATGAGGCCTTCACAGAAATATGGGTTAGCCTCCCCATCTGTGATGACATTGGGTTTACAAGTAACTGCACTTCCTAGTGGTGAGGGACAGAGCTGCAGCTAAAGTTGGGTTCATTGTCATTGGTTGATGAAATCACATGGTGAATGGGTTTGTTTGGTCAAGAGGCTCAGGGGCCATTTTGATGTAAGAACTCAATGGGTGAGGATTGAGCATGCTGAGCTCATTCCTTTCCATCCACCTGTGTTGAGCTGCTAAGAAGCTTTGTTTGTAAGTTTATATGCTTTATTTCATATGTTTGTTTATGTTTATGAATATGCTGTGTTTGTTTAGATAGTTATATATTTTTCTCTGGGCACTTATGTTTAGTTTCACAGAGCTTCTGGGTCACATTGTAAGAAAACCGAAAGACAAAGATAAACAGTTAACAGTTGAAACGTCTACGTCTGAGTCTTTATTCAACTCTTTCAAGTACCTGGAAATCTGTTTAGCTATCTGTCACAAAGTTCATCTTCACGGACGGAGGGGGCAGAATAGTGAAAAAACAGCATTACAGCAAGATCAACACAGCAAGATACTTGTTTTCCATCCATCTTTAGAAGCTGATAACACACCTAAGATGGAGCACAGCGAACGTTTCAGAGAGGCTGCATCTGTGAAGTCACATGTAACCAGGTCCATGGCTACCTCTTCAAGAAGTTCAAGCAATTCTGCAGCAAGTCTTGTGGCAACTAAAGCACGTGCCAAAGTAGAAGCAATTCGTGCTCGTTCTACTTTTGTAAAGAAAGAGTCGGAGCTTATGGTTGAAAAAGCTCGTATGGAGGTTGCTTTAATTACACTGAAGCAGGAGGAAGAAGTTGCTGCTGCATTAGCTGAGGCAGAGGTTTTGGAAGCAGCTGCTGCTGATCCTGGATCTACGAAAGTCTCTGATGTATTAGATATTACAGCAATTCCCTGCGACACAAAAGAAAAAAGAACAACAGATTACGTTGAAGGACATTCAAGAATGCTTCCACAACCATCATTGCCACATTCAGAGGCTCGCATGGGACCTGCCCATCCTACTGTCTCTTATGTGCAGCAAGATGAAGATCACATGCTTCTTCCCACGCAAACAGTTGGGGCTAGACAAGTTACTACGCATGCTTATGATGACCAAGGTTTTAGTGAATCTAGAGGCCACACCACTAATTCCCTAGTTCATCAGTATAGCCCGGTTACTACCACACGAAGATACACATCAAACAGGGAGCTACTACACCAAGTGCCCTCTTTGAGAACGTATGAACCACAAGCACCTGCCCCTGGGGATCCTTCTACAGATATAAATCACTTTGTAGTTTACATGGCACATCGTGAGCTCTTGACTTCTGGCATGACTAAGTTTGATGACTGTCCAGACAGTTATTGGGGATGGAGATCATCTTTCATGAATGCCATACAAGGAGTTAGATCTTCTGATTAAATGGTTAGGACACCATTCGTCAGAGCAGGTTAGAAGGATTAGGGCCGTTCATGTCACTGATCCGTGTGCAGGACTTAGGATGGCATGGGCACGCTTGGAAGAATGCTATGGATCCCCTGAGATAATGGAGAAGGTTCTTTTAGACAGGCTGGAGAGGTTCCCAAAAGTTGGCATCAAAGATTCTTTGAAATTAAGAGAGCTCGGTGATCTGCTCAGAGAACTAGAGTCAGCAAAACTAGATGGTTATCTGTTGGGGCTTGCCTATCTGGATACATCACGTGGAGTTAAGCCAATAGTAGATAAATTGCCATATGGGCTACAAGAAAAGTGGATGACACAATGTCCAATGGAGCTCTGGACATGACTTCTCTGTAGCGTCTCCCAAACCTATTGTTTCCTTTGAGTTCCTAAAGTTAAAAACAAAGTTGTGATAAGTGGTGTGAAACTTTCAAGTCCTCTAACATATACAAATTCTACCAAATTCCCCCAATGATTGACACTGTAACCCACAGAATAAACACCATAAAAGCCATTTCAGCTTTGAAATTTTGAAATTAAACCTGTCCCATATCCTGAAAAATAGATCAGTGTCTACTTTTAAACACTACTTTAGCCTTTATTCTCTTCTTTTTCTATTTTATTTTTGCTTTTGTTCTCTATTTGATTCTATCTTATGTAGGAGGATAAGGGTAGTTAATACTGGGTTATATGAATGAGGATATTAATTATGATTATTAATATTAGCTCAACGAATTACTGGGTGCCACCTCTTAAAAAGAGGAAATATGTCTAAGTTTTTCTTTAGACTAAACAAAGTATTAAATTAGGGAAGTGAATTCTAACAGCAAATCTACACCATCATCACAGCTTTAATGAATCAGAGGAATCAAAGATTATGTTTAACCTTTTATTTGCATAATCCAGTAAGAAACAACAACAATGCGGTGATTAAACCATGATGAAATGCATTTCTAAGCTAATAAAAGTCAATCAATCAATCAATCAATCTTTTATTTGTATAGCGCCAAATCATAACCAATGGTATCTCAAGACACTTTACAGTAGAGCAGTCTTAAGGACGGACTCTTCATTTTATGGATACACACATATGCATATATACGTATATACACATACATATGTATCCCACACCCAACATGAATTCATCATGGCGGCAAGGAAAACCTTCTGTTAAGCAGCAGGAACCTTGTGTGGATCCCATTCCTATGATGAACAGCCATCCACGTTATTCTTTGTAAAATCAAAGAATAAAATCAGAAAACAGAGAGGGAAGACAGACAGGGAAGACGGACAAACATATATGTGGTGGATTGTGAGTGGAGTGTAAGTATGAGGATGTATTGAATGAGGTAGTATTGTAGTTTAAGTGAGTCAGTTCTGCTGGTCCATTGTTCACTGGTCCATACCTTGAGATGCGGTCTGGTTGAACCTGGAGACGTTCTGGGTTTGCAGGACCAACGTCCATGTGGCAGTATAGCTGCGCTGGCGTGCCGCCGTTGAGTTCTGTTACGTTAAACAGCAGCATTTCTATTGGCCGATCCACAACCCCTTCTGGGATGATCGCAGCCGGTTTCAGACTAAGAGGGACCACGGTTTTGTCCACGATTCAGATGTTGGAAGGTCGGCTTTCAGGCACGCTCTTTTGCGTCTTAGGCTTTCACTACGAGCAAGGTTCTTAAAAAGTCTAACTGATGCAACTACAAATAAAAGAAAAATGAAATGAAAGACTGGAAACATGAGGGAACACGTGTGAGCATGAACGCCCGCGTCCAAAAAGTTTCGGGCAGAGCGTCTTTTTTTAAAAGAATTTGGAGACGCCTTTTGGAGGAGGTGTCTTGGTTGATCATTCTGAGATCATATCGGTGATTGGTCAATGTCTCTGCTTTCAGCTTGTGGGTGTGTTTCAAGTGTGGGTGTGAAATGGAATGACATAGACAACAGAGGGAGTTCCTAAACATAAAAGAATGCCTAATAATTAATTCCACATATTTCAAAACATCTTTTCAACATCATATCTTAATATATCATCTATTATGAAATAGTTAGATACCAGACACGGCTGAAAAATAGCATAGTTAGTACTTAATAAACCTGAATGTCAAAATTTGGGTTAAGGAATTTTCTTTATCATATGGTTAACATTCAGTACCTTGAACTAAGCTTTGTGATGTTTTCTAGTATTTCAAGCACCTTTTAAATGATAAACATTTTAAAATAGCATTCTGTTGATTATTGAATTACATGAAAAGAGTGGCATAGGACAGACACTATTTGCAATTTCAATTTCTGCAGGAACCTGTAACAATAATCCTTTCTTTTGTGACTGTTCAAACAAGCACATGTTCTTTGTTCTCATTTGAGCAGGAGAGCTAGTGTTATTCCAACGTCCTGTGTGACCACTGGTTTGGGTTCTGGAGGTGACAACATCTGCAGGGGGTCGGAGCCCAGAGTTTGAAAACTTCGCATGTAAACATTGACTGATTGTTTCCTTTTGATTGTAATGTAGCAGAGAGGTGATAACAGGAGCAAAACTGTTCTTGGATTCTCCTGTTCCTTTGTTCGGACAGGAAGAGGGAGAAGATCCCCCTGTGGGGCACGTTTGCATTTCACAGTAGGAGACAGACTCTCTGACTCCATTGACTGGTGAAACTAGTGTCCTAGGTCAAAGACCAACTTGGAGAATTTGGTTCCCTACACTTATATAAAATTAACATATGTTGATCAATTTAAATGCAGCAGTTGAATTGTGCCTTCACGTGCAGTGTGTCAGGGCTTGCAAGTGGTGCAGTATCATTTGTGCCAGGGTATCATACTGACTGAGGATTTCATTGTGGGTTAAGATTTTATGAATTGTCTCTGGGCATAGTTTTAAGAAAATGGCAGCTTGTACATTAAAGAGAAAATCCACCCTTTTTCTTGTGAATGTCCAGTCAAGGTTTGATAATCTTAATATCTGCTACATTGACAGCATCTTCTAGATCAGTTTGAATGCAGTGGAACACAGAGGCTGAGTGGGCTGGTTATATGAGCGTGAGCACTATTTGCCTTAATTTATTGGTTTGTGACTGCATACGCTGTGGAGTTTATATGATTTACAATGTGTTGTTGCTTTAGTGTTTATTTGATTCATCAAGGTAGCAAACTCTATTCATATGTAAAAATGTGATGCATTGGGTTTGGATTTGAAGGCTGAGTGGTTTAAGGTTGCTCTAAAATGCAATTGTAACCATTACTTCTTTTTTAATATAACCAACCGAACCTTGACAGCCCCATTATATTATTCTATAAATGTGTGTGAATGACAAAATGAATGTTCTGACTTTACCAAAAATTTTATTTACCGTTAAATCTTCAGTGCTCAGTTGAGACTTGTCTTTCTCATCCATCTGCGTTTGAGATCTTGTAAGACATGACTGGAGGTTCTTGAAATGTTTATCAACATTGGCCCCACTGGATTGCCTTGAGAAGACAACAGCAGCACTCTGAACCATGTCATCCAGGTCATTCAAAGAACAGTCCAAATACATGCATAGCCAGATGGTAGTGTTTAGCTGCACTGTGGGTTGTAAAAATGACGCGTAAGAGGAAAAGGACTTATGCACATCGGAGAATGCACACAAGGGCAGATTTGAATGGGAACACCCACATTTCAGGGCTGCTCCACCCACAGTGCGTAACTGGGATGAAGGTGCGCAGTGACTGACTTAAGTACAGGGGAAGAATAGCACACAGCCAGAAAAAACGCAGCTGCGCGGCTTTTTGGACTTACGCACATGGGAGAATATAGCCCTAATAATTACATTATCAATGTTTGAATTGTACTGAAATAACTCAGGTATGTCAATTCTAGAGGAACTCTAACAAGAACCCTGTAATGTGTCTGTATAGAGTTAATATCAACAATACAATGATGTTTTGGTTAATACTCAGTTCTTAGTGAAAAGATGATGTTGGGACAATTTGAGAAAGACTGTAGACTTGATGTTTTTTTGTTTCTCCCATACGCATATGTATCACCTCTTAACTGTGAGTGTGCATGGAGTTCCAGCAGAAATATGATGTTATTTACTTAATGCATATAGGCTACCAAAATAGTATTAATAATAGGTTATGCTTACTACTTTCTGCACATGTCTTTGGCATTCTTCATAACATGGCTCAGGCAACGATGGAGAATGGGCACCTCAAAATCAGTTTCAGTTGCTGTGCCACTAGCAACACTGTAATAATGGTCAATGGTTTCATGCAAATTCTTTTTGGCAAATGACAGACATATTGCCTGAATCAACACATTGAACCATCACACATCAGCATGATGGGTGCCTGCATTCCCTTTCATCCATAACACCTGGCCACATCAGTTTGAAATGCTTCCAGAATATATAAAACTGAAGCTATGGTATGATCACAGGTCAGGTAGGTGGCAACTGGCAATGGAGAGCAATGCTTGTTGGGATGCCGAACAACAAGTTCATACACATAGAAGGGAGGGGAACCCTTCTCCTTTTTTTTAATGCTCCCTGTAGCATCCAAATAAATTATGTCCTCCCTGCATTGCTCCTGGAATATTTCTATACTCCAAATAGACCACACAATAACTCCTTTTGGATGTAAGAAAACCTTTTGAAAAACGTCCTTGGGACTGTTCTTTTTAAACTGCAACATTACTTGCAGGCTTATCATGTCCTTGCTGGGAAGACGGCTTTTCTGAAGGAGTTGGAACCTCATCCCTGCAGCCAGACTCCATTACACCCTCACTAGTATTGGCCAACTTCTCCAAATACATAGCTCGAGGTAAATGTCTTTGTAGATCCTGGCCAATTGTTCCTCTCTCCTCTCCCCGTATTAGTCGTCTTTTCAATTCTGTGTTATTATGAACACACTCACCACCTTTAAATTCCACTGTTGCCTTTGTGTCGTGCTCGCTGTCCACAGTAACAGTGAGAGTCACTGGGCAGAATCCATCTTCCCCTGATGTGTTGCCCCAGGTTTCCTAAAGAAAATGCACAATGTTATTGCTGTGACATTTAATGGTAAAATTTTTATATTCTTCATATTATCGTGCACTGTACATTAAAATAGGGTATTATTCTTTACTCAACACAAGCATGACTATATTAATTTCAGATGTAATCAATTCATTGTAATAATCACAAATTAGAATGAAGGCAGTTTCAGTACAAAATACACCAACATTAAACTATACAATTCTGGACATTTAATCAACGTTTATAATCAAAATATTATACATACCACAAAAAAATTGTCAAATGACAATAAGTAGCTAGCACTAAAAGTAAAAATCCTTTTTGAGGTTGAATTACGGTAAGCTGCAATTAATAATAGCGTTACCATGACTTTTTCATAAAAAAATGTGTATTTGGTGTTGAATATAAATTTGATTGGCATAATGATGGTGAGGATGATGTTGTTACTACAATATTTATTTAACTTATTTACAGAAACCCTTGTGTTTGATGAAGGTAGATTATTTTAACTACTAAAATCGCCTATTTATTGGAAGGAAACCAATGTTCAGATGTTATATTTGTCAATAAAGCCAAAAAAAAAAAACTTAAAAGTCTTAGAAAGATTTTCTTTTAAAAAGCCATTTTTTTCTGCTTTTTTTGGTGTGAAACTTGGCTCTATTCAACTGCTGATTACAGAAGAACAAATTTTTCAGATTTCAGATTATCTTAGTACAAAATATTCTGTGGGTTTTTAAAAGAGAGTCAAAATGCTATAAAATTGCTGGCACTGTGGGTGGTAGCGCTTTTTCAAAGTAGCTGGCACTGAATGAGTTAATAACCAACCTCGGATAGAGATTTGTCATCTTCTGGCTTTGTCTCACTCTTGTATTATTTTTTAAATTGTGTATTACATGACAATATTTTGAGTCACAAAAGTTAAATACCAACCTGTTGTGGTGACTGATATCCATTTTCAGCAAAATGTTTTGACACATTTGACATATTCTGCAAAAGGAAATCAAAGCATGTATAGTGTATACTTGTATACTATAAAACTCATGAATCGTGCTTTTAGTTTCTGAAAATTAACATGTTAAGTACACACCTTACTAGATTCATAGGCCTTATGAACTCTGTAAATATTGATCCTGTTTTTTGGAATGTTAAATACGCTGCACACTTCACTCCAGAAGCCATCCTTCTATGTAGAATTTACTTGGAGTTGAATGCCGCTCTTTTGCAGGTCGACAACAGTTTTTAAAATGTCCTTGACAGAGATTTTTTTGGATTTGGTCTATTTTGTAAAAGAAAGGCATAATTATTGATTATTAACATACATAGTTTCATCATAGTTTAGGAAAACAGAAAAATAGTACCAAATACAAGTGTGTGTGTGTGTGTGTGTGTGTGTGTGTGTGTGTGTGTGTGTGTGTGTGTGTGTGTGTGTGTGTGTGTGTGTGTGTGTGTGTGTGTGTGTGTGTGTGTGTGTGTGTGTGTGTGTGTGTGTGTGTGTGTGTGTGTGTGTGCGCGTCATTTCAGCATTGACGACAGCAATAAATGCCATTAGTTCAGGCAGGGCCATGAACCAATCCACTTGCTCTGTTTGCCATGCATGCTGAATAGTCCATTCTTGAATGCTACGAAGCATGTCAACACTGATGATACAGAGGAAGCTCTGGAGGTGACTCCCGATACTTCTTCTTGCCTTATCCGTTGGCTCTCCATGTGCATCGTAAGGTTCCATTGGGGTTAAATGGAGAAGTGTCCCCACCTGTTCTCCACGCCACACTGTGCCATCTTTTGCCTTCTCTGTCGGCTCACTCCCCAACCGAGCTCTCTTTTTTGGTAGAGGAGCAGTCTCCTCATCTGCAGTGTGAACAAATTCAAATTATGAGCAATGGGAAAGTCAAATGATATCAGATGGCAGTTGTCACGGCAAATTTGTGGTTGACCTCATTTGGAGACATGATTTATTGCTGTGGTTGAATGATGGAGTCCAGTCGAAACATGATGATTTTATAAAAAAGATTTATTATAAAATTAAATAAAAAAGGAGAAAAAAAAGAAGCTTCCATCCTGTAAGAATGAAAAGCAGCCCCCCAACAAGGATGGTCAAAAGGCTCCTGGTAGAGCAAAAAGCAAGACCCACTAACTAACAGTTTCACAGCTTAAGCTTTTATACAGATAACAGAAAAAGTTCCACCCTGAGGTGAGGAGAAGGAGGGGGTCAGATGCCTATCAGTGGAAACGTTTGAGGATGATGAAGACGTGTATATTATGAGGAAGGTTGGGCGCCACTCTTGTCTGTCCTTGATAGAGTGTGTGCGTGTTTATCTACATGTGAGTTTGAGTTTGGCCTTTAGCAGACAGTGAGTTGCACTGTGGATAAAATACGATCTGTACTGTTTAATCTAACATGACTCAGCTGTTCAAAAGTGCAAAGAGTAATGCAGTCATCATGTATTAAAACAAGACAAATTGTACACATGAACACACATTTGACAATATGATGATGAATATAATAATTGCCATAACACAGTGAATGTAGAAAAACATAGAAAATACAAAAAAGGCAGAGTGGATGTTTCGGTCACTCCACTCTGCCTTTTTTGTATTTTCCACTTTCTTGTTTGAAATGAAATAGGAAATAATATGAAATGAAAATGGGATGTTTGGGAAATCTAACCTTTTGAGCCATTGCCGGGACTTGAGGGGGTGTCTGGAAAATCTCAGGACTTCTAGTGTTAAAACCCGATGAGAGGAGCTAAGCAGCAGGATGGAAACACGGACAATCTCATGCTTCCACACAGGTGACCCCTGTTTGACCAATGGGAGAAAAGGTATTAAAGCTACAGACCTCCTCATCTTACAACCCCTGTATTTTCTCTATTTACCGTTATTGTTGATAGTTTTATTTGTTTAGTTTGGTGTTGGCCAATCTGTATGACTTCATCAGCATCCACTGTGTGAAAAGACAATGACAATATTAACATGAAAAATATAACATTACTAAAAATTTAACATCCAGTAAATATGAAAAATTTCAATTCATGGACCATTCAAAGAGTCCATTTGGAGAGAAACACAAGATTATCTAAAATGTAACAATATGTACTTTTTAATGAAGAGCTAAGTAGGTATATACACAATATCAGTCAATTCCAATGAACAACTACACATGCAGTATATGGTAAGCAAAATAAAAAAAGTCAATGAATAAAAGTCTAACACTGTAAATCTAAAAGCTTGGGGCTTATAGTTTTACAATGTTAGACTTTTCTTATGCAGAAGATAAAAACCTGGACAGCACATGTAAATGAAGGACAAGGAAGAAGACTTTGCGACTGAAACGACAGGGCGTGGTAGTCTTCTAGGATTGTTGATTTGGTTAAAATGGACCTGTAGAAAGAGGTATTCATGTCAATCTGAATTTGTAGGGGAAATAACATGTTTGTCATTTTTTACGTCACTTAAATTACAAATAGAAAATGTCTGAATGTAATGAAATTATTTGAGTGACTCTCTAAGGTGGCGAATCGCATAGTTTAGTGCAAGAACTCCGTGGATACAGGCATTTTTCTCTCCAATATCAATACGAATTTGAGAGAATCGTTGATATTGTTTATATTTCAGATGGCTTTAATTTTTAAAATACAACAACAACATAACTTCCTGGAATCATCTGAGTGACTCATTGAGGTTGAGTACCATCATTCTGAAGTTAAAGTAGTCTGTGGAGACAAGTCTCATTTTTAAAACTTTGGTGAGCTTTTATTCTGAAACTCCACATCAAAATGTTTTGAAACTTATTGGGTCACACCATGAGGTTGTGTACTACAACCCTGAAATGGAAAAAAACTGTAATAACAAGGCGTTTTCTTTAAAAATGATTTCATAGTCATATGTGTTGTTCCATATTTGAAACTTTGAAAGGGTTTTATTTTGAAACTGCACATCAGAATGTCTTCAAACTTATTGGGTCACACTACTGGATCGTGTACTACACAACCCTGAAGTGGATTTAGACTGTAATAACAGGGCATTTCTTTTAAAAATGAATTCAAATTCATATGTAATAAGTCTCATATTTGAAACTTTGACGGGCTTTTATTTTGAAACCACACATCAGAATGTTTTGAAACTTATAGGGTCACAATACTGGGTCATATACTACAAGCCTGAAGTGGAATTAGACTGTAATAAAAGGGCGTTTTCTTTCAAAATGAATCCAAAGTCTTCTGTAAAAAGTCTCATTTTTTAAACTTTGACAGGCTTTTATTTTTAAACTACACATCAGAATGATTTTAAATGTATTGGGTCACACCATGAGGTTGTGTACTACAACCCTGAAGTGGAATTAGACTGTAATAACAGGGAGTTCTCTTTAAAAATGATGTCAGTCATATGTAATTGTCATTGTAGCTTGTAACTTGCTGAAAACCTCTCCATGTGCATTCATTCCAAAGAAATAAAACAATAGTGATTGACTGATCAGTGCTATAGTGTGAAACTGTACCAGTTCAAAGGTCAAGTGATTTTATTGAGATATTGACATAATTATGCAATTACATTCAACATGTGCCTGTAATGTCTAGTTATTTCTTAAATCTCACACTGCTACAATAAGGCAGCCATCAGTTCTACATGCTGCATAAAGTGCCCTTATTTTTCACTGAGCACCTGCCCCCCAAAATTTCTGTGCACGCCACTGTCCACGCTTACTCCAGTTTCTGAACATCAGGATTTTGCTGTGGGTTTTGACGTACGCACGTTTTTATGGGCGTATGTACCTTTTGTGTGGGGAAATATTTAATTAACTGCCAACATGCTGGATTAATATGCATGCTTGATATGTTGCAAGAATCTAGCAATTAGTATGTGTTGACCGACATGATTGTGTATAAACAAATTTAAGTCATTTTTTGTAGCACTACAAATACATCAACTAAAACATTATTCATTATTATATATAATATTATTCGATATAATTGTAACTACGTATATAATTTAATTCACTATATTGTCTTCATTGAGATGGTATTTTTTATTTATTTTTTACTTTGGAAGGATTTTAATCCAGGTGAGAGGAAGAAAAATGGCTCCTTTGAGAATATTGATTGCAGACCACTGCCTAGGGGTACTTGAACACCTTCCAGGAGGTACACAGAAAGATTTCAGTTTATTTTTCAACATTATAGATTTTTTTTTACATGCACACAGACTTTTTTTTTTCATCCATCAATCATAATTTGTTGCACAACTCTTTAAAATACTGTACACCAAAAGGTGAAGTTCAAATTATAAAATGAGCAAAACATCAGAAATAAATGATCAAAAAGGCCTAAATTCAAGGTTAATGTTGGACGAAACATAGGAAAGAGTTTAGACAAGCCTGCAGACAAATACATAATGTATAACATAAGCTAAGGGCTACATGGGGCAATAATGTTTGGGAAACACTGTTCTATGTCAAAATGTTTCTATTTTTGAGGATTTTGTTCACGGTTCCGTGGGTGTCCCTTATTTTCTTTTCTGAAAGGTGGCAACCCTAAATGTATGTGTCTTTTATTAGCTTTTACCCTAACTGCCGCTGCAGCCAAAGTCTCACTCTGAACTGAGTAAAAACTGAAGAGCTTGTTTCTTATGTTTAACTGTAGTCTCCAGTTCAGTAATCTTTTGCAGAAGGCCATTATTCTGCTAGTTAGCTTGTTACTTAGCTTTCCAGTTGAGCCAGCAAAGAACAAATGAGCAGACTTTCTGCCACCCACTACGAGCCATCCCACGCGCCCAACCAAGCTCCAGTATCCCTTATATTTAAAGATAGGTGTACAAGAAAATGAAAAGAAAAATTGATACATCATTGTTACATCTAAATTATAAAACAGCCTAAATAAAAACATAAATGTGTATATGAAGCACATGTGTTTATTTAATATACTTACAGTTCAGATACAAGTCAACACATTACATATTTACTGTTAATTTCACGTTGCTTGTCTTTAAGTTAGACATTAACATTTTATTTTCATTCTATATTTTCTTTTAATTTTTCATGCTGACTCATGTGGTTCTCTGGTATTCACTAATTACTTATTAGACACATTTGTTGCAGACTTTACATTCTTTAACACTTTTTAAAGCAGTGTATATTTGTGGCGCTTGTGATTGGCTGTGGGAGACGATAAAATCTCAGTTATTAATCTAACAGAACATGTAACTGTGTCACATCCTGCTGCTCTTTAGGAAGATAAACTCTTTGTCACATTTTACAAAGTATTTACACGAGTTCTTTTTTTTTTGGCCGGAACATCTTCATTCATCATCTCTTTTCTGAGTTGTTTCCGGGTTTGTTGCCGCTGTCAGCACTTATCTCACGAGAACTGCCACTCAGGCCATTTCAGGTGGAAGTTCTTGCGAGGCGAGTGATGGCGTTCAGTTTAGTAAGGCATCTTTTAATCATTATTACATTAAAATACGGGATATTTACGGGAAAATACTAAGACGGGAAGATGGCGGGAAAGAGGGGTAAAATACGGGGGTGTTTCCCAGCTAAAACGGGATACTTGACAGGTATGCACTATGGAATATGTCATCCATACAGTGTCTGCTAATCAGTAAGAACATTAGTTTTTCACGGCTCTCTATAGATTACATACAGTTTCAAGTGCTGTCTGTCGTTTGTTCTTGTTGCTGTTTTTGTCAATTTCATTTCTTGGATGGAAAATAATACTAATATGAGCAATGGCTTTGGTTTTGTGGCATTTGTCTTTTCTTATCATCAAGCTCAAAGTACAGATGGAAAGCAGTCTTTATTCAAACCACTGAGGTAAGCTACATCTGTAGTAACAACTGCCCCAGAAAATCTAATGATCACAAATTATCGGTCTGATTTTAATCTTATGATACTACAGAATTGGAGATATTGGTGATGATCAATTCATTGTTTTAATTATTTATGGGATTTAAATGTGTGCATGTGTGTGATTGGGTAACAGTCAGAGGGGATGAGCACAGTATACAAAAGTAGTCCTTCGAAACACGATTGACACTGTAAATAATTTGAGATTGTACATTCCGGTTCTAGACATCTGCTGACCAGGGACACTTGGCAATGCTTGGGAGAAAGTTGATCCAAGTTCTTGATGATTTGATATAAGATCTTGATATAGTTTTTACCTAATTACAAATAACTGAATAAAATCTGTATACCCTTCGTTCTTTGGTTATTTTGTTTCAAAACCAAATTAAAAAATAGAAAAACTGATTGTTTTTTTTTTGTTTTAAAAAACCAAGTACAAAAATAACGATGTATTTCTGATTGGTTTTAAAATCAAATTAATGAAAATAACAATTGCGACTTATTGGATTTTTTTTTTTCAAAGCACAGTTGATTCTATATCTATACCAGGAAAAATATGTGACCGCAGCTGACGACAGTTGCAAACACTGCGGCTTCTCAGTGGACTTGTAAGATATCTTTTATTCGTCCCACAAAAGGGAAATTTGCAGAGTTTCAGCAGCAGATGAGCAGGAATATATATATATATATATATATGGGCTTGTACACAGTACAGATAGAAAGATGGAAAGAGAGGGAAATTGGACAATAAGAAAATTGCACAATAATAATAATAGTAATAGAGACTAAGAGTGCTACGTGAACTGCATAAACCTCTTCGTCGCAATCCATTTATCCCCCCTAAACATGATGCTCCAGTGGGTGAAGTAAATGTAGACTGGGGAATAACAATAAACGGTGGAAAATCTGTTAATTTCAGGTCAAAATAATGTAACCAGCTGATTTTGAGGGTGTACAGATCTGAGATAACTAAGATACTGTATAAATGTGATGACTGGACTAGAGTTCCAAATAAGTAGTTTGATATTTGCAAACACTGTTTATTTGTCAAAGGTCACAGAATATTTATTCAATTCAATTAAACTTTATTTATATAGAGACAATTACAATAGTCATCTCATTGCGCGAGATAACAGGCAACACTCAACGATAAAAAATTGTTTGAAGATGAATAGAGCTAAGTTCAAACCATTGTAATATACAGTTTAGCAGACATGATTTTCACTGTAATAACATATTGTGTGATCCTGTGTTTCTGGTTGTGCAAAGGTTACAGATGTGTTTGAGTGAGTTTTATTAATTTAAAACCAGAAACAGGAAAACGGAAAAAAAAAAAAGGACAAAAGAAACAATGTATTTCTGATTTGATTTCTGGTTTTGAAATTAAAATAATCAAAATAAAAATGGCAACACAATGGTAATCTGTGACACAGGTGATGACAGTTGCAAACACTGCGACTTCTCGGCCGACTTGTAATAGAGAATAAGCTGCGTATAAACCTCTTTGTTGCAATTAAGGAGCCATTTACTCCCCCTAATTGCTTAGCTTTCAGAAAAGGGGTGGAATTTCTCAGATAGAACACAATTTTGTGAAGGTACATCTTTTAAATGTACACACCCACAATTTCATTAATTAGTAAAATATCCCCGCACAGCCTAGACAACACATGAAAACCAAAGAAGACATGTCTGGATAAAACATGTCTTAATTTTTTAGTAATGAATGTAAAAAATGAAAATGCAGTGTTATAGTTTGGTCACATGGGGGAGCTTTAGAAAGCTTTATTACCTGTGAATTTTGATGTTGTTTGCTATATCTTCATTGAAAAAGGCACCTTGGGAATAAATATTATTTAGAAAATAAAATCATGATTAAATTAAAAATATATTCAGAGAGGAGACATTATTCACCTGCTGTGTTCAATGATAAGAACATCTCATAATAATAATAATGAATGTTATTTAAAGGCGCCTTTCAAGGTACCCAAGGTCACCGTACAGAAAAACAGGTTAAAAAACATTAGAGAACAACAAAAAAAATACAAAGAAAAAAAAGGGTAGACATTTTTGGAAGTTTAGTGGAAAAATGCCGATTAGAGGGATATCTTTTTTTCGTTTGATGTATTTTTCTGTAATAGATCTTTTTTGGAGTCATTATGTGTGATTTTTTATCTCTCTGTGGTCTTTTTGTGCATTTTTTCTGTAATTATAATTATTTGCCTTTGTGTACTTTTGTATCTTTTTTAGTGTAGTTTTGTGCATTTTTGTTGTCATTTTGTGTATGTTTGTATAAATATTTATTTTTGTGTATTTTGAGTCAATATCATATTTTTTTGTTGTTTGGTGTATTTTTCTGTAATGTTTGTTTTTTGGAGCCTTTTTGTATATTTTTGTGCACTTCTGTTGTCGTTTTGTGTACTTTTTGTATAAATATATATTTTTTTGTTTTATTTTACTCATTTAGTTTATTTTCATTATCATATATAATAAGAGCCTTAAAAGACATGGATGGACGGAGGCATAAACATGACGACATTCACGTGGACTTATTACTCGCACACACGCGCACGTATGAGTGGGTGCGTGTGCGTGTGCGTGTGTCTCCTCCGTGCGTTGTCTCTCACTCACGCGTGCGCGTTATGCACATAATCCATTGCAGGTTGTTGAGAGATTAAAAAAAAAAAAGACAAAAAGAACCGGAAGTACCACGAAAAATAAACGTGTTGCAACACCAAAGTCGCAACTCTCTCTCTAAATGGCTCTGTCTGCATTCAGCATGTAATCACTTGAAGTGACTGGGAGTGGGTGGGATGTAAATGATTTTAGTTGAATTTACTGAGTGCTACGTAGTATTGTCCCTGCAACTTCTTCAGAAAGAACATTCGTCTATCCCTTCTGACAGGCTGCTGGAGGATGCCCTCACTGATCCATACTACCAGAGCTGGTTCGGTAAAATTCAAGCCGCTCTGCGATATTGCTGTGGTCGAGCACTGAGGCAGGAAGTGGAACTTCAAACACGGCTAGTGCATGAAATTGTGCTCGTGGCCAAGAAGGTCAGAGGGGCAGAGAAGTCTCGACGTAAGGTCTGTATGCAGAAATCTGTCATGTACTTCATCTTATTCATAAAGGCAGATAGAAATACCTCCTGTCTGAAATAAATTAATCCTGAACCTTTATTTGTTTATCTGGTTAAAATAAAAGATTTAAAAAAAAATATTATGCATATGGAATAATGATAATGTGATGAACCATAAGGTTAAACAAATACAAATAAGTGGATACTCCCTTTTTACCTAGGTCTATCACTTTCTTTGCATCTTCATCAAATTTCATTTACCCTGTGTTACGGTGGAAAAAAAAGAAGGTTACCTCGTTTTGACTGTAATGACACCCTCTGCGGCAAGTGATGAAGAGTTGGTGAATTAATAAAAAATGATTTTATTCTAAACTAAAAAAAAGAATACAAAGTGGAAACAAAGATGGTGACCACCTGGCCAGGCGATTCAAAGACAGAGTGAGAGACACAATATTAAAACCACGTATATCTCCCCTTAGTCCCTAATCAAAATTAGTGTAATTTTAGCAACCTCATGGTCCGTAGGACAAATGATATTGACACCGTCATAACACTATGGATATAAGCATTATTTTTTTTTCAGGGGACACAGGCATCCCCAAAGTTGGAGCAAGAAAAAGGAGGAAAAGTCAAAGAACCCCATAAACACATAATGAATATTACGTGAGACAAGGCCATCACAATAAAATCAAATACCCTTAGCAACTAAAATCATTGGCAATCACGGCAATGATTATGGACTATATATATCACTAATAGCAAAAATACACATGGCAAAAACAATGTCAGTCAGCATAGCATAGCATAGCACAACAAATAAAACAACATGTGTAGGTGGCATCACTGAGCAGAGTCATCATCAGAATCAGCAAAAACATGCATCATAAACACCTCAGGCTGGATCTCCATCTCTGGAACGGTTATGCGGACGTGCCGGCTTGGGAAAGCGCTCTGCACTAAACCCTCTACCATACGACGCAAGATCGGAAAACCGCAACAGAGAAGAAGAAGAACTGACACCAGTCTAATAGCAATCTTAACCAAGAGAGGGCGCCAGCCTGCAAGTAGAGTGGAAAACCAATCCGGTCCGGCCAAGCTATCTTTATTCATGGCATCGCGTAGCCTGGAAATGTTTTTGACTGCCTCTGCTATGATCTGACCGTCTGCCGTGTTATCTGGGATAAAGCTGCAACAAGATGCACCTACCATTGCGCAAACGCCTCCTTTGGCCGCGGTCTGTAGGTCTAGAACCATTCTATTTTGCAGGACCATTAAACGTATATTCGTGACCTCCCCCGAGAGGCCAGTAAGGGCCAAAAATGATGCGTTAACGAAGGACTTAAACCTGTAGTCTAAGGTTTCGACGCGCAGCAGTATTTTGCCCACACCCGCCCAGGGAAACAGCGAAAGAGTAACCTTCTGGCCTGTCGTCCACAGTTTATGTTCGGGGGGAACGTCCGTGCCCCAGATTGCGTCGTGTGGATCAAAACCCAAAGGAGTGTGTGATTCGCGTTTACGTCGTGACGAAAGGGGAATAGTTGAGACTACGTATGTGTGATCAGTCACATGCACGGGTGCACACACCCCATCCCAGTTGGGGGAAAGGTGTGTATACAGTCTGTAACCGCATAGCCAAAACCCTTTTGCTAAATTGAACGTGCCATTAGTCCCGGGTGTATGAACGTGGGCACAGGTGTGCGAATTATGTGCAGTGTCGCATTCAGGACCCATGGTGTAATTGCAATTGTGACCGGGAATCTGGCCTAGTTTGCGAGTTCCGTTTCTGGCGAAACAGAAGGGAAAAAGTATGGTTCGCGTGTAGTCTACATACATAGCGGAAGATGTATCATCGCGCAGTATAGTCAGTTTTTTTACTGGCTGTTTAGAACAACGGTTGGGGTCCCCCATGCCGAAGATAGAGTAAGACAAATAACAAAAGGAGTCGGAAGCATCCATTGGTATCGCGGTTAAGCGGGGATGTGTTGATGACACAGGCATGTAAGAGCAAACATAACAGTTGGATAGGCCCCTACTTGTAGCTTGATAGTGCGCGTATCGGTACCAGGTGTTTGTGAGAAACGGATGAGTAACATTGGTCGCAGCTAAAGTGTCGTGCAGGACGATATCGTTTATCCAGCGTCTATTTCTGCTTGCATTAGTCACCCTGTAAAAAGAAGCATTCACATTAGGAACAACACTTGCATTCATTGATTCAAGTCCAGTGTCCTCGATTGTCCCCCTGGAGGCCAGGAGCCAGAGGAGTACTGGAATTGCGGACAGGACCATCGCGCCAATCGATGACCAGAACACGAGTGACATGAAACGACAGAATAGTGGCATAATTCCAGCCTGCTCCTGGGGCATAAACAGAGGGGCTCGTGACCTCTTCAATCACAGCGAGAAAATGCTTGTGATCTCCCACGATGTCCTCAAGGTTGGATTTCAAAGGTTTCAACAGACCATATGCCCCGTTAGAAAGGTTAGCTTGTAACCCCCCAGGGTCTTTTCTTTCTGCCTTTCGTTGCAACTTTCAAGGCAAACAAAGGCTCCTCAAAACACTGCTCCTAATCCAGAAAAGAGGAAACGCTCCTTACTGCGGTTCCACGATCAGTGGTGATGTTGGTACTTCCTCCGTTGGACCAGTCGCCTCAAGATCAGGGTCGACTGGTGTTGGCACCTTCCTGCAGTGTGATGCGTGGTCGGTCCACCTTTTTCGTCTCGCGTTGTGCACGATCACAAAGTCACCTGGAAGGATGTCATGGAGGTTCTCGGTGGTAGTCAGTGGGAGGGCCGCTCGTACTCTGGACCTGTTGAGAGTAAGAATCGTAGAAAGTTGTGCACAGTATTTTATCAAACTGTCGTCCTGGAGCGCTGTCTCAGCCCAGGACGAAACAGAGGGGGATAGACCCACATTGGGTGGGCGTCCAAAAAGGATTTCAAAGGGTGAAAGTTTAGACTTGGATGAACCTGTTGTCTCATCTGAAGGAGGACAAGCGGTAAAGCTTTGATCCAGTTCAGCCCTGTCTGGTCCATGCACTTGTTCAACCTGTTTTTCAGAGTACCGTTAGCTCTTTCTACGGCCCCAGCGGACTCAGGGTGATAGCTGCAGTGTTTTCTAAGATCCATGTCTAATCTTAGTCCCAACTCTGTTATCACTTGGCTGGCAAAATGTGTGCCGTTATCAGAAGAGATTTTGTATGGAATGCCCCACCTAGGAATGATGTCAGTTAGCAGTGCTTTGGCTACTGCTGTGGCTGTCTGGTGTTTGGTTGGAAAGGCCTCTACCCATTTAGAGAACATGTCTATGATGACCAGACAGTGTGTCTTTCCCTCACATGGTGTTAGCTCAACAAAATCCATCTGCAAGTGATGAAAGGGCATGGATGGCTGAGGATGGGCTGTCTGGCTAGTCAAAGGTTTCTTTCTGCCTGGGTTGTTTTTAGCACAGATCATACATTTCTGACAAAACTCAGCTGCAAAGGAAGAAAATCCCTTTGTGTACCACACTGTCTGAACAGCTAATATCATACCACCCTTTGACACATGGACTTGACCGTGTGTCAATTTAGCATAAGCAGGGAAGAGAGCAGTCGGTAGGCAAGGTTTTGAATCGGGGCCGTACCAAACCCCACTCACCTGGTGACAGTCTGAGGCCTGCCATTTGCGGCGGTCGGCTGGGGTGACAAAGGCGGAGAGTTCAGACAGAGAGGCGACCGGTTGAGGAGTGGAGAGAAAGGAAGAAGAGGGAGGAACACATGTGCGGGCCGCAGACTTGGCCGCCGCGTCAGCGCGTGCATTACCACGTGAGACGTTGTCAGTAGCAGAGGAGTGAGCTGCACATTTGCAAACAGCAACAGAGGAAGGTAGCTGAATAGCATCGAGAAGAGCAGACACAAGGGTAGAGTGAAGGATAGGAGGGCCATCAGATTTGAGAAACCCACGCTGTTTCCAGAGCGCCCGAAAGTCATGCACCACCCCAAAGGCATAGCGAGAGTCAGTGTAGATTGTAGCGGACTTACCGGAGGCCAGGCGACACGCCTCGGTGAGGGCACAGAGTTCGGCGGCCTGGGCGGAGTAGTGAGAAGGGAGCGAGGAAGAGGAAACAGTGGCTGAGTCAGAAACAACAGCAAAGCCCACTTTGTTAGTCCCGGTGTCAGGGTCCCGGGATGCAGAGCCATCCACGTAGAAAATGTAGTCAGAGTTAGTGAGAGGGACAGAGGAGAGGTCAGGGCGAGGAACCAGGACCTGAGAAAGAGCAGCAATGCAAGAGTGAGGCTCTCCATCCTCCGGAAGAGGTAGGAGAGTAGCAGGGTTCAAAGTAGAACAACGGCGGACATGCACATCAGGAAGATCCAACAGGGTAGTGTGGTACTTGAGCCAGCGGGCCGCTGAGACGTGTGAGGTCTGCATGTCTCTCAGAATGGAGGTGACACAGTGAGGCACATGGAGATGCAGGGGAGCATAGCCAGTGATTTCACGAACTGAGGACACAGCAGCCTCACAAGCCGCGAATGAGCGCAGACAGGGTGGAAAGGTTCTCGCAACTGGGTCAAGTTTCTTTGAGAAGTAGCCACAAGGTTTCAGCTTGTCCCCGTGCAGCTGGCACAGAACGGAGGTCATGCAACCACCCTTTTCATCCACAAACAGTGTGAAAGGGCATTGGAGATCAGGGATGCCCAGCGTAGGGGATGTCTGGAGAATCGTTTTTAAGCCCTCAAATGCACGAAGGGCTTCAGGGGTCCAGACAAGGGCCTTAGGGGGTGAGTTTTTCACCACTGCCCTCAAATGACATTCGTAGCTGGAAAAGTCAGGAATGAAGTTTCTGCAGAATGAGCACATGCCCAAAAAGAACAACATTTGCTTCTTGGTCGCAGGTTTTGGGAGAGCGACAATGGAAGCCACTCTTTTGCTGGACAAGGTTTTCCCGTCACGTGAAATGGAGTGACCAATGAATTGGACGGCCTCCTGGACAAACTGAAGTTTGGAAAGTGTAGCCTTGTGGCCATGTTCATGAAGGTGAAGCAGCAGAGATATAGTGTCATGTTCACACTGTTCCTTGGAGGGAGCTGCAAGGAGTATGTCATCAACATACTAAAGCAGGGAAGATCCCTGCAAGAGGACAAGGTAACAGAGGCTCTGCTCAAGGGCAGAACAGTAAATGTGAGGGCTGCACGTGAGACCTTGTGGCAGTCTGGTCCACGTGTACTGGTGTCCCTTGAACATGAAGGCAAACCAGAACTGTGAGTCCGGGTGTACTGGGATGCTGAAGAATGCGTTGGCCAGGTCCACAACCGAAAAGTACTTTGCTGATGGTGGAATCAGCGAAAGAATGGTGTGGGGGTTTGGGACAAGGGGACCAGGAGGGATGATGGCTGAGTTAACAGCCTGTAGGTCCTGCACAAACCTCCACTCGGTCGGTTGGCCTTCTGGGCGAATCTTCATCACTGGAAAAATGGGGGTCAGAACTGGGGAGTCGGCACATGGCACAATCACCTTTTCTTTTAAGAGAGAGTCGAAGACCGGTTGGATACCATCTAAGGCATCACGTCGAGGGGGGTACTGTTTCCTGTGGGGCCTGTAGGAGGACTTAAGTGTGATCACCACAGGAGCACAGTCTCTGATGAGGCCAACGTCATACTTGTGTTTGGCCCATAGGCCAGATGGCACTGAAGACAGCAGGGGTGAGATGTCCCCTGTTTGCGGTGCTGTCAGCGAGGTCAGTCGATAGCCCGTGGACAGGCTGATGGCAAAAACCGAACGGAGGCAGTCAATGATCAGTGGGGGAACCTTAACCCGATAGGCATTCGCGGCCGTTGAATACCACGTCAAAAGGGTTGGAGTTTGTTGCCAGTCAGTGGTCAGATGACAGCGCAGAACAAAAGGGCCCAAGTCCTTCCACTGAAGGTTAGGAATTTTTGCCACCGTGATGTGAGGAAAAGAGTTGGGTACGTCAAACAGAGGTAGTTGGTCTTCCGTTAGCTGTACAGCAACAGCAGCGTGTCGAGAGTCAAAGTAGAGAAAGTCGGCGGTTAAGGTGTCATTTATACAGGTGTCCCCGTAAAAGGTCTCAGCAAAGGGATGGTCTGGGTGTTGTGAGACGTGTACTGTGCAGTGGCTGTACTCAGGTTTCTTAAATGTGAGGTGCTTAGGCACATGTTGTGCGGCCCAAAATTTAAGCGTGCATGCATCATCAAAACTAACCCACCAGTTGTAAACAAAAAGTGTGCCAACAGATTCTTCTACAGAGTCTGACAGTCTGAGGAACATTTGTGCTGAGGTTAAAGGTCGTGAGATCTCGATGCCGGCATCGGTGCAGGTGAGAACTGCTTTACGTTTAAGAAGCAGGTCTCTGCCCAGTAGGTTCACTGGGCAGTCGTTTGAAACCACAAATTGATGGGAGAAGTGTGTGTTCCCTGCTGGCCAAATACAATAAGCAGGTGTGGACACGGGTTCGCGAGAAGTAGCACCATTAGCACAAATTGAATAAATGAAGGATGGGATGAGCTGTAGGCGGCAGCGTTCGGAAAGTTTAATCACCGAGTTTGTAGCGCCAGTGTCGATCAAAAACTGAAGCGGAGTACCGTTAACAATGATTTTGGTTACCGGTAACCTTTCGTAGGCGTCGGCCTTCATGAACAGACACAATGTCAGCCCATCAAGGGAGGCCTCCGAGTCAAAAAACAACCTTTCATGCAACAAATCTCTTTGGGGGGCTTTTTGAGCTTGCACCTCTTCAGCTCGGTCTGGAAAAAGCCTAAATAACTCATCATCAGTGTGAAAATCCGGGTGTTGCAACGCGTGTCTCTTTGTGTTAATCAGTTCTATAGAATGTGTGTCTGGGGCTAAAATGGATGATGTGTCCGGTCCATTGTTAGTCGGAGGAGTAAGCGTTGTATCCTTCGGTTGGACGCTCACGGCTTCTCCCAAACCCGCGTCCGCCAGTCAATCTGCCTGTTGGTCGCTCTCCCTTGGAGGGCGACCTCCACTTCTCCGTTTGGCAGGGTAGCGTTTTTTGTTGTTGTGTTTGGGCTTTCTTCGGAGCTCTCTGTGGGGACATGTGTTTGACCAGTGGTCCAGTGCGCCGCAGTTGAAGCACTCATCTGTCCTTCTTTGGATCCCGCCACGGTCAGCATATCGTTGTGTGTGGTCTTGGTGTTGTCGGAACAACGTGAGGGCAGGGAAGGCATTTGCCAGCAAAAGTCCATCATTGCCTTGTTTTGCTTTGTTTTCAAGGTCCTCAGCATGTAAGGCGTATTTGAAAATGTCAGTCCAACGGTTCTTTTGCCATCCACCAATCAATGTTGTTTCGACTGTGGAGCAGAGAGAGGGGCGGAGCCCTGATATGAGGAAGCTTTTAGCTAGGGCCTCGTAGGATGATTCATCTTGCGTGTTGTAGCCTTGTGGCGGCTTGACGTGGCCGCTGAAGGTGTCGACACAGGCTGTCAGCCTGCGGCTGTAGTCGTCAACGCGCTCAGTAGGTAACTGCGTGCAGGCCTGAATTTGGCTCATGTCCACGCGGACGCTGAAAGTCTGAGCGAGTAGTGCGGCGGTGGCTTGGACGTGTTTCTCCCACTCCCCATTGGGGTTCCAGCCCAAAACCGTCTGACGTAGCCCAGCATTTTGGGGTGCTTCGATGAAGATCTGAATGCGGGCATATTCAGTTGAAGTCAGCAGAGTCTTGAGAAGTCTGTTTATTTCTGACCCAGTTGGTCGCCAAACTTTACAGAATGCGATGAGAGCATCCCCAAATGGCCCTCCTCCATTTGAGATGGGTGGAAACTCATCCTTTGCTGCTGTAAGCATTTCAGGCAGCATGTGTCTGTAAACCAAAACATTGTCTGTTGCACCTAGATATTCGATCATTGGAAGGCGGAAGTTCTGGATTGGAGAGTCCAAATCAGAGGTGGAGTCCACCAGCGCCCGTGATCGTGTCAGCGGTCCACAGTGGCAACCGTGGTTGATGGTGGGTGTACTTTGCGTTGAAGAATTGGTTGTAGATTGCGGCTCTTGTGGAGGTTGAATATGTGGACATGCTTGTGGGGCCCGACGGACCCAAATGTGCTGCGCCAGCGTCATCATCATGTAAAGTAGGTCTGTAGGATGGTGGCTGAACTTGAATTGTCGGCAAAGTGTATGAAATTGGAGGAAAAGCAGTAGATGAAGTCTCTATGGCTCCATTGTGTGTCATAATTTGGCTGGGGATTTCAGCTGTAGCCTGTGGGTAAATGTATGGTGGGGCTCTGGCTCCCTCTGCCGGATGACCAATAGCATTACACTGTGAATTTGGAATTTTCAAATTTTTACTTGTGTTACCCAATTCTGCCACCAGAGGGCGGCAGAGAGCCGTGGTAGAAACAGTAGGGGCAGGCGGTGACATGGTGGAGGGTGGAGCCGTGACGTCCGGATACAGTGAGGCAGGGGGTGTGGTTTGAGTGTGTGTGATTTGAGAAGATAAAAAGGGATTCTTGCTCGTGTGTGAAAATGTGTCAGTGTTAATTTTCTCCTGTTTTGACATTATAACAGCTTCTTTTTTATCCCTTGCTGCCCTGTGTGCACTTTCTTTCTGCCAAATGTGTAAACAGCGTTCATGTGCCATCATTTCTGTCACGTAATTGCTTTTAACCTTTGTTTTGCATAGAAGCTGTTGTTTATGTTCAGATAGCGCGTCTTTCAGCTGTGTGAGCTGGCGTTCGCTTAGGCTGTCCCGGGATGGAAAACCAAAGCATTCCACCCAAACCTGTAGCTTGTCACAGCAACTTTCACCATACTTTTTCTTCATCTGATCTACCAGGGGTGCACTCCAGTCCACCTCCGCCTTAGCGGGGTTCACACTTAGATTATTGCCCATTGAAATACCGACAGTCTGCTACTATCTGCTGATCAGGCAGAATTTGCACGGCCGTGCCTAACAACAAACTCAACAACTCTCAACAGCTGCAAATTCAGCCGGAAAACCTCTCGACCTGTGACTTTATGAAAATATAAAGTTGGGAGAATTTCCAGGGGAACCTTCCAACTTCTGACTTTATGAAAAATATAAAGTTGGGAGGAGTATGGGGGGTGGGGAACCTCTCGACCTGTGTCTTTATGCAAATATAAAGCTAGGGAGAATTTCAAACTCGACCACTCGTTACTCCGGAGATTAAAAAAAAAAAAAAAACCCTCCGAAATAGCAGGAGAATTATAAACAACACCAACGCAGACTGTCAGGACTCGGGCACCCCTAATATTATTCAACTTTAACTGGACTGGAGCCACCTTTAATCACGCACCACAGCAGAGGTGTCAAAATGAAACAGAAACAAAAAGAAGCATGAAGGCTTTGTAAACAAAAAAAAACCAGCTTCTCACATTTGTTTTAGCCGAATTGTTTGAGGTCCACCGTGGTCCGTTTTTGTCCCGTGCCAACCGTGCGACGGTCTGATGCGAGCCTCCACGAGGGTGTCCTGTCACATGAAACACTGGCTTAGGACTATTGACGCGTCCGTCACCCCCGGGTCGCGGGCCGCGCGCACGGCCGGGCAGGGATCCCGTTCGTTGATGCCAATTGTTACGGTGGAAAAAAAGGAAGGTTACCTCGTTTTGACTGTAATGACACCCTCTGCGTTGGCAAGTGATGACGACCAGACTGAAGAGTTGGTGAATTAATAAAAAAATATTTTATTCTAAACTAAATAAAAGAATACAAAGTGGAAACAAAAATGGTGACCACCTGGCCAGGCGATTCAAAGACAGAGTGAGAGACACAATATTAAAACCACGTATATCTCCCCTTAGTCCCCCCCTCCCTCCTCCCCCCCCCCCCCCCCCCCCCCCCCCCCCCCCCCCGAGAGATAGGGATAGAGACAGGGGGAGGAGGGAGGGCAGTGGATGAAAAGAGAGACAGTTTTCTCCTTTGAGTCAAAACAGTTTGTTCCCCGTTATCTGATTGCCATGGAAACGGAGGTGTGTGCGTTTCATGTGTTTGTGTGTGTGAATGGATGTGTATGGGGAGTGCATGTGACTATGTGAGTGTGTGTAGCTGTCCTTGGGATTGTTTTGGGAACTTTGGACAAGGCGTTCTGACCCGGAGTGAAGACAAGTTAAAGTTGAAGACATGAAAAATCACACAATGAAAAGTTACACCCCAAGGCTTAAGGATTAAAATATATGAGTAATTATATTATTAAGCATAACTAATAATTCCGCCCCAACGCCTGCTTTACTATTAAAAACCAGGAGGTGCTTGCAGATAAAAGAAGAATTTGAACACCTGAGATGTGTGTCAGTAGTTAATTAAAGCAGATCATATCTGATGAGCCAAAATGGTCAGTTGAACTTCCATGATAAAACTTTTTTATCTGAGCAATTAATTTGTTTGACCTTATCTAAGATGTGGCCAAAAATGACCTACACTGTCCTCATTGATGCATAAATATGATTTTGATCACATGGTTAAACATGCATTAGATCAATCAGAAACTAATATATTGTTCTCTATTAAGAGAACAGTAAAGTCATTCAGGGTTTCCTAGGACCCTTATGCTGAAGGTCATTACACACTATTTTTCATGCAGGAAATAAAGTTAATAGAACGCCAAATAAATGCTATCAACACCATTGCGACTGTGCTTTCCTCATAGAGTGCAAGCCTCATTAAAAACATACATCCAGTGTTGCTCAGAGTGATTCACGTGTTTTTGAGTAATCTTTAAATCTCTTGTCAGCAGCCATGTTCTACTGTTTTGCTCGAGGCGACAAAGCTCCACCTGGGGACGAGCCCCCTCCCCCCTCCTATCTTCTCCTCCTTAGTTCAGCTGCCTTTAGTTTTTAAAAAAGGCTTCAGCAAAAAAATGTATTTTTGGATGCGACAGAAACAGCCCTCTTTTTACACTTCCCAAGAATAAAACAATTCGTCAACAATAGTTGGAGTTCATCTTTGGAAGGGGCCCTCAACCAAAAAAGATCTGCTATGTTTGTGCCAGGTACTTTTCAGATTTTTGACACTAAAAAACAATGAGATTCCTACTCTAAAGAGAACTACTTCTTCAGAGCCAGCAGCATGGGTAAGCAATACTGTAACTCAACATTCTATTTCATAATATGTTGTGAGCAGTCTCACTATGGGATGTGACCTCTGTCTACATTCCTCAGAAGCACTCTATTTCACCATCCCAATACTGATTGGCCGGTAGGGCGCGATAGTCCGATGGAAGACCGTACCACCTCCTATAAAATGAGGAGAGGTGCGCAAAACCTCTTCAAAAACCTCTTCTTTTCTCAGTTATCTCGCCTGTTTAGATCTGTCCAGTTTAACTGTCCACAGACGAGATTTTCTGCTTTTCCAGTCGATGGACGCTGGCAGGACTATCGCCTACTCAAGACCACACCAGGTTGAGTTCTGCTCTACTCGGTAAGTGCTGTCTTCACTGCCGCAAGGCACGTGGAACCTCCGAGCCTCAGCTCCAGCTGACTGCTCCCTCCAACGCTGCTGTTTCGGCGGGGGTGTGCTGACCGTTCTAGTGGTCTAGGACTTTCTAGCTGCCATTCTAGACCACTGCCCTCAATGCCTCCAGGCTCCTGCGCATGTCGGTCTCTCACCTGGCCCCTCGCTATGGTGTACTGCCCGGCCCCAACTCTGTACCACAGCGCTCGAGCTTTCAAACTCCAACAACTCAGCTATTGTTCAGGAATTCAACGCTATCCCCGACATCTCTGACATTCCGGCTCACGTTGGCCCGCATCCTCGCTAGCACCAGTGCTAGCCACCACATGGTAGCGCAAGCTAATCCACCCGCGTTAAGCAGAAACGGAGACCGAGGGGCGGGATGGTCTGTGGCTTACTCGTGGTGGAAGAATCTCCAACAAGGGCGGGCACAAAGCCTGCTCAAGCTGCCTGGGCATTGAACATGCTTGAATGGTGGTCGAATCGCTGTGCTCTTGTCGGCACTGTGTGGTGTTCAACACCCGGTGCCTCCACAGGAGACTGCCGTGTCTTCTGGCCAGGCCCGAACAGGGTCCTTTTCCCTCCGTGCATGGCGCTCCTGCTGCAGTGGACCGGGAGAAGGTCGCCCCTCTCGACGCTGCCATTCCTTGGCCCGCCGTTGTGACGGAAACCCCCAGGTCCCGTTATGAAGGGAAAAAGCATCTCATTTCCAGGGGCACTCTGAGGCAGATCTTCCCCATCTTCCCCGAGCTACTCGTGGAAGTAGCAGGGTCCTGGGTTACCCGCTCTGCCTCCGGGAGGTCCCCAGTGGCATGTGCCTCCATCCTCGACTGCAAGGCCATGGAGAGCCGTGGCCTGCTCAGGATGCTGCTGGTGAAGCCGCTCCTTGCAGGGCACCTGCTTCCGCGTTAGCCTGCGGTGTCCCCACGGAGACCCAGCCTGCCGTCAAAATCAGACTGGCTCCAGTCGGACCTGTCCTGTAGGACCTACACAGCCCCTGCCCTCTCAGTCAGGGCAATGAATATCCTCTCCCTCCTTACCGCCTACCAGGCAGAACTCTGTGAGGATTTTGCTCTGTCCCAGGACCCAGTGATAATGGAGGAGATATCCACGGTTGCCGATGTGTGTCTCCGCACCCAGGCCTGCTCACTGCAGTCCATGGGTAAGGTGATGGGCAACATATTGCCTGGTCCAGAAAGCCTCCGGCCCCAACGGCTCCTGCGCCAGCACAGCAAGCCCAGCGCACACAGGTGCGGAAGAAGAAAAAGTTGGCCTGACCACTTTCTTCTTTCCACCAACGTTACAGCTGACTGCTCCCCGTTCGCCAGCTCTGACTCTTTCACTTTCACACGTGCTCCCACGGGCATCTCAGAGACGGACAGGTTCCACAGAATGTTTGACCGTTGCCTCTCACTACATGTCCACAAGCACGCACACACTCTGCAGGTGGTGCGTCTGGTGCAACCTATGACTGGTTCATATCTGTCGACCTCAAGGATGCGTATTTCCACGTTCCAATATATCCTCCTCACAGAAAGTACCTACAGTTTGCTTTTCAGTTTGCTACGAATATTGTGTACTCCAGTTCGGCCTCTCTTTGAGCACAAATGCTGTGATCGCCCCGCTGAGGAGGCGGGGCATTTGCTTGGACACGTATCTGGACGATTGTCTGCCCCTGGCCCAGTCAGAGAAGGAGGCCATGACGCATACGCGTATTCTGCTGCGTCACCTGTCCAATCTGGGATTCATGGTGAATTTGTGCATGGCACGGGGCGGATTCGCTGGCACTTGCTCTAAAGAATAATAATCTTGCAAAATTAGCAAACATGTCAGTCACACAGGGACATGTAGACACAACTATTTGTAAGCTAAGGCTAAAACATTTTTGTTTTACCTGACTGGCTTTCGAAAAGACTTTCAGCGGTCTCAGGGGTGTTTGAGGTGGGACATTCAACAAACTTTGTCCAAACTGCGTGCTGTCCAAACTGCCCTGGACATATTGAGGGTTCGCTGTGTGGCTCAACCCCCATATGGCCTGGCAAACCTTGAAGTGTTCACACTGCATCCTCCCTCTGCCAGTCTGGCTCTTGTTGTCATTGACCTCGTTATGCTTCTTGTGGAGGTATCGACTGAGACTAGGGTAAACTTTCCTCATCTCTGCTACCTAAAATTTTAAAAATGTCAGTCCCCATACGATCAGGACATCTTTTCACCTACTGAATTAGACATTTTGATTTCATTAAAAAAACACTAAAGTGGTTAAACTTCCAAAGACAGATTTTTAAATCAGTTTTTAAAAGTTTTATTTTTTATTTGTTTTTCAGGACATTGTGAACAAAGACAAGAGGAAAATTGCTGAGGTCTTCATGAACAATATCAGCTGTTCTCTACCACTGGATCCAGCAGTTCGTGTAAAAGCAGTCAACTTGGATGTGAGGCCATTTATATATATATATATATATATATATATATATATATATATATATATATATATATATATATATATATATATATACAGTATATACAGAAAGTCAATTAAACTCTTTATATTATTTTGAATCAACAGAGCTGTAAATATTTCAACTCCAATGCAGCTCCTCTGGAGATCTCATTTACCTGCATTGATCTTCTGGCCGATAATGTCAGTGTCATTTGCAAGGTAGGTAACCTTAAGCAGCGTCTACTCTACAAACCTAAAAGAAGCATGCTTATTAAACATCTGAGTGCACCAATAATTCACATGAACATAAATGACTTCTTTAGACGGGCGATAACCTGCGTCAGGACATGCTAGTGCTTCAGATAGTCCGTGTGATGGACCACATTTGGCTTCAGGAAGGGTTGGACCTGCAGATGATCACCTACCGATGTCTTTCTACTGGCAGAAACCAAGGTTATTTTACTATAGCAGCAGCTGTCTCTAACTCTGTCTTTGCGTGGTTTGTATTTAAATGTTGTTTTTTGCTCCCAGGCCTGGTGGAAGTGGTACCAGATGCAGTGACCCTGGGGAAGATTCAGCAGGAGTGGGGTCTGGGTGGGACCCTTCGAGAGGACACGCTGGAGAAATGGTTCCACATGAGGAACAAGACAAAAGAGGACTATGAGAAAGTTAGTAACAAAACAGAAGTGATGTTTTTACTTGGGTGTATTTGTTACTATCTGCCTTTGTGTATACGCAGGCTGTGATGAACTTCATCCTGTCGTGTGCAGGGTGGTGCGTAGCCACCTTCATCCTGGGAATATGTGACCGCCACAATGATAACATTATGTTGAAACACAGTGGTCATATGTTTCACATTGACTTTGGAAAAATTATGGGAAATGCTCAGAAGATTGGGGCCCTAAAAAGGTGAGCAGGATAGCCGAGCAGCATTCACAGGATGAAGATTAGTTTTTGTTATTTTGTAATCAGTAAAGGAATGCAGAGGCCACATTATATAGAATAACCAGGGACATTTCTTCTTTTGGCTCTCAGGGACCGATCGCCCTTTATCTTCACATCAGAGATGCAGCACTTCATCACAGGTGGGGGAAAGAATACTCACCGCCTGCATCGCTTTGTGGAACTCTGCTGTGAAGCTTACAATCATATCAGAAAACGCTCTGCCCTCATCCTCAGCTTGTTAGAGCTGGTGAGTCCAGTAATGTATTACCCATGTTTAAGAACAAAAAAGAAAAAAACATTTGCCTTCTGAATTTACAGATGCTACATGCAGGAATGCCAGACATTAAGAACATTAATGACCTGCAGTACGTCCTCAACAACCTCAGATATCATGACACAGACCTGGAAGCAACATCCTACTTTACAAAGTAATTAATCCTACTTATTCTAATTTCACTAACAGAGACTTTTTTTTCCACATTTAAAAACTGTTCTTATCATGTTTTTTTTGTTTGTTTTAGAATGCCTTTATTGTCACTGCACACATGTACAATGAGATTTAAAAAAAACAACACCAGTAACAGTGCAATAATAAACAATATATACAATTTAAACATAGGACATACATAGTACAAAAAGGAGGTAAAACAGTCATGAGGAGTATGTACATTTTGCATAAAAAATAAATAACTACAGTGCTATACATAGTGTCTGGTGAATATGTGTATAGCACATTATCTATATATACAGTTCAATGGTATTAGACAACAGTGTTTTTGATGGGTATGTTTTATTTATTGTATATTATCTGAAGGAGAAAAAAAGCAACAAGTTCGGTGTAATAATTGTATTGATCATCAAGTGTTCTTACTGTTTATGATGTGCTAACTTTTTGCACCACATGTGGACTTGATATTTTATTTCATTTGTATTTTCTGTTATTTGAAGATTGACTAAAGTACACATCAATATTTATCTGATGTCTAAACCAGTGGTTTTCAACTGGTCTCACCCTGTGACCCAATTTTCCCACCGTCCCACTTTTTTTTTTTTTTTTTTTTTTTTAACAATTCAACGAATCAAATTTAATCTTATTAATCCATACAATCTTTTTTTTAAACATAAATCTATACATTTGCCTGTGCAACAAGCATTTCACAACAGACTTGTCAAAAGAAAAGTTTATTTCAAAATAAAAGACAGGTCCAACCCAACCTGAGAGACTTTAAATATTGATTTATTTTGACCAGCTGTCCGCGACCCACCCAGTATAGGTTCACAACCCACTTTTGGGTCCCAACCCACCAGTTGAGAATCACTGGTCTAAACTAAAGGTGTCAGCAGCCCTTGGGTCTAGTCTCACGTACAGAGGAAAGGAAATTATTCAATTCTGAGTCAATAAATGACTTCATAAAGCCACTTTGTTATACATCAATGTTTCAATCTGACACAATAATGTAATTTAAATGAAAATATTTAAAAAACAAGATTAATTAGACTAATTATTCACAGAGCATATTTAAATAATCGCACAATATTTTGAATCTATTGACAGCACTAGTTTTAGCAGATACCCGGCAACGTGTGGACAGGGTCTCAGTCATGTAAAGAAAGGATTTGGGAAAAATGATTGGTCAACTAAACTGACACAAATATGCAGTGTTGCATAAGGCAGTTTGCAAACTGTTTTATGTCTTTGACCCTTTTCCAAATTAGTTGATTATATTGTAGCTCCAAAAACTTACTCAATAATTGGTGACATGAGTTTATTGAAACCAGGGTTTTTTACCTATTTGTAACTGCTGCTGATGATTTAACTGTTCATCTTTTCTGCTGCAGGAAGATCAAAGAGAGCATGGACTGTGTGGCAGTAAAAGTTAACTTCCTGGCACATGCCATGGCTCAGGGGAAGAAACATGAGTCGGTTGGCCAGGATCAGACCGTCTCTGCTCCCAGCACGAACATCCAGAAGGCTGTCATCAAGGATTTCACTGTCAAAGGAAGAGAAGTGGTGAGAATGGAAGTTTTGTGTTGCTGTCTATTAAAAATCCTTCAGTGTAAAGAACTTTGTATCCACTCGCACACGTGCAAGGGAGTTTTACTGGTGTCCTGTTTAAACGAGTGGAAAAAACTTGGATTACTGTTTATTGTCATATACAAGCACCACATTTTCCGGGCTATTGAATGCACTGCTGTATTGGCCGCATTCAAATAATTGAGCAATTTTCCAAGAGAAAATCTTGTAAAGGCCGCTCCATGACATATGCCGCACCCTATTGGCTGATGAGGGTGCCCTTCTGACAACTTGGCCAATCAGAACGGGCTGCTATACTCCAGTTAATGAAGGTTTCCGTATGTTTCCGCATATTCTGATCAGTTTCAACCGATGAGTTTCGATCTCCACGTGAAGTTTCCCCATTACTGCCCCGCATCAGCATATCAGTCCATTTACAGCTTGTTATGGTCAGTTTTAACTGAAACTAAACACTAAACTCCCAGGCACCATCGCCCCAGGAGCGACCACATGGAGTCCGGACAGAGTCAGAATACAGACACGATCGCTTCTGTACAAACCCAAAGTGGTTATATAGCAACTTTATGCTGTTTATTGTTTCTAGTCTTTCATAAACCTGCTGATTTTTACATTTTTCTGGATGTTTCATCTCTCTCTCTCTCTCTCTCTCTCTCTCTCTCTCTCTCTCTCTCTCTGTGTGTTTGTGTGACAAAACAAAATGCGCAGCAGTAATGGTGCATTCAATGGGCCTCGGAAAAATACAGGATAGAATAAAATACAACACGAAAAAACCGCCCCGCGACCCTGAGAACAGGAACAAGTGGGTCAGAAAATGGATGGATGGAAGGATTGATGAAAAAATGGATGCAACCATGGATTTCACCGATGCATCTCGAGTTCACCCGTAAATTGTACCGATGCACACTAAATGAATCGATACCCTCGCATTGCGTACGTTTATGTCAAGATACCGATTCATATTGATTAATCTCCACATGCTTAATATAATAAATATCAGTCCCTCCAGGATTTCGCGATGTTGCAATTGCAACCTGTTAGTGGAATTAAAATAAGGCTGTACCTTAAAAACCAAAGAGAGTCACACAGAGGAAAAATGAGAGATTGTGGCGGTCCACTAGGGGCACTCATCGCCAGATTGGCCAGGGTATGTGTCACGGTGGGATTGGTTGCACAATCAGGAAGTCTTGTATATATGGTGGTGTTGTCTTGTAGTGAGGTCCAACAATAAACCGCTGGCATCTACTCCGTTCTCTCCGCGCCTCTGTCTTGCCTTGCCTTCCACATTGGTGACCCCGACGTGAGTTTCTTTTTCCGCTCTCGACCATGTCGCTTGCCGCTGGCGATGCCGTTCCGCTTGCGCCGGTTGTTGCTCCTGCGGTCTATGCGGCTACTGTTAAGCTTCCGGAGTTTTGGCAGCACGACCCCGAGCCCTGGTTTCAGCATATCGAGGCTCAGTTTCGGCTTCGTGGGATTACTGTGGATGACACCCGCTACTACCATGTTGTCGCTGCTCTGGATGCTCAGACTACGCTACTACGTTTGCCTCGTTTCCGAGTGCCGAGGGATCTCCTGTCATCGAGATTTGTGTTTCTCCGGCGTGGTGGCCACCGCTCCCCGCTCCAACCTCCATACGATGGGCCCTTTCGGGTTGTGGAGGCGGGGCCTAAGAACTTTGTCATTGACTTTGGTGGTCGCCTGGAGCGGGTCTCTGTTGATCGTCTGAAGCCTGCTCACCAGGACCCCGACGGGTTGATGGTTCCGGCCCTGCCTCCTCGCCGGGGTCGTCCTCCTGCTGGCGACGGTCCGTCACCGCGGCCACAGCGCCCACCTCGTCCGGCGCCGACCAGGAAGGCTCAGGAAGCAGGGCATGCACGCCGCACGGCCGGTTAGCCAGCAGAATCCGGTCCGCCTCCTCCGCCAAACCCCTGTAGTCCTTGGTAGCAACCAGCGGCGAGCTCGCCAGCGCAGTACGTACAGGAGGCGGCAGCTGACGGAGGAAAAGCTGCACAAACAAAACCAGGCGGGGAACAGAGCCCGCCAGCAGCGGCAGCTGGCCGCAATCTCAGAGTTTACCACGGACATTCAACACGTTGCTGGTAAGCACAATGGGGTGGCGGACTGTCTGTCTCGTGTGTTGGTTTCCTCTGTGCATCTAGGCTTGGATTATTCGGCTATGGCGGTGGATCAGGACGGCGATGCAGATCTCCAGGCCTGTCGTTCTGCTGTGACGGGTTTGCAGCTCGTGGACGTGCCCTGCCATGAGGATGGGACCACTCTGCTGTGCGACGTGGCCACCGGACAGCCGCGGCCTCTGGTTCCTGTAGGCTGGCGTCGCAGGATCTTCGATGCTGTTCACGCCTTGTCTCATCCCGGTGTTAAGGCGTCTGTGAAGCTGGTGAGCGCTAAGTTCGTCTGGCCCAGGTTGCGCAGAGACGTCAAAGGATGGGCCGCTGCCTGCGTGCCTTGTCAGCGGGCTAAGGTCCACCAACACGTCAGGGCTCCGCTGGAGCCTTTTCTGGTGCCGGAAAGGCGTTTTGACCACGTGCACGTGGATTTGGTCGGTCCTTTGCCCCCTTCTCGTGGCTGCACGCATCTCCTGACTATGGTGGATAGAACCACTCGGTGGCCGGAGGTGGTGCCCCTGGAATCTACGTCGACGGACGTGGTGGGCCGGGCCTTCATCTCTGCTTGGGTCTCGCGGTTCGGCACACCTGCGGATTTGACTTCGGACAGGGGGGCCCAATTCACATCGGGGCTGTGGGACGCCATGGCTGTGGGCCTGGGGGTGCGGCTCCATCGCACTACAGCCTACAACCCCCAGGCGAATGGCCTCTGTGAGCGTTTCCATCGCTCCCTCAAGGCCGCTCTTCGGGCCAGCCTCACGGATGGGGGCTGGGTTGACCGTTTGCCGTGGGTCATGTTGGGCCTGCGCTCTGCTCCCAAAGAGGATCTTCAGTCTTCTGTCGCTGAACTGGTGTATGGGCAGCCTCTGAGGGTCCCGGGGGATTTCCTGCCTGCTGCCTCGGCTCCGGCGGTCCCGATGGCCCCTCGTCTGCCCATTGAGGGGGCCGCAGGGGCGCTGGCTCCGGTTCCTGTGCACCACTGTTTGCCTCGTTTCCGAGTGCCGAGGGATCTCCTGTCATCGAGATTTGTGTTTCTCCGGCGTGGTGGCCACCGCTCCCCGCTCCAACCTCCATACGATGGGCCCTTTCGGGTTGTGGAGGCGGGGCCTAAGAACTTTGTCATTGACTTTGGTGGTCGCCTGGAGCGGGTCTCTGTTGATCGTCTGAAGCCTGCTCACCAGGACCCCGACGGGTTGATGGTTCCGGCCCTGCCTCCTCGCCGGGGTCGTCCTCCTGCTGCTGCTGCTACTGCTCCTGCTGCTGTTCCTGCTTCTGCTGCTCCTGCTGCTGCTACGGACTCTGTTCCCCGCCTGGTTTTGTTGCCGGGTGTGCCCCCTCGTCCGGGTCGAGCCCGCCGCCGTCGTGGTCGCCCCCCGCGCCTGCTGGTGTCTGACCCTCCTGGGACTTTGCGAGTCAGCCGTTATGGTCGTCCTATTAGACCTCCTCGGGGGACTTGAGGTGCTTTTGCCCGTTCTGGGTTCATGTTTTGTTTTTTGATATGTTGTCCTTTCTTTGACGTGTTGGTGCTGGGTTTTGTTGTGCCTGGTGCCCATTCTGTCGTTTCGGGGGGGGCCTGTGTGGCGGTCCACTAGGGGCACTCATCGCCAGATTGGCCAGGGTATGTGTCACGGTGGGATTGGTTGCACAATCAGGAAGTCTTGTATATATGGTGGTGTTGTCTTGTAGTGAGGTCCAACAATAAACCGCTGGCATCTACTCCGTTCTCTCCGCGCCTCTGTCTTGCCTTGCCTTCCACAAGATATGCTTTCTTAGTTGCAATAATGACTTCATTCATTAAATAGTAAATCAAGGAGGACAAATAGTAATACAACCTGAGACGAGTTACAGATGGATGTCTCAAAGCTTCGCCCTGCCCACAGTATCACTGGTAGTTGCTACGGAAGTAGCAGATGATGTACTATGGGCTTTGCGCCATAGACATGTAAACGTAGACGTCGCATCGACTGCTGCCGCCCACTGCGTCTACGTATATTATGTCTATGCTTTGCGCTGCTTCCAAGGAACCTACGGAGAAGAAAATGCTTACATCACATCCTGTTTTTAACCAGTGCCAGAAGAAAGCATTCAATGGAGTCATGTGCGATAGAAATACCTCGCATTTGCCAACAAAAATATTGGTTAAGGACCATGCTAAACAGTACCCATTGTTGCTTCGAAAAGAGTGGAGGTAAACCTTTTTGTTCAAAATGCAATGTCACTATTGAGCACAAGCGGAAGTCATCTTTGCAGAAGCATTTTGCTTCTGCAAAGCATGTCAAGAGAATGCAAGCCAGTGCACAACCCCATGTGGGAGAACAAACAAGAAGCACACAATATCATAACATGCAGTATGTTCGTTAATGCTTTGTATTTTTTGTTTTTTTTTTAATTCCTAAAGAAATATGTCTTTATGACAGGTTCATGTTATGCACTTTAAGATTCCTTAAGATCAATATTGTTTACTGACTGACACTTCTGATGATCATTTTGATTAAAAGACTTTTGCATCTTTTGCATTCAGGGTATGCTCAGTGTATAAGCTAAAAAAAAATCCTGGAGGGACTGATACATACACATATCCAAGGGTGGAAAGTAACAAATTACGTTTACTCTCGTTACTGTAATTGAGTAGCTTTTTTGTGTACTTCTACTTATTTGAATACTTTTTAAAATCTGTATTTCTACTTTTACTTCAGTAAATTTTGTTTTAAGTAACAGTTGTCACGGCAAATTTGCGGTTGACCTCATTTGGAGATTTATTGCTCTGGTTGAGTGATGGAGTCCAGGCGAGGCATTGATGATTTTATAAAAAATGTTTATTATAAAACTAAGTAAAAAAAGAGTACAAAGATGGACAAAATTAGTGACCGCCCGGGCGAACGTCCGATGATCGAGTGGCACACAGTTCTAACTCATCACGTATATTCCCCCTCAGTCCCCCCTCCCTCCTCCCCCCAGGAGATAAAGAGGACAGGGTGGAGGTGATAGGAGAGGGTGAAAAGAGACAGTTTCTTCTTTGGGTCAAAACAGCCAGTCCTCTGGTATCTTCTGATTGTCATGGGAGTGGAGGTGTGTGCGTTTATGTGTTTGTGTGTGTGAATGGATGTGTATGGGGTGTGTATGTGTGACTATGTGAGTGTGCGTAGGCATGTGAGTGTGTACACAGAGGGTGCCTGTGCGTCTCGACCTTGTGAGATTTCAGTATTGTTTTGGGAAGACATCATGTGCTTTTGAAGAGGTGGCCTGACCCAGAGCTAGAAGCAAAGTTGAAGACATGAGAATAACACAATGGAAAGTTACAACCCAGGGCTTAAGGATTAAGATATATGAGTAAATATATGAGTAAATATATTATTAAGCATAACTAATAAGTTTGCCATAACACAGTAATTTGCTACATTGAAATAGATTCCGTTACAAAGTAAAATAAATCCCGCACATGGACGGGAGTCTGCTACATTTGTGCTATTGAATGTACCCCAGAGCTGTTGTTAGGATCAGCCAATAGAATGTGTATATGTTTATGGCCTGCTCTGTTGATTCACGTGACATCACTGACATTGCCGCATCGCGACAAAGCGAGAGCACTAAATTCTGATGGAGAGCAGGAAGCCTGAGAATCTGCCATCTGAAATCATCAAAATGCCCATGTTTTGTGGAGTTTACGGCTGCTCCAAACGTTCTAACCCAGAAAAGGGAAAGATATTTTATAGAGTACCAAAGATTGTCGATCACAAAGGTGAGAAATGTAAAAAGCTCACAGAACAATGCCGTAAAAAAATGTATTTTAAACCTACGTCTGCGGTTGGGAGGAGCAGACACTGCATGAAAAGTGGGATTTCCGGCAGTTTTCGTCACTGTAAATTGTCGTTAACTCTAAGTCAACAGAGAAAGCAACACCCCCCAGCTTCTAGTACTGGGTAAGGTTTTCACATGTAACCGACCGTGCTGTGATCTATACAAATGCAAATCAGGACTGTCTCCACTGAAAAGGCACACAAGTCTCTGGGAGCCAACATGTTTGTATGGGAGCTTTAATTCCTCTTTAAAGCAGAATAAAAGTTAATTCCTCTTTAAACTGACCGTGTAAACTTAATTCCTAATGCACATTTTATTCCGAATTAAACCTAAATCTGAATTAAGTAGCTGGTTTATTCCAATTAAAAATGAGGCTTCCAGTCTAAATTTAGAATGACCAATCTGATCATTAACACAGGAAAGAACAAGGAGTTTTGATAGTAATTTTGTGTGTTTTTCTGTCATTCTGTGTATGTTTGTGGTTGCCCTACTCCTTATGAGGCATAATATGTACTTGTGTTGTCATTTTGTGTATTTTTCCTGTAAAATGTATGCTTTTTTTTTAGTCATAATATGTACTTGTATTGTTATTTTGCGTTTTTTTGAAATGACTTTTGTGATTTTGCTTGTTTGTTAGTACTATGGGTTTGCAGTCATTTTTTGTGTTTTTCTTGTCTTTTTGTGTATTTTTGTTCTCATTTTCTAGTGTGTTATTTTGTGCATTACTGTTGTCGTTTTGTTCATTTTTGTCAAAGTTTTGTGTGTTTTTCTGTCATTCTGTGTATAGCATATTTATATTTCCTGTAAAATTTATGTTTTTTGGAGTCATATTTGTGTTGTAAATTTGCATTTTTGGTGTACATTTTGTGTATTTCTGTTGTAATTTTGCTTGTTTGTTAGTACTGTGTTTTTGCAGAGTAGTTTTTGTGTTTTTCTTGTGTTTTTGTGTATTTTTGTTGTCATTTTCTATTGTGAGCCATTTTGTGTATTACTGTTGTCATTTGGTTCATTTTTGTTAGGCAAGGCAAGGCAAAGTTATTTGCATAGCACATTTCATACACACGACAACTCAATGTGCTTTACTTGATCAAAAAGTTTAAGTTGTAGTAATTTTGTACAGCTTTTGTACAATATTTTCTGTGTTTTTCTTGTCTTTTACAGCGTTGTCCTGCAATGTTGTAACTCTTTATTTATTTATATATATATATACAGTATATATATATATTTTTTTTTATATACTGTATTCTTGCTTTTGTTTTGTGTGTTTTTCTGCAATTTTGTACGTTTACTTTGGGAAATTAGACCAAGGGCTGCATGTGGAAAGAACAGAGAGAGAGAGAGAGAGAGAGAGAGAGAAAACGTCTCGAGTTTTGCTTCACAAGTAAGGAATGAAAAACAAATATATATATATATTTTTTTTTTTTTTTTTTTTGGCAAGAATCTCAAACTCAGGACAGTTTCTGTCGAAATCTGCCTATTTTTCATGGACTGATCAGAGCAAAGTTACCGATCCTGACGAGCACCCACATTAAATTAGGGGGAAAAAATTTAATTAGGTTTTAAAGTTGTTGTTCCCTAGAGCGGATATAAGGGACTGATCAACATCCCACAGTCATGGATAATCTAACCAGTGAGTCTATGATTGCAAGCCTGCTCCTTTAACCGCTAGTCCTTTTATCCACAATTAATATTTTTACGTTCAGTATATAGATAATGTGTAAAGATAATCTGAAGCGCAGTGTGATCGCAGCGATTGGACAAAACAAATGATTACCACCTTAAATGGACTATTCCTGTGGTCAGAAGTGATGCGGATGACAAGAAAGTGATTTAGCAGCTTAACACACTGGTGAGTGTTTGAAACAGTTGACTCAGCTGACAGTTTACTCCACTGCTGCTGCTGCTGCCGCTGCTGCTGCTGCTGCTCACACACCATGAAGCAGCATTTGTCAGACTCACAATCACAATAGCCGCCTAAATAGCCATGTGTTTGACTTTAATGTGCTATTCTTTGGCTGAAAACAATAACAAGAGTGTGTGGATTGCAAAAGAAAATCCCTATGGTGATCAGCTCTGGCATAAAGTCTGCGTGTACAGACACGCCTACTCATGCATAGAAGCGTCGTGAAAGTGACTTTTCAGATGGGTAAAACTCTGGAAAAGAGACTAGTTTGGGAAAATAAACCTCAAATACTATGTTGTTGGGGTTTATAGAAAGAATGAAGATGGGTGAAAAAAAAGTAATGGACCTTTAATGCTGTGGGTCTTTACACTCACATGTTCATTGCATGAACTGATCAGTGTTTGGTTTTGTTTTTTCAGGTCTATGAACTTCAAATAACCATTCATGATGGTTTTCTGACCAGTGAGAAAACATTTGGGCAGTTTGAGCTGATCCACAAAGAACTACAAAAGCACTTTATTGAAAATACACTTCCTCAGTAAGTAAATCTCTACACACATACCTACTAATTTTCAACATCCTGACACATAATAATTTATCGAATGTGATTTTTTTTTTTTTTTTTTTTTTTGCTGAGTAAGGATTAATTATCACATTTATTTTCTCTGGTAAAGGTTTCCCAGCTGGTACAATGCTTCGTTCAACCCAGAAAGGAAGAGCAAACTGCTAAATAAATATTTGAAGCAGCTTTTTGAGGGGCAGTGCAAGGGGGTCAGTCAGTGTCATGTTCTGTTACTGGTGGAATATCTACTGCTTTATATTAAAAATTTAAATAAGTTTTCTTGCCTGCAGAACGAATTTGTGTGCAGTTTGTTTCTTGACGGTCCATGCATGCTCCAGGAAAGTGGATCCTCAGGTAACTCTACAGAAATACATGAATGAATGTTTATTAAACACAATGCTGCAGTTAAATGTTACTGATGCTTTGTTGCAGGAGCCCGTCCTCAGATCCAGCTGTTAATTTCTTACTCCAACTCTAAGCTGTGTGTTTTGGTGAAACATCTTAAGAACATTGTGAGTTTTCATGATTTTGTTAGAATCAACATGAAAAATGGACAGTTTGGAGATTTTCACTTTTATTCTTTTATACCTCCCCTTTGTGAAACAGAAGCAAGCAAACGGCTCTAATCCTGATGCGTATGTGATCACACGCTTGAGACCAGACCCTCGGCAGCTGACCAAGAAAAAGACAATGGTGGTCCGGAATAATGACAACCCCATCTTTAATGAGCTGGTACAGCTTTCCCATACTCTGTTTACTGCATACTTCAGCTAGATGTCATGGAATAACTGAATTAAATTTGTCATTTGAGAAGCACTCTCCCAAGCCTCGTTTCCCCTATGACGTCAGGTTAAATAACGGAGAAGAGTGGAGAAACAAAACCAGAATGCTGAACTAATATACTTCAATACTTTTTGTGTGGAGCCATCGTGGTCATGTTTTATGAAAATTGTGTTGTGGATTAAAAATTGTACAGAGAAGTTGTGCCATTGTAGATATATATAAAAAGAAAAATAGTCGGGGGAAAATCCAGCTGCTTAGACAGAATGAAGATAAAAGCAAACAGAAGGAGATATGTGTCATCGAGGGTCACAGAGATTTTTGTTGTAGTCAAAATGAGTGTTATCCTGAAGCCCCAGACATGCCTGTACATCTTCAACAAATGTGCTTTTAGGAGCTCCTATTGGAAGCCCCTATTGGATACCAAACCAGCCAGGCAGGCCGCCCCTTCAGAGGCCACTCTGCCCTCCCCACAGAACCCAGGTAAAACAGAGGCCCCCTCACATCCACCCTGAGTGCACCTAAATAAGCCCACAGTGCCAAGGGCCGACTGCAGTCAGTTGCTGCCCCGCCACCCACGTCTTGCCTGGGCGCCCATCTGAGGAGCCAAAGCCCCCAGTCAAAGGCAATCCGGTGCCACGCAGACATGACAGCCAACAGGTGACCTCGGCTGATACCAGCAGAGGCCAGACCCTAAGCCTAGAGGGAACAGGGCCAAGATTGCTCCGGTGGCAACCCACTTAAAGGCAGCAGCAGTTCCAGAGGCCGCCAACCTTATTGAGCAAGATGCTGCAAGACATCCCACCAGGGGTCAGGTCCCCCATAGAGCCACTCCTCCCCCATGAGTGTCCAGCCATAGTCAGGGCCAACCCTGCCACCGGCGCAGTAGATCTGAGGGGTATAACAAACTTTGAGTCTATCATAAACTCTGGGTCAACATACCCCGCAATGGGAAACTCTGGGTATCAGATTCGATTACAGCTGGTATGAAGTGGGTCAATCAACCCTGAGTATGCAAACCTTGGGTTACTGACGTGGACACGCGATAAAAAGCCATAATCAATGGATCGATGATTACACAAACTACCATGGTAACCACCTGGAAGAGAGTGATTTTTTTCACCCTAATGGGTGAAATAAGCCGGTGTTTGAGGAATATGAGCCTGTTCTAAAGGTGCGTTCACACTGAACACCATTTCAGTGACTATATAGTCTTATTATATAGTGATTAGTCACGCTTCAGTGACGTGACGAGTGGGGAATAATATGAATAAAATGTGTCTGAGGAGACGTGGCAGCAGCATAGGATGGCAGTTACACTGCCTATAAAGACAGTGACTGCCGCTTGATATCGAATCAATTATATTGATTTTTAATGTAATATTGTCGCCAGAGTCATCTCAACGTCCAAAAAAATATGTCATGAAAAAAAACGTAAGCAGGACGCGAACCATTGCTTTGAAAAGTGGTCTCATAATTCACTGCGCCATCATAACTTCAAAGTTGAGTGATCTATAGATCAAACTGTATAACAATATAAAACAAAAATTGAGCCTCAAAAGTGGATTGATTTAAATTGTCATCGCCTCTTTTATATTATCCACAGGTTTGTATCCAGGGAACTTTACTACAGATGTCAGTAGGCGTTTTAATGCAAATCAACCTCTCAGTGACTTTCACTAATGCTCTGCATCCACAATGTTATAAAGAAAACTACCGTTTGCACAAAAAACAAAAAAAAAAAATGTAAAGCAACACAACATTAGTAATGATGTGAGTACGTCTGTGGTGTGTGATGTTACTAATGTGTTTCAGAGAAAAGTGTCAAGGTTCATTTAAGTGTTCAGGTGGGTGGAGTCAGGTAGGAATGGGATACTGAGTTTCACTCATTTGAGCCCGAACATATTCAGAGTTTGAACATAAGCCGCTTCATGGAATACCCCTCTGGTGATCACCCCAAAGCCCAAACAGGGCAAGGAGGCCCTCAGCAATCCCCCTGAGAAAGTACAGCTGGACATAGCCCAAAAGGGGGCTGCCCCACAGGAAAGGTAGAACATTACCCAACATGCCTGTGCCGATTAAGCCTGGCCCGCCTCCCAAGCCCACCTGCTCCCAGGGAAACCCCAATTGCGCTGGAAGCCCCCGCGAAAGATGGCCCCTGGCCAAACCATCTAGCACCCAAATATATAAGTACCAGCAGTACTTGTAAATCAGTGTTTCTCAAATGGAGGTACGCGATGGCACTACTTGAGAAAATTAACAAATGAAAGCATTAAAAACATGGAGTTTTAGAATGTTTATTTTTCAATTAAAAATGAAAATCATACTATGTAGTACAGCAACTCACAAAATGAAAACAAAAACACACTCTAAGAGAGAAAAATACTATTACCAGCAACACACAAAATAACAACAAAGACACACTAAATGAGAAAATAAACAAACAAAAAAAACACCAGATCACAACAAAAATAAGATACAAAATGACATAAGAAACAACCAAACAACACCAAAAACACACACACTGAGAGAAAATCGGTTAGGTAATACCAACAACACAAAAAACAGCAACAAAAACACACACACAAAAAATACTGAATTATAAAAAGAACAGACAAACAACAACAAAATACACAAAATGACACAAAAAATACAAAAAAAAAAATATGATAGAAATTATCTTAATTAGATCATGAACTGAAAATACAAAGGTAATTTTTGGTCCCACATCAGGGACCATAAATGATAAAAACTGGACTGTGAGGTTCAACATAGAAAATCTGCATTTAGACAAAATGCTCTTTCTCTGAAGGCCAGTAATATCTGAAACAGTCTATAGTATAAGGTAATGTATTTTACTGTGAGTTATTGTTTGTCAATTGTGATTTAATGTCTTTATTTACTGTTCAGTTATGTGTTTTCATTCTGATTTATTGTCTTATTGCTAAGTTAGTTTTTTACCTGCCAAGGCACTGTGGATGAAATTAGTATTTTTGTTATAAAAAGGCATTACATCTATTGTTGTTAAAATAGATGTAATGCCGATTCATGTTCACAGTTCCTATCAAATAATACCGGTAGATGTGCGTGCATATAGCCACTCTCCAACACTTATAGTTGAGCTAACACAAATTGAGATGTGTGCCTCTATAACTTTCTACTTAATAATTATGTCACATGTATTACAAAGGTGTAATCTATAAAAGGAAAGGAAAAGTCCAATTTGACTGGTAATAAGTTAAAAAAATAAACAGCACATACACTGACCCACATATTTTCACTATTGTTAATGTAGAGAAAAAGATGAACAAAGAAGTGCTCAATGTCTTTTTCAAAAGTGTTTGTACAACTGCCTCTTAAGAGCAGAAAATGTATTTTAGGTTGTAATGATGCCCCAACATGAGTGACAAATGAGGCAGCTCTCATGGAAATCAAATCCTGGGTTTATGGTAGCTGCCTAGGTTTTGTTTTTACATGCTGAGAAACATATAGGCTACCTTCTTTAATTATGAGATCAATACTTGCAAGCTCAATGCCCATACATATTCCCAAACCTAATTTTAAACCAGCAAGTACAATTAGATTTATATTTGACAATATGGATTTGTTGATCATGTGAAACTATTTACAGTACGTTTAATAGTTGCTTTGGACCTAAAAATATTTGTTTTTCCATTATAGTGCATGGATGTGATTTAGTTAAATGGTTGGCTCCTAATTTCCTTTGTGTAAAACCTGTAACCTGCTCAAGTTATACATTCATAAATTTACTTGAAATTAAGAATCACTTTGTGACCATAAGATAAAGCTGGTGTGGAGGATGAATGGTGTTTAAAATATTTGTTTTCCCCCCCTCCTCGTTGCAGCTAGAATATAGCAACGTCCCGTTGCTACATGGGATGGTGCTGGAAGTAACAGTAAAGAGCAGGAAAGCCTTTGTGGCAGCTGCCAACATCAGACTGGAGGATGAGCTGCTGGACAAGGAAACCTGGTTTCTTCTTGGCAACTGTGCCATCTGACATCAGCCAGAGCTCAGCTGGAAGCTGTCTGTATGCAGGGGGTGATACATTCATTTGTTTATAATGTCCAAGCTTCCACTGAACACTCAATACTGTTTGATATTTATATAAAGTCAAACCTATTCTGGTTGTTCTACATTCATTGTCAAACCTAAGGAGGAGAGACTGTTGACTATATTTTATTGTAAATAAATGGAATGAAAGAACTTGCACTTTTATTTGCATCTCAGAGTCTGTGAGGCCTGTGAATAGGTTTCCTAAAGGTTTTCTAGGCCCCATGTGAGGACTGGGATTGGCTTCATTGCCTCACATCCCTGAACAGGATAAATGGGTTTATATTATGTAACGTGCATCATTTGCTTATGTTGTGGTTGTGGTCGCTGCTTGTTAGCCAAGTGATAGAGTGACATCCTGTTCAAGGTGTACATTTGACTTGTGTCTGCTGTGATAAGCCCCAGCTCCTCCTGCAACCCTGTATGAGGTTGCTTGGTATAAAAACATGAGAGTTCAAAGTTATCCTATTGTATGGTGAGAAACAATGGCCTTATATTATTTGGTGATACCTGAGGTTCTTGCGCTGCATTTGGTTCAAAAGTTTACATTTTAATGTGTTAATTATATTATTGCAAAGCCACTCACAGGAACACATTGTTTTGGATTCCTACAGTCACTCTGCAGTGTCCATTAAAGGTAAAAGTTCTCAGTTAGAATTTGGAGTTCTTATCAGAGTGGTGATGTGTATAATTATTATTGGTTTCTTTTTTAACATACTGTAATTATATGCCCTATAGCTCTTATTTACAAATAAAAAAAAATATATTCAGGTCAACTTTTTCAAAGCCTATTTTTTGGAACAAACAGTTTCAGAACATCTGATTTCAACTTAATGTTAAAACAACAACACAAGTCTACATAAGCAATGAGACAATCAGATATTTTATAACTGGCACACTCAAGGGTATCACTAAAAGACAGTTTGAGAGCTAAATTACCCCTAAATGACAAATAACACACACACCGCAACATGTTCTGGGCGGTCCTGTCAGCACCACACCTGTAGCCAGTTTGCTATCATCATGTCACTTATATATATCCTGCCTGTGTGTATTACTCTTGTTGGTCTGTTAGTCTTTCACATCTGGTACTCTAAATGCAGCCAAATAAACATAAAAAATGGTTTTTCAGAAAATGAACATGTTAACATTACATGTGAATGCATTTCAAACATCACTAAAAGCTCTACTGTTAATGTTTTTACCATTGCAATGTCAAAAAACCAATACAATTTTTTTTAGAACATTAAAAACATGAAAATACAAATGTTGTGACCCACAGAAGGGCTATATATTTCTTTTCCTCGTAGTTCAATGGACAAAAGGCAAAAAAGAAAGAAAGAAAGAAAAGAAGACATTGACCAAATGCAAAAACATACCGCCAAGTCATCTCTCAAACAAAGCAGCTTATTCTTTAGAGCATGGACATTGGGAGTGCACGTTTTGGATCAGATTCCCATGAACAGGTGCATCTCAAAAGTATATTTCAAGTCTTTTGAATAGTTGAGGTTCAGCATGTACAGCAGAGTCATCAAGTTAACAAAAGTGTTAGGGACATCACCCAGATGACGCATGACGATCTTTTCCTCAATGACAATGACAACATCATTGTATAGGAAACTGGAAGGGGCTCCTTCACATCTTCAGTGACCAAAAGGATTCCAATCACCAAGCCCTTGATGACATCCTCCTCAGGCTCTGTTGGCTTCATGTGGGAAAAAAGGGGGAAAATAAGAGAAGGTTCCTGTGCTTTAGACAGAGGCCTAAAATGGCATACATTTTAAAATGTTATGTTTCAATATGTAATATTTTTGATAAGAATGACACTTAAAATGTAAGAATAAAAAAGTAAACTTAATCTTATAAACATTAATAACATGGCAATAATCAGTTAATATTTTTTAGAATAAGTTAGCAATTCATGACATATTTTCTTTTACTTTAGAAAGGAAGCTATATTTAATATTGAATGACTTTGTACTTGGAAAACCGAGCAGACATAGGCCATTTACAATTCTAGAACGTTAGCACAGCTAAAATGTTCTATGTCAGCACTTAAGACTAACTAAAATCAATTTCACTAGTCCCTTCACTTGAAATACTGATCAGCCAGTTATGAATTTGTTTGTTTTATTCAAGCAATGTTGCTTAAGCCTTTAGGTGAAACACTTGTGCTTCTTAAGAAGTGTTGATTTAATTGAGATCACTGAAAATGGAATCTTGTATGCCATTATCTTGATTTTATTTATTTTTTGTCAGTGCTATATAAATAAAGCTGATTTTTGTCTTTTACATATTTCAAGGGGATTTTGGTGTATAATAATTGTTTTAAATATGTAGTAGGTTCAATAAACAAAAATTTAAACATTTTCTATTTTTATGTCTAATTTACAATTTATTAGGTTAAAATACAGTATGGTAAATTCATTGCTTAATCAACCCCAATCAACATAAAGGATGCCTAAAGTACTGTATATGTAACCATGTCCATTGTGAACCAGTTTTTATATCATTGAAATTTTTTTTTTACTGCTTACCTCACATTGTTCTGCTCTTAATTTTGTGTAATGTAAGTGCTGTATGTTTTTGGGCATGTGACAGGAAGTCAGCCATCTTCTTGAGTTCTCTGTAAGCCACATGGGGAGTGGTGATGGGAATTCCGGCTCTTTTTAAGAACCGGCTCTTTTGGCTTAGCTCACTAAAGAGATTTTTTGGTGCTTGAATTGAATTACCGATCCAACAATAATGTAAAATGATCCACAATATTAATTACTTATATATATGGGCTCGCATTTTACAGTCCTTGGAGTCGCTGTTAGATTGCATATAAACGGGAAGAGATTAAAATTCTGACGTCGCTGGTTATGATTTACTGTCCGCATAAACAGGACTGAATCATAACATAATCTAATCTTAAGAGCGTACATGGGCTCGTCTGTAAACGGTTGCATTTACTGGTTCAATAAATGGGAAGAGATTCAAATTCTGATGTAGCTGGTTATGATTTACAGTCCGCATAAACAGGACTGAATTTTAACATAACCTAACCGCTAGAGTTGAAATAGGCTCGTCTGTGAACGGTCGCATTTTACAGACCTTGGAATCGCTGTTAGCTTACCAATAAACGGGAAGAGATTTGTCATCTTTATAATAAGTGTTGACTAGGCCACTGGGAGTGAGGCCCAAGGCCAAGACAGGCTGACTTGATAATAATGTATCATGTTTTTCTGCAGTCAGTGCCTTAGCCTCGCCCTTCTCTCTCTCCTCTGTTTCAGGTGTCATGACGCTGATGATGGCAGTTCCTGATCTGTGATTCATGGCTCAACTAGTCTGGGACACTCTGATGTTCTCTCTCTATCCTGTTCAGTTGGTCCCTCTGTCCACTAACCCAAAGCGCATAACTGCAGGCGGGCAAAAAAGCGCTTAAGTCCAGGCGGGAGAATAACAACATAAATTTGAATGAAAAGCCAGATTGTATTAATGGGATCTACCAGTGGTTAACTATTAATTATTTATTTTGCATGATATTAATGTTGTCTTTAAAGCTGATATCCAGAGTTTCTGAGAAATCTATGTTTCTGTATGATTCTTTTGAAATGCGAAAAAATACTTAACTAGTCTTTTACTATGGACTAGCTGTGCACAGTAACAAGGCCGCGCGTCACAACAGCAAACAGGTAAATATGATTTTGGCTCTTCTGAGCCATAGACTTATATCAATGCAACCTGATGCAACCTTATTATGTCCCGCGATGCCCATGCAGAAAAGTAGAGGCGTGGCTTTTGGTGGATTGGGAGAGAAGTGAAGCTTTTTAGGGCGGGACATTGAGACGTTTCTCAGAAACTCTGAATAACAGCTTTAAGGATGTTTACAGTTTAGAAGCCTGTGTTCTTTCATCTTGAAGTAACCCGATTGATTATGATAAACATTTCAGGCCAACCTTGTAGAAACAGGGGAGGATCTCTTTATATAACTGCCTGAAGGTACTGCATTCAGAAATTAGTACATCAGTCATCATCAATAAATACCCCGTAAACTCTGAAAACTGCATATGTGTAATTCCCTGCTTTGGTGCTGAAGAAATGGAGACCTGACACCAGATTTCACAAGAGATATCTGCATCACAGGGCTGCTCCACCCAGAGCCTATCTGAGATGACGGTGAGTGACAGACTGGAGAAGGGGAGGGCATTAAAAATCTTTCGACTGGCACTTTTGGTAAGGAAGCACAATTAATGCAGACCACAAATAGAACAAAAACTGACTTATATCCTTGTCGAGACTCTCCATTAATGATGTCATTTGCTGAATGTCCCTGAAACACTTGAAATAAATGAATAAGTTTATGGAGATGGTTGTCGAGACCCTCATAGAATTTGTTGATGTCCGTTGACATGAGCCTGTTGAATTCCTTGATGATCTAAGTGAAGAATAACATTTAACAGTTTTAGTTCATGTGAATTAATCTATATTCTCACATTTCAGTACTATAACCATCATGTGGTCAGACATGATGTACAGCGAAGGGTGCAAATTAACTTTAACTTCAACAATCTATGTCCTCACGCTGTCCTGATAATGACTACCACATAGGGAGAACATAGGCTTGTGTGACAGGTTGAGAGTTTTTTACAATGATCAGTATGTACTCAATAATAATAATAATTTAAGTTGGTAAATCATATAATATACAGGGTTCTCACCAGCAATTTGTGACAGCATAGGGGGATCACGTGGCGTGGAAGCAAGTGCCACCGGTGCGGAAAATCTTGAAATTTATTACACTCGGAAGCGGATTCGACCGGTTTACGTTGCGTCCTTAAATCCTTTAGTGACGCAATTTATTAACCTGCTAGGAGGAATGCTAAGATTGCAGCATGCGGACGTGGTGCAGACCCCCCTTTAATGAGCGTTCAGAAAGTCCCTTTGTGTCCAAGTGTGCAACAATTATTACGACAGTACCGGCTAAAAAATGAGAAACAGCAGAAAATGTGGAGAGAGTGTGGGGGTGCCATCACTTTGTAAGGAAGAAAAATTACAATGCCAGGGGCCCCTATGCTCAACAGCGCTGGCAAAAACACCAATATATCTAACTAAAAAGCAAGGAACGTCTGTGTGGGTGTGTGCGTGCGTGTGGAGCAAATATCTCCCTGACGCGGTGTGAGTTCGACCTGAAACTCGGTCAACGGGTTCCAAATACCCCAAGTGTGTGTATCTGTTATTTTTGAGTAATTTGGTAATTTCAAAATGTTTATTTTAATTTTATTCCACTTCTGGAAGGCCCCGAAATGAAACCTATTCAGCTTTTGACCTCAGGGTGTGAGGGGGCGCTAGCGCACCATCTATATCTATTTCACTGTACAGCTCCTCACCCAAGCAAGAGTCAAGTGTGCGGCCAGAGCCAATCGCTGCGCACACAGCTAAGCAGACTGAAACACGGAAGCTCTCTGAATAGATCATTTGAAACCGTCAGCCACTGGTGAGTCTTTTGCAGACATGTTTCTCATTGTTTAAACCATATAACTGTTGCTCAATAGCGCGCTGTTTCACTAGAGTTGGTATTGAACTCAACCTGTTTAATACTCCATCTGGAAAACTGCGGATTCTCTGTGGTGCTGCGCATGGAAGCTAAGCTCTGACCACTCGGTTCGAAGATACAAAATGATTTTTGTTTTTTTTAAAAAGACAGCTGAATTGTAGATAATACTTAATTTACTTACTCACTCATGTAGTTTGGAGCTTTACGTTTTGTTTTCACAGTTTTGTTAATTTTCTGATTGGCACTACAATGTCTATGGAGTTTGGTTATCAGCGTCTCAAACATTTCACGGAACACGCACACACTGTATTTATTTATTTATTTATTTATTTATTTATTTATTTATTTATTTATATATACTAAATGAGTAAAATAAAACACAAAAAAAATGCACAAAAAGACAACTGAAAATAAACCCCTTTTCTTATTTGGTGACGATGTCGTTTCAAAACGTTAGTTTGACCGTACGTTATTAAGACCGGACAGACCTCACCTGGAAGTGATTGACAGCAATGGCTGCTGTGTTGAAAGCCACACATTTCTCTGCAGCGCGTGTGAGAGAGAAAAAACATATATTACAGAAAAATACACCAAACGACAACAAAAATATGAAAATGACTCAAAATACACTAAACTACAAACTTATACAAAAAATACACTAAAATGACAACAGAAATGCGCAAAACTAAATATGTATACAAAAAATACACAAAATAACAAAAATGAACAAAATTACACAAAATGACTCCAAAAAACATACATTACAGAAAGATACACCAAACAAAAAAATACAAAAGTGTGTAAAAAAAACAACAAACACATTTATCATGTTCATGTCCCATAAAATTAAACCAGGGAAATCGCACATGCTGTTTTATTTTGCACCCGCAAATAAACCCCTTTATAACACTACAGAGTACAGAGTATGTACACCTCTTTGTACATTCAACCTTCAAACACATACTCATTTGGCCATAATTAACTCTACTTAACTCATTCAGTGTCAGCCATTCTGATATTTTCTACCCCCATCAGTGCCAGTCATTTTGAAGCGTTTTGACTGATTTTTAAAGACCCACAAAATATTTTCTACTATGACTATCTGAAATCTGACACCGGATTCTGAAAGATTGAAGCCTCTACTTTCATCAAAAAAAAAAAAAATGTTTCTGGCTTGTTTCGTTCTTTTGGAATCAGCCGTTGAATAGAGAAAGTCTCTGGTTGTGCTGCTCGGCGCGTCTCTGGGGCCCGCGGTGCCGTGTGCCCGTCTGCGCCGTCTGCCCTCTCCGGTGGCCCGCCGTGCGGACGGGCCGGGCTCCTACCAGACAGGCCTCCTACATGGACACTTCACATCACTCACTCCCAGCTGGTTGGTCTCACCCACTTGTTGCACCACACTCACATACCCAACCCTTGGGGGGCTGGATGGTGGGGCTGGGGTTGGAGGGGGCCGCCGCCTGCGCTACTAAGTAGTGGCACGGGGGCGGCACTCCCACCTCTGGCTGCCCTACTAATCCCTCCAATTTTAAATACACCTCAACACACTACCCCCCGGAGGGTGGGACCACCACTTCCACCCGCCGGAGCTATTGCACCACATACACATATATACACATTGGCTGGATGGGGAGCCACCCTTTTTTATTAGCACTTCATACATTCACTAAACACATACATTCACTTAGGGGATAGGGAAGTGCCTCTCCATTGGGGAATGGAGAGGCACCATTACAGGGTGGTGGGTAAATTCACACATCTGGGCCTGTCGGGTGGGGGCCCGGCCCGTCCGTTGATGGCTGGGCTATCGTGTGGGGATCGGGGGGTGCGGTCGGGCGTGGCGGGGCGGTGGGTCTCTGGGGGGTGTGGAGGGGTGTTGCTGGGGGCTCCCTTTGCGGGGTCTCTCCGGGCGGTGCCGGCCTGGTGGGGCGTGGGGGTGCCCCTTCCCTGCGGGTGGGGCTTGGAGCTTGTCTCGTTTCCTGGTTGCCTTGGGGGCGTGCCTCGCGGCGTGTGGGTCCGGGGCGGCTTGCCGTGCCGGTGTGGGGGGTGGGCGCGCTGGGGGTTGCCGGCGTCTGCGCCTGGGTTGGGGCGGGGTTGCTTGGCGCTCCGGGGTGGTGCTCTTTGCTGGGGGGCTGCTCTAGCTGTTCCGGGGGTTGAGGTCGGTATCGGCCATTTGGTAGGTCTGTCCTGCTATCTGCGGGTTGGCGGGTGGGTGGGTTTTGCGCCTTTGGCTGGAGGCTGCTGCTCCGCATTGGTTGTGTGCCATTGGGGTCCCTCTCTCCTGTGGTGGCGGCCGCCGGTCGCTCTTGCATCGGGGGGGGGCATTGCCCCGTGGCCTGCGCTGTCCGGTGGGGGGCGGGACCTGGGCAGCTGTCTTTGTGCCGTCTGGGGCTGCGCGGTCTTGCTGGGTTGTGGCCTGTTCCTGGGCTGGGGGGTGGGGGGGTGCTCCCCACGGAGGTCTGGCCCGGGGGCTCGCCCTTGGGGGTTCCCTGTCCTGCGGTGGTGCCCTTTGGGTCCGGCGGGTCTGGCCGGCTGGCTGGGCTGGTCCTGGCGGGGGTCTGCCGGGGCGGGTGGTATGGGCCGCGCCCTGCCATACCTGCGGGTGCGGCACCGGGTGGCCCCGGCTTGGGCGGCGCCCTGTGAGCCGGGCTCTGCGGTGTGGCTGGGCTCCTGGGAGCCGGCGGGGCGGCTTGCAGCATCCCCTTGGTGCCCTCGGCGACTATCAATCAATCAATCAATCTTTATTTGTATAGTGCCAAATCATAATCAAACCTTCTGTTAAGCAGCAGGAACCTTGTGTGGATCCCATTCCTATGATGAACAGCCATCCATGTTATGCTGTGTTGGGTGTGTGCAGAGGAGAGGGTGGAGACAGAGTTGTTGAGACTCTGTAACTCCACACTAAGGATCCCACGGACCTGCAAGACAAAAGCCAGAAGGAGTACAGGAGCAAACACACAAGGGGAGAAGCAGACATAGAGGGAGTGTTTGAGAGAGGAATGGGACCCTCTCCGGTCCCTCTCTAGCCAAAATGACCTCTCTCTTAACGCCCTCTCCAACCTCTCTCCAACCGAGCATGCCAGACCCCCCCCCCGGCAGTCTATGCCTATTGCATCTTAATTATGAGCTATGAGCTGGTTCCTAACTAAAAGCTTTACCAAAGAGGAATGTTTTGAGCCTAACCTTAAAGGTAGAGAGGGTGTCTGCCCCCCGAACCGTGGTTGGTAGATGGTTCCAGAGAAGTGGGGCCTGATAACTGAAAGCTCTTCCTCCTATACTACTTTTAGAGACAAATGGAACAACGAGTAGTCCAGCATTTTGAGAGCGTAGTGTTCTGGGGGGATTGTATGGCACTACAAGCTCCTTGAGATAGGCTGGTGCCTGTCCATTTAGGGCTTTATAAGTGAGAAGAAGAATCTTGAATTCTATTCTATATTTTATGGGAAGCCAATGCAGAGAGGCTAATACAGGAGTAATGTGATCTCTTCTCCTAGTTTTAGTCAGTACATGTGCTGCAGCATTTTGAACCAGCTGAAGTGTCTTAAGCGACTTGCTCGGGCAGCCTGCTAAAAGAGAATTACAATAATCCAGTCTAGAGGTAACAAAAGCATGGACTAGTTTTTCGTCATCGCCCTGAGACAGGATAGATCTGATTTTAGCAATGTTACGGAGATGAAAGAAGGCAGTTCTTGAAGTTTGTTTTATGTGAGAGTTGAAGGATAAATCCTGATCAAATAGAACCCCAAGGTTTCTAACAGTTGTGCTTCGTGCCAGAGTAATGCCATCTAGGGCAGTTAGGCTAGCATAGGTTTCTCTAAGGTGTCGTGGGCCCAGTACAATGACCTCAGTCTTGTCTGAGTTGAGAAGAAGAAAATTTTGGTCCATCCAGGCCCTAATGTCCTTTAGACAGGCCTCAAGTTTAGATAGCTGATTTGTCTCACCTGGCTTCATTGATACATACAGTTGGGTATCATCAGCATAGCAGTGAAAGTTAACAGAGTATTTTCTCATAACATTACCAAGGGGGAGCATATAGATACAGAAGAGGATTGGACCTAGCACAGAGCCCTGAGGAACCCCGTAGCTTACTTTAGTGTACACAGAAGACCTATTATTCACGTGTACAAACTGGTACCTATCAGATAGGTAGGACTTAAACCAGTTTAGGGCAGTCCCTGTGAATCCAAGTAATTTCTCTAATTTCTCCAGTAGAATATAGTAATCTATAGTGTCAAAAGCTGCACTAAGATCTAATAAAACCAGCACTGAGAGTCGTCCTTCATCTGAAGCCCAGAGTAGATCATTAGTTACTTTAACTAAAGCAGTCTCTGTGCTGTGTTGAGCTCTAAAACCTGACTGGAAGTCCTCGAACAGGCTGTTGTTTTGAAGAAATTCACAGTGCTGAGCCGCCACAACTTTCTCAAGAATCTTTGAAATAAAAGGAAGATTAGACATAGGCCTGTAGTTTGCTAAAGTGCTGGAATCAAGAGTAGGTTTTTTGAGAAGGGGTTTGATTACAGCTACTTTAAAGGACTGTGGCACGTAGCCTATTGATAGGGAAATATTTATTGTCTCCAACAAAGATGGGCAGACCAGTGGAACAACTTCTTTAAACAGCTTAGTTGGGATCGGATCTGAAAGGCAGGTCGATGGTTTGGAGGATGAAATAATAGAGTTAAGTTCCTGAAGTCCTATATGTGTGAAACAGTTTAGGTTAGGCCTATTTACATTTAATGGTACAGCAGGCCCAGGTGAAGGCAGGGAGTGGCTAATTTTATCTCTAATCTTATGAATTTTATCGTTAAAAAATGTCATAAAGTCCTCACAGCTGAGGTCTAAAGGAATCATGGGCTCAATAGAGCTCTGACTTTGTGTTAGCCTGGCTACAGTGCTGAAAAGGTACCTCGGATTATTTTTATTTTCTTCAATTAGTGAGGAGTAGTATGTAGATCGACTATGTCGTAAGGCTGTCATGTATTTACTATGGCTTTCTTGCCAGAGTATTTGTGACTCCTCTGTTTTATTGGAGCGCCACATTCTCTCTAATTTACGGGTTGTTTGTTTGAGTGTGTGAGTTTCAGAGCTAAACCACGGAGCTTTCCTCTGACGTTTAATAGTTTTTTCCCTCAATGGGGCAATTGAGTCCAAGGTGGATTTTAGTAGACTAGCAGAGCTATCGACAAGCAGATCCAGTTGAGAGGGGTTATAATTAATATCATAGTTATATATTGGATGGTGCACTGAGTTTAAGGCAGCAGGAATGGCTTCTTTAAATTTAGCCACAGCACAATTGGACAGATTTCTACTCGTAACTATTTTATTGCACAGTGCGAGATCCTCTAATATAATGTTAAAAGATATTAAAAAGTGATCTGATAGCAGAGGATTTTCAGGGTAGACTTTTAGTTCATTAATATCAAGGCCATATGTTAGAACAAGATCAAGAGTATGATTTAAACGATGAGTAGCTTCATTAATAGTTTGAAAAAAGCCAACTGAGTCTATTAGGGACATAAAGGCTGAGCTCAGGCTATCACTATCTTTGTCCACATGGATATTAAAATCTCCTACTATCAGTATTTTATCAGAACTGAGGACTAAGTTTGATATAAACTCAGAGAATTCTGATAGAAATTCAGAATAAGGGCCTGGAGGACGGTAAATTATCGCAAATAAGACTGGCTGGCAGGTTTTTGATTTGGTATGAGATAAATTTAGAACCAGGCTTTCAAAGGAAGTGTAGTTGGCCTTTGGTTTAGGATAGATTAGGAGAGAGGAATGATAAATAGCTGCTACACCACCTCCACGGCCTATGTCTCGTGGCATATGAGTATTTAAATGACTGGGAGGAGTGGCTTCATTTAAACTAACATATTCATCTTGATACAGCCATGTTTCAGTTAAACAGAATAAATCAAAGTTATTTTCTGAGATAAGGTCATTTACTAGTAGAGATTTGGATCTCAGTGATCTAATATTTAATAGAGCACATCTAATGGTTTTATGTTTTGGTGTTTCTAGATTTGAGATTTTAATTTTTTTCAGATTTTTATAATTGATAGCTCTTTTATTTGATTTTATGTTAAAATCATTGTGAAATATGGGTCGAGGGACAGACACCATCTCCATAAAATAATATTCACCACCATCACAACAGTTGCCATGGCGATGAACACAGCTATCATAATAGCAATGGGAGGGAAACTGTCCTAAGGCAAGCGCAGAGGGGCGTGGAGGACTCCACCTCTGTAACATGGTCTCATTCATGAGATGTCATAACAGTGACTGTGCCATGTTTTCTGATAGTAGAGATGCTCCCTCCAAAGTAGGATGGATTCCATCTCTTCCTATCAGGTTCGGTTTTCCCCAGAAGGATCTCCAATTATCAATGAAGCCCACCTCGTTTTCTGGACACCACCTCGATAGCCAGCGGTTAAATGATGACATGCGGCTATACATGTCATCACTGGTCAGATTTGGTAAGGGACCAGAGAAAATTACGGAGTCCGACATTGTTTTAGCATAAGCACAAACTGATTCAATGTTCACTTTGGTTGCTTCCGACTGACGACGTCGGGAGTCATTAGTGCCGACACGGAGGACTATCCTATCAAATTTACAGTTACTCTTTGCCAGCAACTTTAGATTTGATTCTATGTCGCCCGCTCTGGCCCCTGGGATGCACCTCACAATGCCCGCTGACTTCGCTAGCTTCACGTTTCTCACTATGGAGTCGCCAATTATCAGAGTTTGTTCCCCGGTGAGTGTGTTGTCCTCACGGAGGGGGGAGAACCTGTTTGAGACGTGAACATGGTGGTGTCCCGAGCGGCTTTTTGACCTTCGACTATGCTTACCACGGACAGTAACCCACTCATTGCTGGCCGGGGGGGAGGCTAAGCTAGAGCTAGCACGGTCCGCACCGGCTAGGTCCTGCTTGCTAGCTTCGGTTTTGGTATCAGGGGTGCGGAACCGCTTCTCCAGATTGTTGATCCTCGCCTCCATATCTAACAGTACGCTACACTTTATGCAACTACCATTGTCCCTAAAGGAGGACGAGGAGTAACTAAACATCTGACACACCGGGCAGGAGAGCGGAGGGGAGGAGAGAGAAGCCATACGTGCTAAATTTAAGCTAAGCTAAGCTAAGGACAAAAGGAAGTTTAAAGGAGATTACACTGCCTATAAGAGGCGAGATTGCTTTTTACTTAACCTTCGTACGTTTAACTCTACGGTAAAAAATTAAAACAAGTGTTTTCAAGGCTAAAATATCAATGACCACAAGTTTGATTAGAGTTAGCAGAACACAGTAGTAGAGCGCTGCAAGCAGCGGTAGAGTGTAAACAGGAAATGATCGATACGTCACCACGTCAGCACGTCAGCACTATGGGCGTGGTTGTCGTCCCTGGGGGCGCTGCTCTCGGTGCTGCTTCCGTTCCGGGTCCTTCTGGCCTGGGGTCCGGACCCTGCTGGCTCTGGGCCCACCGGTGGGCGCCCGCCGGCTGCCCGTTCCGCGCGGCTCTGGCCGTCTGCTGGGCGGGGGCCTTGGCTCCTCTGCTGGGGTCTCGGGCGGGGGGCTCTCTGGGCCCTTCCCTCGGGGGGTTGGTTGCTTGGGTGTGGGTGGGTGGGGGGGGGCTGGATGCTGGGGGGGGCCTTGGGGTTGGGGGTTGGGGTCGGTGGGGGGATGCGCTGGGTGCTCGGCTGCTTGGGGCTTCCTCGGATGTGTGTATGAGGGGCGGTGGCTGCCTCTCGGCCTGGGATCTTGGGGGCATCTGGGGGGTTGCCTGGGGCTCCCTGGCCTCCACTCTTTCTACTGGCCTGGCTGCATCTGCAGGCCCAGGGCAGTTCCTGGGCTTGCAGTAGCGGTTTTTTTTTTTTTGCACATTTACTGGTATACGATGCACTGGCACGCCTTGGGATGTGGGATAAAACTCATACTGGGCTTAACCTTAGACACGTTAATCCCAAATACCTGCTTTAGGTACTACCATTCACTCATTCCCCCTGTCCACAGCCACCACCATTATAGCTAAGCTTCACACTTGTCACCATACTGGCTGGATTACACAACATAATAAGCACAATATATTCTACAACCTCACATCTCACCCTCACTGCAAAACAGTCTATTCTTCCCCACCTTTTCTATTTCCTGCCTTGAGTCTCTTCTCCCTGCTCCCATTCTCCTCCCCTTCCCCCTCCCCCTCCACTTAGGTGTAACACTGCTCTCCCTTTTTTTATCCTCCCTATAATAAAAGATTTCTTACCCTTCCTTAGGGAGGGCTGGTGATGGTCACAATTAAGCAATAAAATAAATCAATGTATTTTATTGCAATAACAAAATATGCATTGCTGTCTCATAATGATTGCACTTCCTGTGGTGTTGACCTTTGACAGCATGTGCAGACAAATAAAAAAAAGAATAGAGCAAGTTTTACACAAATCTTCAGTTTCAGAACAAAAAGCTGAGAAAAAAGCCTTTTTCTAAAATAACCCTGTCAGTGACTTTAAAGCTTTTTTTTGCTTTAGTGACAACTCTAACATCTGAACATCGTTTCCTTATATAAAACTAAAAAAAAAAGAAACTCACAGACTGGGCTTTTCATGGGAAAATTATTATTATTTGTCTATCTGGGTCAGAGTTGAATGGATTTCTTACTGTATTTTGGCGTTCCTCCAACTTCCTCTCCCGTCAGTCTGTACACACGCAACTTCCTCCTCCTCCCAGACATGCAGAGTGTCACTGCTTACCCCGTTTTTTATGGTTTTATCTCACAATCGCCACATTATCCATGAATTCCACACTTGCTCTGGTCGGAGTGTGCGCTGCTGTGCTCTGCTGTGCGCTGCTGGGAACGTCAGCTCTGCACGTAGTGCCATTTTCTGTCTCGTAAACGCCTTTCTTTCTTCCTCTGAGCTCCGATGAGCATGGATGATCTTACATCCAAAGGTGTGCTGCTACTTCTTACATGTCACCTATTATTTTGCTATCTGGCTCACAGGCTGGGGGTATTTTGTACCCACCTCCACACCCCGCCTCCTCCCCCCTCCCCCCCGACATGCAGGGATGACCCGTTCGGCCCGGTTAGTTGATGGTTTTATCTCACGATCACAACATTATCAATAATCCACTCAGGTCCACACATGTTCTGTGTTAGTATGTGGAGCTGTGAGCTGCTGGATACGTCACAATATCACTTCATAGAGCCATAATCTCACTTCTTTTCTTGCTTCTTCCTCCTTTGCTGGGAAGCATCAGTGGCTAATCTCTCATCTAAAGGTGCACTGCTGCCATCTTCAGGACACAGTTGGTCACTACAACACCCCACAGCTTAGATATTGATGAGAGACCTCCGCCAGGGTGTTTTCTAGTAATCCCCGTGAAAAAATGCAAATGACGAGATATCTCGCCAATGGCACTGAGCGTATGGATTTGAAATGACGAGATATCTTGTCAATGGCACTGAGTGAGTTAAGGTCCCACATGAATGCATACTTCCGACGGGCACTGTACTAGTATAACATAATGTCAATATAAGCACTATTTGATACAATATATAGGAGTGCCCTACAGGAAAGATCAATGTTTGTGTATTGGGTCAAATACTGTTAGTCATAATATATAGCAAAGAAGTCATCAAATTGGGGTGTTAGTATAGAGCCCTGCCTTATATTCAGTACAGCATTACTACTTTCCCTATGACAAAGAAAAGATGTAAACATTTTACCTGTCTTTCAGTAAAAAGGGCAGGTCATCTGACTCCCATTTCGGCCACAGGTGTCTCATCTTCAACGATCTTCCATCTTCTTAGTGCATACGACGAGTTCATTGCATCATCGATGTAGGTCAGGTTTGGAGTAATTTTCCTCCTCTCCAGGACTATTTTTTCTCTGTCTTCTTCAAGACTTCTGCTGTATCTTCCCCTGGGAAGATCTGGAAGAAAATTGGTTTCAGACCGTCTAGGTTTCTTTACTTTCTTTCTTTTCGCCCGCGTGTCCTACAGTACATCTTTTTTCAGAATTAACTTCTTTCATTGCTGTGAACGCCAACTTGCCATAGACTCTGTTTGGCTGCTCAAAGAAGAAGATGTCGTAGAAGATGATGATGCTGCTGAAGATGAAGGTGAAATAGGGATAAAAGTGTCTAAGCCTGAAGAGTCTGAAGAGACAGGGCCGAAGATTAATTTCACTGTTGCCAGATCGTCAACACAAGTAAGGTTACAGAAGGCTTTGAAAACCTCATCTTCATATTGAAGGTCAAATGAAGAGTGTAACTGCAGTTTGTTTTTCAACACCAGTTTCAAGCCGTAAACTAACTCTGGAACAGGGTCCAAAGCTTTCTACCGTCCTGCGGTTAAATGATCACACGCAACAACATCTTTTTGTGAGTTGTGATCGAGAAACTGAGGACTTCAATAGAGATGGAGAAAAAAAAAATGTAAGAAGGAGTTTGAAATGAGGAAACACTTCTTTCAATAGGGCCCTGTGGTCTGAGATTTTACACTCCGAGTATCCCAATGTTTCCTCTGAAAAATGTGCACTAGCCAGAAGCTCTACTATTTCTTTCAAATCTAATAGAATCCCCTAAGTTTCGTTATCTTCTGGTATAATGGTACTGATCATCAAAGGCAGAAATCTCAAACAGTGTCCAGTTTTCATGACAATTCCCACCAACTGATTTTTTTGATGCAGAGGACTTCAAAATGGTATGGAATTCAGCTTATCTATTGTAAAGTACTGTTTGGATATCAAATACTTTATGCATTGACTTAATTTCCCTGGCACTATTCCTTCAAAGAAATTGTACATACATTCTGGGATTGTATGGATATGTGAATGTCTATCAAGAACACAGTCACTCTTGACTCCATTCACAGAAACGAAAAGGTGACTTTTTAATTCCAGAATGTCTTGTTTGTGAGTTTCAACTGTCCGGAGTGGAAATAATTTTTCCTTTACTTAGTGAATGACAATATTTTGCCGATTAGCTAAACAAAACCGGCAAATTGATCAAAATTAAAACTCTCATGAAACCCAGAAAGTGAGTGGGCCCCCAAGTTTTCTGCAGACACACATAGCCCATTACCTCTGACAGTTGTTCCCAATTTCTGAACGTACAATACTTGCTGCTCAAGTACTTCAATGGTTCAAGAATGGCTCCATATCCATATTTTTTACATCATTGATAGACATGCAAGGTAGATTGACTGTACAGATGATCTGTATCTTTTTGGTAAATTTTAAATCATTCAATAGACTGCACAGAGGTTTTTTTTTTTTTTTTTGATGTGCCTATTGGGATGCAAATGTCAAAGTCGTCTATATAAAGTCCTAGGGCAATGCTAAGTTCTTCAGATGAGAGCAAGATATTGACTTTGTAATATAGTCCGTCTCTGTATGATTTGTACTGAGACAAGTGTTCAGCTGTTTCAAAATTTCCCATTTTCACGACTTCATCTAACACATCATTACAATTTAACAGCTCTGTAAGGACTTTCAAAACCGGAACAATAACAAACTTCCATTTTGAAGATGGATCTAAGACATATTCAATCGGCTCAATCACTTTAAAATGCTGCTTGTAAATAGTCACTCTTTTGTATTCAGAGCCAAAAGGCCTATCTTTCGACAAAAACAACATAGGGGATTTACTTTTTGAACTATCTCTGTTATAGCAGCAGTGAGTACACTGTTTACTGTACAATCATGCTTGGCCAGAACACTTTCAATTATTTTTGGTGCGCAATCATCTACAACTGAGCTAAAAGTACCAAGCACATTTATTATTTCCTGAGATGTTGTTTTGGACACATGCACATTTGTTTGCAAATGTAGTAAGAGAGATCCAACTTTGTGTTGAACTAACTCATTCAGGCCTTGATCCTCTATGAAATCATCAGTTAAGTCTACATTGTCTTAATGTGTCTCAAAGACTGGACCTTCAGAGTTTAAAGGGTCTTGAATAAAAGTTTGATACAAGTTTTCTTGAAAATTGTCAACAGTACAGAGGTGATGTTTCTTACTTTTATGTGCACGAAAAGTATTATAAACACTGGACTGAAAACTCTAGTCTTTAAAGGGACATTTAACAGTTTCCCTTATTCTGTATGTGTTTTTAAATGTGCAAAATACTGTGCAACACTACAAGTGTCAGAAAAATTGCACAGTTCACAATTTAACCTTTGTCACGGTGTGAGGGAGTAGCCCCGTCAGCTAGTGAAGGGGGAGCCGCCACGACGATAACGCACACATATACATTCACACTCACTCAGACCAGCTTTTCCTTACCGCTTCATCCGTTTACCACGGTCCTCAGGGTTCGTGTCATCAGCCACCGCAGCCGCCATGGGTGCACACTTGGTCGCTGCTCAACTCCTTTCCCATCCATAGTGTCTCCAAGTTGCAAACATTTAACCGGTATACGCCACTCATTCATACACTTACCCAGCCAACCTGAGTGAATACGTCTCCCGCATTATATTGCGTCATATGCAGGGCGCGCATGAGTGACGTCACGGGATGTCAGGTGACTTTACGGTTTCAATGCAGAATTATTTTATTTTCTTCGTTGGGGAATTTTTGAGTCATTAGTAAATATATTATTGTGGTTAGTTCTTTTTGTAGTTTGTTAAAAATACTTATCTTGTGATTTCGTTTCTGTGTGTAGAGAGACTGTTGGTTTTCTTTATTTTCATTGTGTTGGGGCGGGGCCTCAGGCTATATAAAGGGCCTTCAACATGACAGATGGGAGTGTGTGCTTGAAGGGGGAGATGAGTACATGGAAGGTACAAATTCTTGGCAAGGACGAAGCAGGTTTTAAATATTGTAAATATTGTAATTATTATAGAAAGAAGTGCACGTGGATCTGGTTTTGGCAAAGTCATTTTTTTGTTTGCACTTTTGGGCGGACCTGCACAATAAATTCACCAGAACACGAAGCTGACTAAGCCATATCATTTTCTTGTATCGAACCACTACACACGGCAAATTTGCGGTTGACCTCATTTGGAGACATGATTTATTGCTCTGGTTGAATGATGGAGTCCAGTCGAAGCGTGATGATTTAAAAAAAAAAAAGGATTTATTATAAACTAAATGAAAAAGAGTACAAAAGAAGAAGTGTCCCATCCTGCTGGGAGGAAAGGCGGCCAGAAACAACGCAGGATGGTCAAAAAGCTCCGCCCAGAAGAAAAAGCAAAACTGACTAAAGATCACACTTTACACACACATTTCTATCCAATTCAACTGTTCAACCCCCACCTCAAGAGATAAGAAGGAGAAGGCAGGGAGGAGGTCAAGTCAGTTTGTTCTGTTCCGTTCGGAGATGGCGTCAACCGGTATCTGTCCTTGATAGTGTGTGTGCGTGTATATCTGCATGTGAGTTTGAGTTTGGCCTTCACTGTGGATACAATACATTCTAATATGACTCAGCTGTTCAAAAGTGTAAAGAGTAATGCATGACAAATTGTACATATGAACACACATTTGACGATATGATGATGAATATAATAATTGCTGTAACACGTTGCAGTCACCTGTTTTGAACAGATGCTATGGTTTCTTGTTTTTTTTTTTCAGCAATGATTCTGTCCTGAAAGAGCACACACAGTCGGCATAGACACAGGGAAGAGGACAGATCTTTGCCTGATGAGTGTTTCAGTTTTTAATGGATAATTAGTGTGCGTTGTGTCACGGCAAATTTATGGTTGTCCTTGTTTAAACCCAGGTGTAAATGCTCTGTATTGAATGAATAGGTCCAGACAAGAATGTGATGAAATAATAAAAAAAATGACACGGGTCTGATGTGTGCTAGGTCTGGACTGCAATAGTTCTATTTTTAGGAACAACGAGAAAAAGTCAGGGCCTTATGGAGTTAATGCAGCTTCTTTAATTCCTGTGGTGATGGGTAACACAGGTAAAATTGTGAGATTAAAGAAAAGCAAAAAGCTTTATAGAGATAAAAATTTGACTCCTATAACATGTCATCCAAAAAGTCCACCAGTGTCTCCAGTAAAGTTTTTAAAGTTAGCTCTTCTTAATGTTAGATCTCTTGTTAACAAGTCACTACTAATTAATGATATTATTTTGACACATCACTTGGACTTTTTATTTCTTAACGAAACGTGGTTGAATGGTGGTATCAGTAATACTATTCTCAATGAAAGTGCACCACAAGACTTAATTTATTTCAATAACTGTCATACTTGCAGGAAAGGTGGTGGAGTTGCTGCCATCTTTAAATCAATATTTCAGTGCAAAGAAATAACATTTGGTGATTTTATCTCCTTTGAATATATGTCATTCTTACTGAAGGGTGATTCAAGAGTTCTGTTTTTAGTCGTTTATAGACCCCCAAAATATTCTGGAGAATAAATGGATGAGTTTGCTGAACTGCTGTCAGTTGTATGCACTGAATACAACTTTTTAATAATAACAGGTGACTTAAATATTCATATAGACAATAACATGGACAATACTGCCAAATAACTGTATGCTTTAATGGACACTTTTGGTCTTACACAACATGTGACTGGTCCGACACATACTCAAGGTCACACTTTGGATCTGGTTATCTCTAAAGGTGTTGATATCTCTGCTGTTGATGTAAGAGACTTAGCTCTATCTGATCATTTCTGTGTCTTTTTTGACCTAGAGACTGAAAAATCTGTTCCCCCTAGATCTGTGTGTTTAAAGAAATGGTACATGTTGAGGATTGATACCTCTGATTGCTGATTTTAGCCTAACTGACCACTGCAGGGCTCCGGTCAGAGAGCACACGAGACATCAGATGGATATTAACTGTTTACTGATGAACTGTATGTGCACAGCGATGCATCTGGTACAGAGTAGCAGTTTCTAGAAATGTACAACAAGAAATAAAGACTAAATTAACATTGTGTACTACATTATGTACTACTATAAATCAAAATGCTGTAAATAAACACTCACGATAAGTAGAGATTACATTGAACAATATTAACCTCATAATATATAATTAAACCTATGTCTGTCCCCATAGGACAGTTACCAATGTCCTGTGGGGTTCCTCAGGGATCTGTTCTTGGACCCCTTCTGTTTAACCTTTACATGCTTCCTTTAGGACAAATTTTACAGAACTGTAAGGTTGATTATCAGAGCTATGCAGATGACACACAACTATATCTATCACTGAACCCAGATGACCATGGTCCCATTGAGGTGTTGTGTGACTGTTTAGAAAAAGTAAACTGCTGGATGAGTGAAAACTTCCTTCAACTAAACCATGACAAGACGGAGGTGATTGTCTTTGGTAACAAGGAAAAGAGGACTGCTGTCAGCAATTATCTTGAGTCTCGATCTTTAAAAGCTAAAGACCAAGTCAAAAACCTTGGTGCTCTGATTGACTCAGATCTTACATTCAGCAGTCAGATCAAATCTATCACAAAAACAGCCTTCTACCACCTAAAGAACATCTCCAGAGTGAAAGGTTTAATGGCTCAGAAAGATCAGGAGAAACTGGTCCATGCTTTTATCTCCAGCAGACTGGACTATTGTAATGGTCTTCTCACAGGAATCCCCCAAAAGAGCATCAAACAGCTACAGCTGGTTCAGAACGCTGCAGCTCGGGTCTTAACCAGAACAAAGAGGTCAGAGCACATTACTCCAGTTTTAAAGTCTTTACACTGGCTCCCAGTCAGCCTCAGAATAGACTTTAAAGTTCTGCTGCTGGTGTATAAATCTGTGAATGGGTTTGGTCCAGAATACATCAGTGACATGTTGGTCAGGTATGAACCCAGCAGGTCTCTCAGATCTATGGACACAGGTCAGATAGTGGAGCCCAGAGCTCACAGTAAACATGGTGATGCTGCTTTTAGTTGTTATGCTGCAAAGAAGTGGAACAAACTGCCAGCAGAGCTGAAGTCAGCATCCAATGTGAACATTTTTAAATCAAAGTTAAAGGCACTTTTTTTCTCTACTGCATATGATTGAGAGAGAGATTTTTTGTCATGTTGTTGATGTAATGATGATTTTACTGATGATTTTAATTGATTTTACTGATGATTTTAATTGTTCTTATTGATTTAAATGTTCTTATTGATTTTAAACAATTGAATGTTTTATCATGTAAAGCACATTGAGTTGCCTTGAGTATGAAATGCGCTATATAAATAAATTTGCCTTGCCTTGCCTTGCCTTCACCCCATGAATAAATTCAGAGGGTCCAGCTCTGATAGTGGGGTCTCCCTGGCCTCTTCCCCTGGTCAGAGGTCTGCAACCTTTACTCTGCAAGGAACCATTTAACCTAATCTCACCTGGATTAAAGTCCTCCTGGAGCCAAAAAATAGCTTAAAAATAACTTAAAAATACTTTAGAATAAAATAAATTGACATCAAGAACTACAACAGTATCTTGCATCTTCAAGTTCTTACACACCTCAGTTTACATGAACACAATGTTATATACAGAAGTTTTTCCATGTTTCATTTTTACTGCTGCACTCAATGTGAGAGCGCACTCAGTGTAGGACTCCTTATTCCTGGCTTCGTTCACGGACCACGCGCACTCTAAAGGAGCACATTGGTGTTTATAGTCGGTGCATTCACCGTAGCATTACCCACAGCAAAGATGCGTGAGCGTGCACCGTCTCCTCACCTGCAGCACTGCGGTCAAGCCAGCCTCCACTTCAAAATCCTCGGTCAACCTAGCCGCTAGCCAATTTGCAGTGCCTGTTTATAGACGGTTTTACCGTAATCCCGCAGAGCAAAGAAAGAGAGAAACAGAAGTGCACTCTGTAAGACGTGATGAGGCGCTCAGCCGCTCCGCATAAAATAACGTCACCCTATACAAACTCGCACAGATGCGACCACATAAAATTTCCACTAGCACACATTGAAAATATGCTCGCATATGCGACCATTTTGGTCGCAGTCTCGAACCCGTAATGAAAGCTGATAATACAGTAATTGTGTTTTTCCTTTATAATTTGTTAATGTTATGAACCTGAAACTGAACCTCCATCTGAATTAACAAAATTAATTAAAAAAGAAAAGGAAAATGAACTGAGTTATCTGCGTTTTCTAGGCATTTCAAGTTTGGCATGTTGAGGAAGAGTACGAAACTTGACAAACACATACTGTTGTAAGACGGCACAAAAAATAGAGTACAAAATGCAGCAGTTGTTGGTGTTGGAGCTTTACTCACCCATAAAAATGTGGTTGACGTTAGAGGTGCTACTATTAGGATTTTTGGCACGATAACCTTTACCAATCACACCATCAATTTGAAGCCCTAATTTTTTTGTGTAGCATTACATATTGACGTAACTATTGTTATTTGCTATCACAATTAAGAGATTTCAATTTCAATTATTTTATTTTAACAGGACAATGTGCAACATTGAATATAAAAAAACAACAAAAAAAAAATTATTGCAGCCAGAGGCTGATTTACATTGGCTGTCCCCCTGCCAGATGTTGCCATTGTAAGTACCAAATGTGTCCAGGCTGGCAGATTTGTCCGGGGTCCAGCGATGGCTGATGCCATATAATATAATATTATAATTCTAGACCCCAGTAAACTAGCCAGAATGACCTACTTCAACACCAAAACCAGGACAGAACTCTGCTCACAGGACGCAGTGGGGAACAAGTCACAGTTGTTGGCACCGAAGGTGAGGATGTCTTACCACTTCATGTAAAAAAAAATTAGATGGTTCTATACCTTCATCACAGTCCAGCTGTGGAGTCCAGCTGAATTCCTGTCTAAATATATGTATCTGTATATAAAGCAAAAAGGAGATCCATGAGGTCAAAAGAACTGCCCCAAGAGCTCAGAGACAGAGTTGTAGAAGGCACAGATATGAAGAAGGCTAGAAAAAAATTATCTGCATTTATAATTTCTAAGAGCTCAGTAGTCTCCAAAATTTTGATATGAAAGAAGTTCTAGTCAACCAGGACTGGCCGTCCAGCCAAACTGAGCAGTTTGGGGAGAAGGACCTCAGAGAGAGAGAGGTAACAAAGAACCTGAAGATGACTGTGACTGAGCTCCAGCTCACCAAGGCTCTTCTCCCCAGCTGTTCAGTTTGTTTGGACGGTCAGCTGTAGGAAGAGTCCTGGTTGACCCAAACATCTTCCATACCAGAATTATGGAGACCACTGAGCTCTTAGAAAAAAACACCAACAAACAGCCTTGTCCAGATCTGTGTCTTGCTACAGCTGTCTCCAGCTCTTTTTGAGTTCTTTTGACCCCATGGATCTAATTTTTGTTCTGATATGAGCTGTAAAGCCATATTAATGTTTACACGAATATCAAAACTCTCTGCTCCATAGTAGAAACACGGGTTATATGCAGTTAACGTTACTTTTGACAGTAACTAATACTCTAATGCAATATTCTTAAAAGAAATAACACAGTTACCATTATAATATGGTGCGTTTGTCCGTTACTTTGCTAGCTGCAGTGTACTTCCTGTTTACAGTGGCGCTACATTTTTTTGCGGGATGCCGTGCCAACCAAGGTAAAACAGAAGAAGAAGAAGCATTATCAGCATGTTTCTGTTTACATCACGTGCACCAATCATGGTGAGTCAATGCGAGAGCAGGAAGAACTTCTCAGAGTAAGAATACGTGTATTATTTTACCAAAAGATACATCAGTCAAGCTCTAAGCTAATGCTGTGTTGATGGATGTGAGGGAAGCCTCTGCACCAAAACAACAGCGTATGGATTTTAATGGACTGTGACTGTTATCCAGGGACAGATCAGCCAAACTATTGCACGGTATGTTGTTGTAAATAAGCAGCCTGTCGCTACTGCTGAGTCACTGCTAACAGCAGCTCATTAGACTGATATGTTTAGCATTGTGTAGCTGAGAAAAATACTGTGAATTAGTTTTTCCACATTTATTTTTATTTATTTATTTATAAGCATTTTCAACAGCAGAATGTGCAACTGGAATATGCACAGCTTACTTTACATTACTGTTCTAAGGTTGAAAAATTGCATTTTATAGTAGTTTTTGTAAAGCAGAGTTGGTCAAAATTTATTCCGAATGTTAATTCAGATTGCTTTCATTTTTTTTTTTTTTTTTTAGAAGGTTTTTTGTGTTTATGTTGTACATTGTTGCTAGTTTTTGTACTAAAGCTGTAAGGGAACATTCTAAGGCTAAACACAACTGTTTTATGATGCTGAAGCCATTTTCATTTTTGATCTTTGATTAATATTCAGGTTGTTTTGTGTTTTATTTATTTCACAATTCCTTGTAACATTTACAGTTTCTGCTGTTCTCAGGTAAATAAACTGGTATTGAAAGAATACTTAGTGTTTCAGTCAGATTGGTGTTTGTAAAGATTAATACTGAGCAGAGTTTAGTTCTGTTAATGTAAATGATTATAAACTGTAGGGTTGGATACAATAACATTTCATTTATCAGAGGCACTGATGTGAAGCTGTACAGACACTAATGACCCAAAAAATAATACGATTACTAAGTAACTCAAAAGTTACTTGTTCCAGTAACGCATTACTTTTTGGTGTAACTAATCAATATAGTAGCTGAGTTACTTTGTGAATTAAGTAACTGGTAACGGCAACTAGTTACATTTTTTCATAGAACAACACTGGTCATATGTGGCTTGGCTTTTGATCAAGAAAAACATCCTGCAATTCAGCTTACTAACCAATTATCTGTTCTTTTATATTTGAAGATGTACAGTATGTAAACTCATTCCATGCTGCAGTCTTCTCCAAAATTAATGAACCTTTATTAATTGGCTCCAATGCAAACACACCTCTTCCTATCAATAAATGAATAAAGAAATAAAGAAATAACAGTTAATGAAAACGAGCATAATAAAAAGTAAATTTATTAGATGAAAAATTTAAATTATGATAAAAAATGACAATCATGAGGTGAAATTCCTAAGATCTGCTAACTCACTCATCAAATACTATCTCAACATTACTGTACAGATTCACAATATTTACTGTATTTCCTCAATAAGAAAATACATATCTTGATAAAAACATGGTGAAATTTGTCTAAAACTGCTTTTGTCATGCCAATATTTAAAATCATGTAAAACTGTGATGTGAGATAGTGTATTTTACTGTATGACCTTGTATGTTTCACTCTGTCCTTATAAACCATAACTGGGCCACACACACACAAGTATTTGTACTAAAGCATTGGTTCACACTGACGGTGTGTGACTGTCCTCATATGCCAAACACTGGTCTCATACACCATGATCATGTAAACACAAAAAACACACAAGCCATAGTGAATCTTAGTCATGCACAGAAGCAGTGAGTCAGCATTATTTCAGGTCATTTTAAAGCACTTCCTGTGTTTTAATCTTCACTGACACAGTGTACTGACAAACCTCTTTGACTAAGACTGTGGGACCCTTAGCATAAAGTAGTTTATTCAAGTGTACTACAAGTATACCCATTTTATACTAAAACTGAGGCAGTATACTTGAAGTATACTTTTTATATACTATGTTTTATATACTTAAAAAAAGTATAGTGAAGTATTCTTGGCTTATACTGAAAAGTATAAAGAATAGTCTAAGACTAAGTACAATAATACTTAGACTTACATTTTAATACTAAAGCTTATACTTGCACTATAAGTGTACTTATTTTATACTAAAACTGAAACAGCGTACTTGAAATATACTTTTTTATATACTATGTTTTATATACTTAAGAAAAGCATAATGAAGAATACTTAGACTATTCTTTATGCTTTTCAGTAAAAGCTAAGACTAAGGACATTGAACTTAGACTTACACTTAAAGCTTATATTTGTACATTAGTATACTTTTTTTACTTCTTTCTACCACAAAGTATTACTATTTAGTATCTTGATCCAAGTACAGAATAAGGTCAAGTCATTGTGCTTACATTTCATTTAGCAGAATAAAAAAGTTTTTCACGACACACATTTACTTTGAGGTATTACCCTTGTTATAAACTTACATGTTCAACATCATATAGTGCTGGAGTTTAAAAGGTTACAGTAAACAGTTTGTGTGCTCAACTGCATTAACTTTATGTACCTTAAAAACATGTTCAAAAACAGAGAAACATTTGACTTGACATTATTGATCAAGTTTATTGTAGTCTAGTGAACGTACAGTAAGTAGACTGCAATGAGTTAACTTTAAGAAGCATATAGATAGTATGCTACAAATATGTTAAGCAAACCTCTAAGTATGCTTAAAGTATAACAAGTAAATGAGTAAAAAAATTGTAGTTTATTAAAGTATACTCTAAGTATACTTTAATAAACTAAAATGTGGACAAAAAGTATATACTTAGTACACCAGTAGTATATAGATGAGTGTACTTGTCGACAGATGTATGTAGAGGCATGTGCACAGGTCTTGCAGTAAACAGTCACATGAACGACGAGTAAATAAATAACCGTGTCACAGTTATAGTGCGGATCGGGCCACATTTTCTCATCCAAGTCTGACCCAACAGTAAAAAGCAGATAGAAATGACATAAGTACAGACCCTTTTCAAAAAATTAGAATATCATGAAAAAGTATTTTAGTTTCCAAAGACCCATTCAAAAAGTTAAACTCATAGATTATAGATTCAGGGCATACAATTTAAACAATTCAACTCAATACTGTGAAGAAATCACCATTTATTTCTCAGTTTTTGCAGAAAAAAGAGGAAAAGAAGGACTGGACTGTCTTTTATTCAGTTATCAAGGTCCAAGTGTTTGGAGGAAGATGGGTGAGGAACAGAACAGAACATTGCACCCAAAATCATGACTGACTGTGGATATTTCACACTGGACCTCAAACAGCTTGGGTTCTGTTTTTGTGTTTTTGTTTTTGAAGGATCTGTACGTTTGTTAACTCACTCATCAAATATCTACTGTTATACTGTACATAGTCACAATATTTCCTTTTTTCCTCAATGGCAAAAGGCATAACTTGATGAAAACATTGTGAAATTTGACACACGGTCAAATTTTATACGTCCCCCAAAGTAAATGTATACAAAACAAGAGCAAAAACACATTAAAAAACACAAAGCATTAAAACATTGCAGAAAAATACAGAAAAAGACAAGAGAAAAACACAGAAATTACTACAAAAATGAACAAAGCGACAACAGCAATACACAAAATGACTCAGAAAAATATAGAAAATGACAATAAAATTACATAAAAATACTAGAAAAACACAAAAAATGACTCTACAAACCCACAGTACTAACAAATAAGCAAAACGCCAACAGAAAAAAACAAAAATTACTCCAAAAAAACAGAAATTATAGCACAGACAAAAATGACAAAAAAAAAACATATAATAGATACAAAATATATTTTACAGGAAAAATACCCAAAAGGACTACAGAAATGCACAAAATGCCTCAAAACGAGTATGCCAACAACAAACATACACAGAATGATAGAAAAATACACTTTGTTCTTTCCTGTGTTAATGCTCAGATTGCTCATTATACTAAATGCTGACATGAATGTTGATCATGTGGCCCTCCGATCAAAAAAACACATTTTTGTGGCCCCGCTGTGATAAAAGTTGCCTATTTCTGTTATACATCAATCGAATCAGCCAGACCTGGTCTAAAATACAGCTAAAATTAAAGCTGCGAGCGGCGTCTTAGGGTTCAAAGAAGTTGCCGGGGTTGGTAACCCAACGTCGCGTATCCCAATGTTGGGGATCGGGGTTCGGTCTGATCAAATTTGGTGCAAATTGGTAGAAAAACAGCTGACATATTGCATTTAAAATGTTTTAGCATTAGCATTAGCCTTGCAATAGCATTAACCTAGCAATAGCATTAGTGTGACAATAGCATTCGACAGCAATAGCTTTGCATTAGCATACATTTAGCATTAACGTTAAGGTAGCATTAGCATAAATCTAGCATTAACATTAAGTGGTGATCAGGTGGTAGTGGGTCGTCTTCTGATCGAGAGGTTGGGGGTTCGATCCAGTACCTGACTATGTGTCGAAGTGTCCTTGGGCAAGACACTGAACCCTAAGTTGCTCCCGGTGGTCGACTAGCGCCTTGCATGGCAGTCCTGTCCCACTGGTGTGTGAATGTGAGAGTGATTGGGTGAATGAGCTGATATGTAAAGCGCTTTGAGACTGCTTCAGTGTGGTGATCAAGCGCTATATAAATCAAGTCCATTTACCATTTACCAATAGCATTAGCCTAGCATTGGCATTAACCTAGCAATAGCATTGGGCTAACATTAGCATTAATCTACTATTAGCAATAACCTTGCAGCACCCCCCCACGCATGGAAGTTGCTTTAATTCTACAACAATAATAATCTTCGGTTATTTTGTTTTCAAAACCAGATATTTTCCGGTATAGATATAGAATTGTAGGAGGTCATGTCTATGACAGATACCACGGCACACTTCTTGACCACTTTGGTCAGAAACAGTTTCCTCCTTTTTCCCTCTCAAACACAAACAAAGGAGCTGAGTATAGGAATTTACAACTGTGTGTTCTTCCCCCACTCCTCCTTGAAGCACATGGCAGAATCTTTCCCTTTGTGTTCTACTGTTCTCCAAGAATTAACAACGAAACATCCTAAAAAGACACACATTTTTGATAAAAGTTTGAAATGTATTTTTCTGTACTGCCACTAACTCTCTTTATTCACAGGAAATCAAGGACATTCCTAGAATAAGATCATATCATTGTTTTTACAGTAAAAGTGTTCCTACTTTGCATAAAGTATATCATGTTTGGTGCCAGAATAACCGGGAAATTATGATCTCTGCTTTCATCTTGTTTTGAAAGTTATAATCTGGTTTCTGAGTTATATTTATATTTCTTGTTCCAAAATGTTTCTCATTCATTCATTCCTTATCGCACGAACATGATAGCCACAACCCACAAAACATCCAAAGAAATCTAATTGGCTCCCGAAAACACGTCGACCAATAGAATTGCCTAGACCACGATAAAACCGAAGCGCAAAATTCAAATCATTGGATTTTGGTGCCGCTAAGATGCCCACTGCAGTGTTATGTACGTCTTCTTTAATCTTTTATTTTCTTTGCAACAAAGTGTTTTCTTTCATTAGACCTTTTAAACAAGCTTGAGCGTCCCAGAGATAAAACCTCCTGTTCCAACTGAAGATGCTGAACACCGAACCAAGAACCTCCTTGAAGGAGCTAAACCAACACAAGAACCAAGCCTGAAGGAGCTGAGCTGAGTCTGAAGGCCAGAGCAAAGCACACTGCGCTGAAGAAGTCCACGCAAGGTCCGTTCGCAAGCTGTGAAACACGCTGAACAAGGAACAGGGCCATCGATCCGAACACCAGCCAGAACCAAGCTTTGCTCCTCAGACTTTCCTTCAACAACCTGTCTGCCACAAGAGACGGACCACCGACCACAGACCCATCAGAACCGAGGTACTCTGGGTCTCAAATTCTAATCGGGCCTAAAATAATTGCAACCTAGTTCCACACTGATATTATCATAGCTCTCACACACACGCACACACACACACCCACACACACACTCACACACACTGAAATGATGCTACTTTTCTTTCCTTCCTTCTTTCTGTCTCTACTAAGCTTTTACCTTTAAAGTGTAAATACAATTATCCTTAGTTGAGTGAGTGTAGCGCTCTTTTAGCTTTATTGTGTTGTAGGTTTTAACTTGTTTTGATTAATAAATGTTTATACTTTGAGAAGTTGTCTGTGGTTTATGAAAATATTACAATCATAAGGTTTGTTATATGGAGACTAGATAGTCTTGACAAGAGTTCACAACCCTGGATGACAAGGTATTAATAACTAATTAAGTGATCTGAAACACTTTAACTTGATTTCAGATGGCAACTCTTGGCAAATTACTGCAATATTAATAATGATTAATATTATAATTCTTATCACTCCTTGTCCAAGCTCATCCTCCTACAGAATCAACTGTACTTTTTAAAAAAGACTAAACAAACAAAACAATATGTTACCATTGGTATTTTGATTATCTTAAACTTAAAAAAGTTTTTTTTTGGAATTTGGTCTTACCAGTTTCTGGTTTTAAATGAATAAAACAGCAAAACAATCATTTTTTTAAAAATTTGGTTTTGAAACTAAATAATCAAAGAACGAAGGGTACACAAATCCGTTTATCATTCGTTCATCATTATGTAACAAAAACATGAAAAACAAAAAAAAAACACTCATTATTTGATGTTTGTTTCCAAAACCAAAATGAAAAAACGGAAAGCGCCTTGTTTTTCAAATTGTAGCTCTTTTGCTTCAGTACAAAAAAACGCTAAAACAGAAAACAAACACCTTTATTTTTTTTCTCCACTACCAATTTGCAAAGTAAGTGACCCGGAAGTGAAGTGCTACACATTCTGAGATATATTCAGCTTTGCAACACTTAGGAGTCTCTAAATCCTCCGAAATGTCCGTGAGGAGGTTTTGTGCCCAACACCAGCTAAAGGAAAAGGACACGTTTCTGATGCACAGTACCATGCCGAACTTCCGTTAGCATAGCCGTTTGCGTCAGATGAGAGTACACTTCTGGGTCACGTACTTTGGCAAATCGGTAATGGAGAAAACAAATAACGGTGTTTGTTCTCCGTTTTCTGTACGGAAGCAAAAGAGCTTGAATTTGAAAAACAAGGGGCGTGGTTTGTTACATCATAACATATAAATAAACAAACATTTATTTCAGCTGAATTATTATGTTGATGGCAGTGAAATTTACAGGGTTGATACAAAAGACCACACAGATCACCCATACCAAAAAATTTGGCCACTAGGTGGCGCTATAATTCCAAACACATTTTGGCCTCTAACTTTCACATTTTAATTCACATCTTCAAAACGTCACATCTCATAGTTCCCTATACAGAGTCGCATTTTCTGACATAGGCCACTCCCACGACATATTACTCTTCGTATGTGTTATGGCAATTATTATATTCATCATCATATCGTCAAATGTGTGTTCATGTGTACAATTTGTCTTGTTTTAATACATGATGACTGTATTACTCTTTGCACTTTTGAACAGAGTCATGTTAGATTAAACAGTACAGATCGTATTTTATCCACAGTGCAACTCACTGTCTGCTAAAGGCCAAACTCAAACTCACATGTAGATAAACACGCACACACACTATCAAGGACAGACAAGAGTGGCGCCCAACCTTCCTCATAATATACACGTCTTCATCATCCTCAAACGTTTCCACTGTTGGGCATCTGACCCCCTCCTTCTCCTCACCTCAGGGTGGAACTTTTTCTGTTATCTGTATAAAAGCTTAAGCTGTGAAACTGTTAGTGGGTCTTGCTTTTTGCTCTACCAGGAGCCTTTTGACCATCCTTGTTGGGGGGCTGCTTTTCATTCTTACAGGATGGAAGCTTCTTTTTTTACTCCTTTTTTATTTAATTTTATAATAAATCTTTTTTATAAAATCATCATGCTTCGACTGGACTGGATAAATCATGTCTCCAAATGAGGTCAACCGCAAATTTGCCGTGACAAATTGGCGATCACGAACAGGATCCATCTTCTACTCTGGGGGGCTTCTGCCGTGGACCGGTACCTGAGAGTGGACGCACTTAAACCCCAAAGCCAGTTTTTTATGGCATGGGACTCCGAGTCTGCTGACTCCAGGATTCTGAGGCGTGCAGGAAAGATTGTGACCAACTCCTCTCACCTCAAACACAAACTGTTTCAAACTCTCCCCTCTCGGAGGTGGTTTTGGTCCATCAGGACCAGAACCTCCAGACACAAAAACAGCTTATTTCCCTCTGCCACCAGCCAGCATGAACACAGCCCAAGTCTCCCATAGACACCCCTCTACCACCACCTCCACCCCCCACCCCCGATCACCACCTTCATAAAGTCAATATTACCTGCAGCACTGTATATATGTTTATATTTATATATTTTTTTTTATTTTCTATTTTTTGTCTTCGGAAAAAAAAGACTAAAGTAAAAAAAGAAATAATTTATCCTTTATCCTGATCCTCTATTTATCCTTTATTTATCATTTATACTTTATAACTATCATTATTATTATTACTGTTACTAGCTTGTGTTTTGTTTTTTTGAGTCAAATTTACTGTGCTGTTTTTTGAAAACTGTACTTGGCAAAATAAACTTTTCTGATTCTGATTTAAATCCAGTGTCGTAAAAAACCGAGCAGTACACAGCCGGTCCAGGAGTTCGTCAACCTGGGACATAGGGCATGCATCAGACCATGACAACTCGTTTATCTTACGATAGTCCACACAGAAATGCACTGACCCGTCCTTCTTAGCTACAACAACAATTGGGTTAATCCATGTGCTGTGGGACTCTTCTATTACTCCCATTTCCAACATGGCCGTAATTCATCCTGAACTATTTTGCGTTTAGGTAACCAATAAGGTCAAGAACGTATAAATACCCTAGGGTGTGTCTCTATTTTATGCTCAATGAGGGCTGTACGCCCGGGCAGAGAGGAGAACACATCTGCAAACTCTGTCAGCAATCTCTGCACATCTGCTTTCTGTGGCAGTGAGAGGTGGTCATCAAGGGGAAGTGAGGCACGAGCGCGTAACCTCATAATCCAGATCCCCAACTTGCCGTGAGACCATGAAGGGCCCTTGTCACTTGGCCAGTAATTTAGAGCTTTTTTCGCCGTGTAAATAAATAACCCAGCCCCAGATCTGTCATACAGGCGCTTCTGACGCTGCTGGGACTGGAGCAAATTCTCACGTGACAGGTGACCCAATGTGTGGAGTTTTGCTCTCAGGTCCACCACGTATTGGATTTAATTTTTACTGGGGCTTGGACCTTCCTCCCAGTTTTCTCCTAACAGGTCCAAGATCCCCCGTGGTTTCTTGGCGTACAGTAATCCAAAAGGAGAAAATACCGTGTAGGCCTTGGGAACCTCCCGCACTGCAAATAACAGCGGGTTGAGCCAGTGATCCCAATTAGGTTCATCTTCACTAATAAACTTACGGATCATGTTTTTCAAAGTCTTATTCAGACGTTCCACCAGCCCATCAGTTTGTGGGTGATAGACACTGGTCCGAATAGATTTGATCCCCAATAATCTGTAGGGTTAGGGGAGGATTTTCATTATATTATTTTGTTATTGTATAATTTTACTACTATTGTATTAAAGCTATTGCTATTCGTATAATTACCATTATATTCTTTTTCATTATTAATATATATTTTTATTATAGTTACTGGTGTTCTCATTGTAATATTAGCATTGCTATATTATCATTATATTACCTTATAATTATTTAATATAGTTTATTATTAATATTGTTTTTAGTGCATTATTATATTATTTTGTTATTGCAATTATTACCATTAATATCATTACAACGTTACTTTTATTACTATTACTACTTTCACTATTAATATTATATCCCTATCAACATCTTTATTATTATCAGGGCTCTATACAAACGTATCCAGTGGTGGCACTGGTGTGACAAACTTTCTCTGTTAGTCGAGGGGTTGTACAGCATAGACATACATGCTGATGAATAGAATAGAATAGCCTTTTATTATCATTACATAACATGTAATGAGATAGAGCTCCCCATAAAAATACAAACATAAGAATAAACAATGTATATACAATATAATAGATTTTAAAAAAGTTCACATACACTCAAATCAGTATAAACATAATACTGTGCCAGCGTATTGCATAGAAACTATTGCACATTGCCCAGTATATTGCACCAGTCAGATAATATTGCATAACAGTGTATGGTATTGTAGATTTAGTGCATATGAGAGTTCAGAATGGTTATGCCTTTCGGAAAGAAACTGTTCTTGAGTCTGTTTGTTCTAGCTTTGCTACATCTGTAGCTCCTACCAGAGGGCAACAGGTTGAACATGTGGAAGCCAGGGTGTGAACTGTCCTTGATGATGCTATGTGCTCTGTTGAGGCAGCGTGAGGTGTAGATGTCCGTCAGGGAGGGGAGAGGGCAGCCAATAATCCTTTGAGCCGTTTTTATTACCCTCTGAAGCCTCCTCCTATCTGCCTCAGTGCAGCTCCCGTACCATTCAGTTATACAGTACGTGAGCAGGCTCTCGATGGTCGAGCGGTAAAAGGTCAGCAGCAGTTTTGAGTCCAGGTTGTGCTTCCTGAGGACTCTCAGGAAATGTAGTCTCTGTTGGGCCTTCTTGGTAACCGCAGAGATGTTGTTTGACCAGGAGAGGTCCGCAGAGATGAGGACACCGAGGAACCTGAAGGTGTGGACCCTTTCCACACACTCACCGTTGATGTAGAGGGGGGCAGGGTCTGCTCTGTGCCTCCGGAAGTCCACGACAATCTCCTTGGTCTTTGTGATGTTAAGCTGCAGATTGTTAGCAGAGCACCACGCTGTCAGCTTCAGGACCTCATCTCTGTAGGCTGACTCATCACTCCTTGAGATCAGACCAACCACTGTGGTGTCATCAGCAAATTTCACAGTGATGTTGCTCTCATGGGTTGGCCTGCAGTCGTAGGTGTAGAGACAGTACAGGAGGGGACTCAGCACGCAGCCCTGTGGAGAGCCAGTACTCAGTGTGCGGGTGGAGGAGAGGTGGGGTCCAAGTCTCACAGTCTGGGGCCGGTTGGTCAGAAAGTCTCTTATCCAGGCACATGTGAGAGGGTGGAGGCCCAGTTGACTTAACTGGCATACCGTAGTTACCGTGTCTCTCTTAAAAACCTGCAATGGATTATGCGCAAGAAGCGCACGCGCATGTGTGATAGATAACACACGGACTAGATGGCTGGCACACACACACACATATTTATAATAACAATATACTAAATGAGTAAAATAAAACTAAACAATATTTATACAAAAAGTACTCAAAATGACAACAGAAATGCATAAAAATATACAAAAATGCTTCAAAAACACACAAAATTACTCCAAAATACATACATTACAGAAAAATACACCAAACAACAACAAAAATATGAAAACAACTCAAAATACACAAAACTAATTATTTATACAAATATACACAAAATAACAGAAATAAACAGAACTACACTAAAAAAGACACAAAAATACACAAAAAGATTCCAGAATCACACTGCAATGGCAACAAAAAACAATAATTATACAAACAATGCACAAAAAAACAGAAAGATACAAAAAAAATTCATTTAGTTTCATAATAAAACCTTTTTTTTTTATAAAATCATCATTCTCTGACTGGACATCATCATTCAACACAGAGCATAATTCATGTCACCAAATGAGGTCAACCGCAAATTTACCGTGACTGACACACACACACACACACACACACACACACACACACACACACACACACACACACACACACACACACACACACACACACACACACACACACACACACACACACACACACACACACACACACACACACACACACACACACACACACACACACACACACACACACACACACACACACACACACACACACCTTTTGAAATACTTCAAAATTGTATTTCAGAGTTTTTGGGTACTTCAGATCCAAGGCATAAGTTGTCCTAGCAGGTAGCAACAAGCTCTGCTGAGATCCCCAAGATGACCAAGTACAGCTGATCCTTCAACGATGATCCCAACATCGTTTACTTGTCCACTCTCATCCTGGACCCGGTATATCGCTATCACTTCAGCTGCCAACTCTTCTTCCACTTTAATGGCAGACCCATCAACATTTTGCTGACAATATAAAGGAAACAATTTAGAGAGTTCAGGCAGGATGTCTACAACTAACTAAACTAAAACATTACCAACATACTAAACACATTAGTTGTCCAAACATTGCATAGTCAGCGTATTGCTTTAACTAGACTGAGGTTGACTTTTCTGACCCACAACAAATCTGAATGTCAACAAAAAAATATCCAATTCATTTTATCTAGTGAGTACCTTGCTTTTGTCAGCAGCTAAAATTGTTAATTTCAAGTAGTAGTAGTAGTAAATATGTCAACCAAACAAAGTTATAATGATGATATTGAGTAGTGTTTGTGGCTTAAAAAAAAAAAAAGTGTTTTAGACTTAGCAACCCAAGTGTGAACGTAGTGACAATGTACTGTTGTGTGTAGCCTAAGATGGAACTATAATTAATGGTATTTAGATCAGTTGTACAGTGGAGCGATGTGACCCGTAAGAAGTCCGTGTGCCGTTGTTGCTTTATATCAGCACTCTTGAAATGTCTGCTGTCCAATCAAAACATTTGGTCAGAACTAACTGTTGTATAATAGTATATATAACTAGAGGAATTAATGACATATAAACAGATACATTGTAGGGAAAACCCAAAAAGTAATTAACTGCACTTGCCTTTGACTCCTTCATTAAAGCATTATCATCTTCCCCAGGGTGATCAATGGGACATCGGATGAAGAATTTTCTGGTTTTCTCAACAGCAACTCGACTCTGTTAAAGAGAGAATGTATTATAAAAACTTATCACATATACCAGTGGTTCACAACCAGGGGTACGTGTACCCCTAGAGGTACTTGAACACATTGCAGGGGGTACTTGGAAACATTGATGAATCTATTTCTAACATGCTGAGTCATTTTTAAGCCTATTTCAGACACTGTACATGCTCATCCAACAGCTTTTCCACCATAAAAATCCACAATAAACTGCATGAATGAAATAAACAATATTGTGGCTTTAATATCCTACTAAATTATTACTAACATATTATGCACATTACTAGAAAATTAGGTAAATATATTCTCTGCTATACAATAATTGTAATGCACAAAATTGATAGTTAGTGTGCGTTAAACGTACAGGTTGACATTTTCAAGCCATTAACAACATGTAAATAAAACAAGAAAGGTTACTGAATTGAAGTGACGAAGGGGTTCTCCTAATCTGAAGAGAGGCCTTGGGGGTACATGAGACAAAAAAGGTTGGGAAACACTGACATATACAACAATGGCTGGGTAATAAAATAACAATATATTTCACCACAAAATGTCTGATCATTTCAAAGAACTCCAAAAAAATAGTAATGTCAAATACCTGGAGTACAGTATAAGTTGTTGCATGGTGTCAGGCTCCAGCAGCACTTTTCTTAGCTTGGAAGATGGACAGCAGTTGAGATGAATTTGGCCTCAAGATTTACTGTGGTGATCTGCTGGAACTCTGCATTGACCTTGAAAAACAACAGAAAACACAAATACACAGAGGCCACATTAGTTGGTGAAGCTTATGTAGCTTCAACCTCAGATAGAATTGTTTCAAACCCTGACCTCAGACACATTAAACAAGGCAAACCACCTCTTCACCATCTCCTGGATGCTCATCTGAAGACTGATGATGTCATGTCTTCTAAGCACAAATGCTGAGCCTCTTAACTTCAGACAGGATTTGGAGCTGCTGTTGTTCCTGGTGATCACTGCTTTTCCCTGAAGGCTAGTCTGGCAGATAGATTTTGGATGATGCCTGAAATGTGCAGATCTTACATTGCCATCCCATAAACTGATACCTGAAAGAAAAAAGAGAAAAGAATTGAGTGCTTATTTGTCCTGGCCTCAGACCAATGTCCTCTGCCTGTCCGTACTGGTGTCCCTGTCATGCTAAACATATGTAACCCTTGTCCCACATACAGTAGCTATGTTATATTTCCCTTGGGTGTGAAGTATTATGGGACAGGGCCTGAGTTCATTGTTTGAACTGTTTAATTTATTATTATCCTCAAATTTACCTCCTTTAAATTTTACCACCATTTAGCTTTCTAGACTTAGTCAATTAAAATAAATAATGACACCACACAACCGTACTTTAAATGCAATAATCCTGTCACAGATATGTATTTATAAAACAATAAAAAAATACATCTTTTTTTAAGTCTCTCTTTGGGAAACAAAACACAAGCACTTAAAGTGTTATATAAACAAAATTGCTCAAATAAAATATAAAACTTATTTAGTATTATTTTAAAAACTTGACCTTCTAATTAAAAAACCCACTTCTTATAACTTTATTGTAAGAGGAAGAAATAAACTAATACAATTTGAAAAATAAACCACACACGCACGCACGCACACAGAGACACAGAGACACACACACACACGGTAAAACAAACCTGAATAACGATGGTCTAATCCCACAACAACAGTGGCTGCTCATGCTAGTATTTCCGGATGAGTATCTCACTAACAGTGTTTACATATAGTCTACCTTTTCTCCTTTAGGGTTCTGTTGATGTTCTTTTTACGTTATGTTAGTCCGCTCTGCTGGCTGCTACAATCCGCCATGTTTTCTTTCCCCTCTGACCTCACACTGTCGCACCATGCCATTGGCTCAACAGCCTGTCCTCTATGAAGCCGCCGCAATGCATTATGGAACTTGTTGTTCACTCTGAAAATGTCCGCACCATGCAACTGCTGCTTCTCATTTGCTTAAACTCCAATAACATTACAAGAACACAGTGACTGACATTAAAAATGCAACCAATTTAGGTTGCACTACTAATTTTAAATATGGTCTTTTTTAAACATGTAAACCATATCTGTAGTTTTGTTAAATGCATATTTTGTTCAACTTCAGGAACTTATTTTTTCTTTACATGCTATTGCTGATTTTATGCACTGTAGACTAACTGATTTTAGACAGGGTTACACATTAAAAAGTTAGGGATTAAAAACATTGGTTACCATATACAGTTACAAAAGTAAATAAAGGGAAAAAATAAAAACTATAAATATTTTTTATATAGAAAAAAACAAATCAAACTTTAAACAATATCTCCACAACAAATCTTAAAAACATTTAACTTGCAGCCTTCACGAACTTACCTCACTTTTTTTTTTTTTATCTTGATCAATCGTCTTTCTATTTGTTGAAAAAAATAATAATAATTACCATGCATAACAACCAGAGGGGTATTCCATAAAGCGGGTTATGTTCAAACTGAGTATGTTCAGGCTGAAATGTGGGAAACTCTGAGTATCCCATTCCTAAACGGGAGGTATGTTCTTCTCTAAGTATGTTAAAATCACTTATCTGATCATTTTGGATGTGTCTCCGTTTTCCTCTCTCTTGTGCCCACCTGCTTTTGTACCCTCCAGCCTCCTCGACCTCCTCCTCCTCAGCCATAAAGGTCAAAGCCAGGGTAAACTGTACGCTCCTTTTGGAAATTTTAAGGTCTGTCCCCACTTTTGCAGTTGGATTGGAAGTCTCTGAGGTCTCTGTAATAGATATTATGTTAGAACATCCTCAATATGTCATATTGTCACGTGTCTATTTCAATCTATTTCCCCTTTGCTTCTCAGTTATAGTTATGGACAATACTTCCCTTTAATTCTCATCCTTCATCAAAAGAAGCAGTGACCAGGCATGACGGCTGAAGGATCGGAGTCGAAAAGGCGGTGGCATTTTTTTGTTCAGAAACAGAAAGAGAGGAAACAATAAGACTTTGATGAATCATTTAAAATATCTCTTTACTTTTGTTGGATTTGATTGGTCGCCTTTGAATATACAACCAGCGTCCTGTATATTGGAAAAAAAAAACACAACAACAACAACGAAGACGAAGACAAGTGTACACAACAACGAGTATACACATACAACAACAAAAACATGGACACTGAATATGAACAGTAAGGTTGGTCAAGGTCAAAGCAAGTATATATATATATATATATATATATATATATAAATATATATTGTCACGGTCCAGTGTGGGTGTGGACCCAAATGCAAGGAGAGATTGAGGCAGGATAGAGGCATAACGTTCTTGAAACCAGTCCATGTTTATTCCTTAAAAGCAAATTCCAAAATCCAAACTCAAATCCAAAACAGGGGAGCAGGAACAGGGAGCAAGACCAGACACAACTGCACACGAAGAGGGAGACAACGAACCTGACAACATCAACGAACCAGCAACCACACTGTGACCAAGCACTCAGTTAAATAGTGGAGGAGGCCTGATTACGAATGGGCCACACCTGGGTGAAAACATGAGGGAGCTAATCAATCACCAACCAAGCACACAGACATCACTGGGGGGTGGAGCCACAAGCAGGAACACCTGAAACATAGACAAGAGTTAAACACATGACTAGACTCAAAATAAACAAAGACACAGAATAACTAAACTAACCAACAGAACCTAACATAACCCCCCCTTTAAGGAGCGGGTTCCAAACGCTCCCAAAACAAAAAATCTAACCACCCAAACACCAAACCAGGATGGGTGGACGGGGGCCCGGAGGAGGGTCGAAACCAAGTTAAGGCAGCCTCCCATGAGGCAGGGCAGGTGAAGCTGGAGACCAGGGCTCTGGCGGCCTCCCATGAGGCGGAGCCGGCAAAGCAGGGGACCAGGAGTCCGGCGGCCTCCCATGAGGCGGAGCCGGCGAAGCAGGGGACCAGGAGTCCGGCGGCCTCCCATGAAGCGGAGCCGGCGAAGCAGGGGACCAGGAGTCCGGCGGCCTCCCATGAGGCGGAGCCGGCGAGGCAGACGGGAAGACCTCCGGCGGGCCGGGCAAAGAGGGGTCAGACGAGGCAGACGGGAAGACCTCCGGCGGGCCGGGCTCAAACGGGACAGGGGGGAAGACCTCCGGCGGGCCGGGCTCAGACGGGACAGGGGGGAAGACCTCCGGCGGGCCGGGCTCAGACGGGACAGGCGGGAAGACCTCCGCCGGGCCGGGCTCAGACGGGACAGGCGGGAAGACCTCCGGCGGGCCGGGCGAAGAGGGCCCAGGAAAGCTGGGAGTTGGTGGCCTGGTGCGGGGAGCCGGCACTGGCGGCGACGTTGGTGGCGGCCGGGTAGGGGGAGCCGGGACTGGCGGCAGGGCAGGCGGCGGCCGGGTGCGGGGAGCCGGGACTGGCGGCAGGGCAGGCGGCGGCCGGGTGTGGGGAGACTCTGGAACACAAGCCTGGGAGCTAGGAGACTCTGGAACGCTAGCCTGGGAGCTAGGAGACTCTGGAACGCTAGCCTGGGATCTAGGAGACTCTGGAACGCTAGCCTGGGAGCTAGGAGACTCTGGAACGCTAGCCTGGGAGCTAGGAGACACAGGAACGCTAGCCTGGGAGCTAGGAGACACAGGAACGCTAGCCTGGGAGCTTGGAGACTGGCGGGGCTGACCCTTCCTTTTAGACCGACCTCTACCTTGTTGTAGGCTCCGGGGTCCTCCAAAAGCCAGTCGAGTTCCCAAGTACCTCTCTCTGACAGGATCCTCCTCCAAAGAAATCCTGCCCGCCTCGGCCTCCCGTAAGAGGCTCTGAAAATAAAAAATCCGCTCTGCAAAGATCCTCTCCGCAGGGTCCACGGTGGGCTGGTTCGTTTTGTCATGGTCCGGTGTGGGTGTGGACCCAAATGCAAGGAGAGATGGAGGCAGGATAGAGGCATAACGTTCTTGGAACCAGTCCATGTTTATTCCTCAAAAGCAAATTCCAAAATCCAAACTCAAATCCAAAACAGGGGAGCAGGAACAGGGAGCAAGACCAGACACAACTGCACATGAAGAGGGAGACAACGAACCTGACAACATCAACGAACCAGCAACCACACTGTGACCAAGCACTCAGTTAAATAGTGGAGGAGGCCTGATTAAGAATGGGCCACACCTGGGTGAAAACATGAGGGAGCTAATCAATCACCAACCAAGCACACAGACATCACTGGGGGGTGGAGCCACAAGCAGGAACACCTGAAACATAGACAAGAGTTAAACACATGACAAGACTCAAAATAAACAAAGACACAGAATAACTTAACTAACCAACAGAACATGACATGACATATATATATATATATATATATATGTATATATATATATATATATATATATATATATATATATATATATATATATATATATATATATATATATAAACGTAATTTCGTGCTTTTAAACACCCAGAAAAATAACCTTTAAAACCTTGTAAACCATTTAGAAGGCCCAAAGCCAAAAATCATAATTCCATTAACAAGCAACAGTGAAATTTGAGCACCCCACTACATAATTGGCAAAAACAGGGAGAAGATCTAGTGCCTTGAAACCCAGGAGGAAAGGAAGGTGAAACAGAGGAACATGTGGAGTCAAACAGTCATTCATGGTCAATCACTCAATGACACGTCCACGGCACATTTGCACTCACAACGCGGTTCTCTCAGGCATACGTAACGTGTCATCACTCAGTCATTCATGCACCACACATGTTCATGCCTCAATTTTCACATCCATGCATTCACAAGGTTCGTTGCGCAGTGTCTAAGTAGAGTCCAGGCCTAATCTAACCCACCAGCGGTGATAGCCAGTCCACCTCCTCTCTCAGGGTCAATGAGCTCTTATTGCCCCCCATGCTTGGCAACCTTTTTGCGTTGATCAATTGCTTTTCACTGGCCAGTGAATCGGATCCCTGTCCATATCACATAGAGATACAACACAAACACTGCTACCACCAGACCATAGAATAACAATCCATTTGCCCGCTTCAACCGTATAGAACGGGAGCCCTCGGAACGCTGTCCGAAAATAAAAACTATGCTTCCACCAGTCCGTAAAATAACAGTCCAGGAGCCCGCTTCAACCGTATGAAACAGGAGCCCTCGGAATGCTGTCCGGAACTCACTACTCAACCACAAAATGAAATGCAATATAGGAGTGACAAACAAACACAGACCTCAACCAGAAAGTAAATTACCATCTAGGAGCCCTACTCAACCGTACTTTTAGACTAAATAGCCAAAGACTGGGAGTCTTCGGAACACCATCTGGAAACAAGCACAAACACTACTCAACTAGAAAGTAAATTACCATCTAGGAGCCCTACTCAACCGTACTTTTAGACTAAATAGCTAAAGACCAGGAGTCTTCGGAACACTGTCCGGAAACAAACACAAACACAAACACTACTCAACCAGAAAGTAAACCACCACCTAAGAGCCTAGGGGGTTTGCTGCATCCACGGCGACCGTGGCTCAGGTGGTAGTGGGTTGTCTTCTGATCGAGAGGTTTGAGGTTCGATCCCAGTACCTGACTATGTGTCGAAGTATCCTTGAGCAAGACACTGAACCCTAAGTTGCTCCCAGTGGTCGACTAGCGCCTTGCATGGCAGTCCTGTCCCACTGGTGTGTGAATGTGAGAATGAGCTGATATGTAAAGCGCTTTGAGACTGCTTCAGTGTGGTGATAAAGCGCTATATAAAATCAAGTCCATTTACCATTTACCATCTAAACGGGACCTCCCTCAAATCCGCTTCCACCGGATTTCTACCTAATTGGAATTCGAGAGCAATTCTATACGTTGACAAGAGCAGCCTCTGACAACCCTCACTCTAAGGGAACGTACAATATTAATATCGTAGACTGAGAAATTTGTTTAGAACGATATTCGGTTACCAAGCATGTATCAAACCAGGTAGACCCTGGCAAGACAGTATGACGCATGTTCAGCGAGTCAAGGATGGTGTCCCGGAGAGAGAAGCATTCCCCAGGAATTGTCTCGCATGTCCCGGACGTGACGTGGTGACGTGTCGATCATTTCATGTTTACACTCTACCGCTGCTTGCAGCGTTCTACTACTGTGTTCTGCTAATGCTAATCAAACTTGTCGTCTTTGATATTCTAGCCTTGAAAACACTTGTTTTAATTTTTTACCGTACAGTTAAACGTACGAAGGTTAAGTAAAAAGCAACCTCGCCTCTTAGAGGCAGTGTAATCTCCTTTAAACTTCCTTTTTGTCCTTAGCTTAGCTTAGCTTAAATTTAGCACCTATGGCTTCTCTCTCCTCTCCTCCGCTCTCCTGCCCGGTGTGTCAGATGTTTAGTTACTCCTCGTCCTCCTTTAGGGACAATGGTAGTTGCATAAAGTGTAGCGTACTGTTAGATATGGAGGCGTACTGTTGGTGTACGTTGGTGGCTGGGCCACTGCATAGAGTAAAAATACATCAGGATGGTGTGGTCGGGCGTGGCGGTGGGTCTCGGGGGGGTTTTGCTGGGGTCTCTCCTTGCGGGGTCTTTCCGGGCGGTGTCGGCCTGGTGGGGCACGGGGGCGCTTCCTCCCCTTGGGTGTGGCTTGGTGCTTGTTTCGTCGGCTGGTGGCCTTGGGGGCGGGCCCCGCAGTGTGCGGGCCCGGGGCGGCCTGCCTCGCCGGTTTGGGGGGTGGGTGTGCTGGTGTCCTCACCGGGGTTGGGGCGGGGTTGCTTGGTGCCTCGGCGCGATGCTGTTTACTGGGGGGCGGCGCTAGCTGTTCCGGTGGTGGAGGTTGCTGTCGGCCGCCTGGTGGGTCTGTCCTGCCATCTGCGGACTGGTGGGTGGGTCCGGGGCATCTTTGGCTCGGGGCTGCGGTTCCGCACTTGATGTGTGCCATTGGGGTGCCTCCGTCCCCGCGGTGGGGTTCGCCGGTTGCTCGCGGGCCGGTGGGGGGCGCTGCTCCGCGGCTGGCGCTGCCCGGGGGGCAGCGGGCCCTGGGCTGCTGGCCTTGGGCTGTCCGGGGCTGTGCGGTCCTGCTGGGCTGTGGCCGGGTCCTGGGCGGGGGTGGGGGGTGCGTCCCGGGGGGCTTGCCTTTGGGGGGTCCTGGTCCCGGGGGGTGCTCCTGGGGCCCGGGATGATTGGCTGGCTGGCCGGGCCGGTCCTGGCGGGGGTCTTTCGGGGCGGGTGCCGCGTGCCGCGCCCTTGCATACCTACTGGTACGGCCCCTGCTTAGGCAGTGCCCCGTGAGGCAGGGTGTCGGGGATGCATAGGGGGCCACATCCCGGCAAGGCGGTCTGGCTTGGCCCTTGGAGGGGGCCCTGGCTTTAAAAAAAAAAAACTGAAGCCCATCAACAATAGCTGATTTGGGGCGCCATGGGGGGCTAGGTTGGGGTGCCTGGGGGCCGGCGGGGAGACTCCCGGCGGCCCCCTGGTGCCTTATGTGGCTTGGGGTGTGGTCGTCCTCCCTGGGCGGGCTGCTCCTGGTGCTGCGTCCATTCCGGGTCCCTCTGGCCTGGGGTCGGGTCCCTGCTGGCTCTGGGCTCGGCGGCGGGTGCCCGCCGGCTGCCCGTTCGGCGTGGCTCTGGTCGTCTGCTGGGCGTGGGCTTCGGCTCCTCCGCTGGGGTCTCGGGCGGGGGGCTCTCTGGGCCCTCCCCTCGGGGGGTTGGGCGCGGGGGTGTGGGGGGGGGTGGGGGGGAGATGGGGTGGGGGTTCTGGGGAATGGGGGTTGGGTCGGTGGCGTGGTGTGCTGGGTCCTTGGCTCCTTGGGGCTTTGTCGGGTGTGTATGGGGGGGGCGATGGTTGCCTCTCGGCTTGGGATCTTGGGGGCGTTCGGGGGGCTGCTTGGCCGTGGGGTGGTCGCCGGGGGCCCCCGGATTGCCTGCTCTTGCTGCTGGCCTGGCTGCTTCTTCGGGCCCGGGGGCGGCTCGTGGGTTTTGCAGTGGCGGTTCTTGGAAATACATTTGTCATGGATGCACTGGCTTTGGGCTGTGGGATAACACTCATACTGGGCTCAACCACAGACACGTTGTTCCCAAATACCTGTTTTTTGGAATTTCCACTCACTTCTTCCTCTGTTCACAGCCACCACCATTATTCCTAAGCCGCACACTGGTCACCAAACTGGCTTGATAACTCAACAATAAGCACAATATACACAACCACAATTTCACATCGCATCACTTGAAACCTATCGACTACTCCCCACCCATTCCATTTCCTATCTTGTATCCCTCTTCCCTGTTAACTTCCCCACCCCTCTCCAACCCCTCACCTTGGTGTAACACCGCCCTCTCTTTTTTACACCCTCCCTTTAATAAAGTATTTCTTACCCTTCCCTAGGGAGAGCTGGTGATGGTCACAATTATGCAATGAAATAAATAAATTTATTTAATTGCAATAACAAAATATGCATTGCTGTTAAAAGATTGCACTTCTTGTAGTGTTAACCTTCAACAGAATGTGCAAACAAGAAAAAAAAAAAAAAAAAAAGAAAAAAAAAAAGAAAAAAAGAAAAAAAAAAAAAAGATATGGAGGCGAGGATCAACCATCTGGAGAAGCGATTCCGCACCCCTGATACCAAACCTGAAGCTAGCAAGCAGGACCTAGCCGGTGTGGACCGTGCTAGCGCTAGCTCTAGCTTAGCTTCCCCCCGGCCAGCAATGACTGGGTTACTGTCCGTGGTAAGCATAGTCGAAGGTCAAAACGCCGCTCGGGACACCACCATGTTCACGTCTCAAACAGGTTCTCCCCCCTCCGTGAGGACAACACACTCACCGGGGAACAAACTCTGATAATTGGCGACTCCATAGTGAGAAATGTGAACCTAGCGAAGTCAGCGGGCATCGTGAGGTGCATCCCAGGGGCCAGAGCGGGCAACATAAAATCAAATCTAAAGTTGCTGGCAAAGAGTAACCGTAAGTTTGATAGGATAGTCCTCCATGTCGGCACTAATGACTCCCGACGTCGTCAGTCGGAAGCAACCAAAGTAAACATTGAATCAGTTTGTGCTTACGCTAAAACAATGTCGGACTCCGTAATTTTCTCTGGTCCCTTACCAAATCTGACCAGTGATGACATGTATAGCCGCATGTCATCATTTAACCGCTGGCTATCGAGGTGGTGTCCAGAAAACGAGGTGGGCTTCATTGATAATTGGAGATCCTTCTTGGGAAAACCGAACCTGATAGGAAGAGATGGAATCCACCCTACTTTGGAGGGAGCATCTCTACTATCAGAAAACATGGCACAGTCACTGTTATGACATCTCATGAATGAGACCATGTTACAGAGGTGGAGTCCTCCACGCCCCTCTGCGCTTGCCTTAGGACAGTCTCCCTCCCATTGCTATTATGATAGCTGTGTTCATCGCCATGACAACTGTTGTGATGGTGATGAATATTATTTTATGGAGACGGTGTCTGTCCCCCGACCCAAATTTCACAATGATTTTAAAATAAAATCAAATAAAAGAGCTATCAATTATAAAAATATGAAAAAAATTAAAATCTGAAATATAGAAACACCAAAACATAAAACCATGAGATGTGCTCTATTAAATATTAGATCACTGAGATCCAAATCTCTACTAGTAAATGACCTTATCTCAGAAAATAACTTTGATTTATTCTGTTTAACTGAAACATGGCTGTATCAAGATGAATATGTTAGTTTAAATGAAGCCACTCCTCCCAGTCATTTAAATACTCATATGCCACGAGACATAGGCCGTGGAGGTGGTGTAGCAGCTATTTATCATTCCTCTCTCCTAATCTATCCTAAACCAAAGACCAATTACACTTCCTTTGAAAGCCTGGTTCTAAATTTATCATATACCGAATCAAAACCTGCCAGCCAGTCTTATTTGTGATAATTTACCGTCCTCCAGGCCCTTATTCTGAATTTCTATCAGAATTCTCTGAGTTTATATCAAACTTAGTCCTCAGTTCTAATAAAATACTGATAGTAGATTTTTATTTCCATGTTGACAAAGATAGTGATAGCCTGAGCTCAGCCTTTATGTCCCTAATAGACTCAGTTGGCTTTTTTCCATCTTTTAATGAAGCTACTCATCATTTAAATCATACTCTTGATCTTGTTCTAACATATGGCCTTGATATTAATGAACTAAAAGTCTACCCTGAAAATCCTCTGCTATCAGATCACCTTTTAATATCTTTTAACATTATCCTAGAGGATCTCGCACTGTGCAATAAAATAGTTACGAGTAGAAATCTGTCCAATAGTGCTGTGGCTAAATTTAAAAAAAGGCCATTCCTGCTTCCTTAAACTCAGTGCACCATCCAATAAATAACTATGATATTAATTATAACCCCTCTCAACTGGATCTGCTTGTCGATAGCTCTGCTAGTCTACTAAAATCCACCTTGGACTCAATTGCCCCATTGAGGGAAAAAACTATTAACGTCAGAGGAAAGCTCCGTGGTTTAGCTCTGAAACTCACACACTCAAACAAACAACCCGTAAATTAGAGAGAATGTGGCGCTCCAATAAAACAGAGGAGTCACGAATACTCTGGCAAGAAGTAGTAAATACATGACAGCCTTACGACATAGTCGATCTACATACTATTCCTCACTAATTGAAGAAAATAAAAATAATCCGAGTTACCTTTTCAGCACTGTAGCCAGGCTAACACAAAGTCAGAGCTCTATTGAGCCCATGATTCCTTTAGCCCTCAGCTGTGAGGACTTTTTGACATTTTTCAACGATAAAATTCTTAAGATTAGAGATAAAATTAGCCACTCCCTGCCTTCACCTGGGCCTGCTGTACCATTAAATGTAAATAGGCCTAACCTAAACTGTTTCACACATATAGGACTTCATGAACTTAACTCTATTATTTCATCCTCCAAACCATCGACCTGCCTTTCAGATCCGATCCCAACTAAGCTGTTTAAAGAAGTTGTTCC